>NC_056732.1:1732401639-1732437670 GCF_019279795.1 Protopterus annectens
GACAATACCTCTCCCTCACAACTCCATAGGTATCTCTGGTGTGGCTGGGGAACATCAGCCTGTAGCCGGAGGTTTGGAATTGTCATGTTATGTCTCACCTATACCCTCGGCATTTTAAGGGCTGCCATTTTGCCATGCACACAACTGTTAAGTGTAGCCATATTGCAATATGTGCATGTTCACTTGTGGTGGGGCTCACTGCAGTTTATCACATTGGTAATCACAGTAGCATATTTGCAGGAGGTGTAACATATTAGCACGTAGTTTTATATAGGTGTTGCCACTGTGCTATACAGGGGTGCACTACTATTGTGTACACGAGTACACTGTGTGTTAGGTGACGGTCCATCAGAAACTCCAACTTGTCATGTATCTTACAGGTGTATAGCACTAGCAACATTAACTGGACATAGCTGCACTGCATGTTGTTGGGGGCCTGTTCAGAGTGTGTCTGTTGTGGTTTGATTGTGTGCTGTGCATGGCGTCAGTCACACAGTGTGGTCTATATAATGCCTTTGTGGCACCTCACCTGTGTGTGTGTGTGTGTGTGTTTGTGTGTGTGTGTGTGTGTGTGTGTGTGTGTGTGTGTGTGTGTGTGTGTGTGTGTGTGCGTGTGTGTGCATGTGTGTGTGTGCGTGTGCACGTGCGTGTGTGTGTGTGTGTGTGTGTCCGTGTGTGTGTATGTGTGTGTGTGTGTGTGTGTGTGTGTGTGTGTGTGTGTGTGTGTGTGTGTGTGTGTGTCATCAAACATTATAATTCAGGAATTAATGTAGTCATGTTGTCTTCCCCTCACAGGTGACCATGGGGGTTGGAGTGTGTCCCCCTCACAACCTGATGTCAGTGCCTCATCAGACTCTGATGATGATGGCAGCCATTGTGAGGCACAGGTGGGGTTGTTGGGAGCTGAATCTGTTCCATTGGTTGACATCCCACTTCCACCACCAATGTCCCTGCACATGGTCAGTATGCACACACATACCCAGTCCCCAGCAGCCACAGATATTGGGCATCTGGAGGGTGGTGGCATCGAACAGAGTAGTGTGGTGACTATGCCATCAGTAACTATAAACACTAGCCATAGCCAGAGAGCTAGTGCGATCCCACTAGACAGATTGATAGGGGTGTTCAAAGGAAGACTACTACCCATCCAATGCCTGTCAGAGGTGTCACAGCATGTGTCACCCGATGCATGTTTCAGTCCATCATGGAGGCACAGGCACATTGTGAACAGTACACCAGATGGATGCACAGTGTCATGCATACAACACTGCCCAGCATGCATGACACCCTCCATGGCATTGGTGATGCCTTATGTCATTTTTCTGATGTAGTGGACAGACAGTGGGATGAGACATTGTCAGTCCTTAACCATGCAATGTCTGTGCTTGGGCATGTAGCAGGAGTAGGGCATTGAACATATGGACATAGGTCAGGAACAACATCGACTGAGAGCCAATGTGGCCATACACAGTCACACACCTGTAGTGGCAGCACCACCAGCACTAATGAAGGGAGGGTACTGTCCATACCACAATGTGGTAACCATAGGCACATGGTCCTAGGTGGTCGTGTGAGGGGCACAGACCCAGCAGACACCAGTCACCATTAGGAAGTAGTACCACATCTGGTCTTGGGCATGGTGGTGCCAATACCACTCATGTCTGAATCAGTTCCCATGTTCATGGCCAGAGATGGTGAACTGTACATTTTGCCATGTATGATCCATGGCTGTACAACATAGTCCCATGTAGGGCTAGCACATGGCTTGACTGTGTGCATGCACACACTCACACATCACTGTCACATGCAGACCACTGACAAACACACACAGCTCCTCTCTATGACCCAGCTTACCAGCACCCCTCCAGATGCACACACACACACACACACACACACACACACACACACACACACACACACACACACACACAATGTCAACTGTATGGCACAGCCTAGGCCTTTGCCAAACCCACACTTCACCCTGTACATGTGATGATACTTGTGCCACATCCATGTTATCCAGCCATCGATGCAGGGACGTGCTAATATGTGTCTGATGCACAGGGTGAATATAGTACAGGTAATGGCAGTGTGTAGTGTAGTAGTGTTATGGCCTTTAAGGTGCTGTCTAGGGCAATTGCCATGCATGCATCTCAAAGTGTACATACATTTGTGCCATGATGCTTTATTGCTGTGAGCACTGCTGACTGACTTTTGTCTCACAGACCTTATTCTGTTTCCATTCCCAGTGTCAGTGTGTCTATGTAGTGGTGGGCTGCTGCCAGTATGGGAGCTGAGGATGGCAGTGTGGCAACACAGAGACCTTTTCATTGGCAAGGTATGGCTGTATGTGTCCATGTTTACCTAGGTATGTATGCATGGCACAGTGTGTGAGGGACAATGGGGGCAGACAGAGTACCTTGCATGCATACCCCTTGACACAGCATGCTACATGTCACCTGGGAGTTCTGTAGGATCACAGGTTCATAGGTACAAAGGAGGTTACTACAGTACTGGTCCTGAGTCCCTTACAAGCCTATCCAGTACTGTACCCCTATCAGAATCAGCTATCAGCATCGACTGCCCCTGCCATTGCTTTGCACACTTTGGACCCCTTGAACAGTTATTTTTTGACATCCATTCAACCTTGATGCAGCTGATGAGGTTCTGCATGGTAGTCTGTTTGACATTCTTGGGAAGTGCATTCCTGACACAGGGCAGCCTCTAAGAGACAAACATGTATCTCCAGCTGCTTATTTTGCTGTGGCATATGTGATTCAAGCCTGCTGTGCTTGTAATGTGCATAGAGTTATACTGACATATATGGGGCAGCTGTTGAAGGGCTGAGCACAATATTGCCATCTAGGCATGCCACAGCCCACCTGTGGATGACCTGTTTGATACAGAGTGGGGCAGTACTGATTCAAGGCTGTCTGCATGGCACAGGTGTTGAAGGCCATGGATAACCTTTGTAGGTGTTAACATAGCCTTACCATTTGGTGCATATGTCTGCATAGGTACATACCAGACCAGCCATGCCACTAATGTCTTGTTGCACTGACTGAGGACTATACAGAGGTAATTTGTCTGGATGCACTCCCTTTACCTATGTGGTGAACCACGTCCACGTCTTTTCTGACCACTGCCACTACTTCAAGGTTGACTGCAACAGTGTTACCAACCTGAGTAGCCAGGTCTGTCAACACTCAGTTTATGCATTTATAGGGTTGTCATAGATGTGGGAAATAGTGGGTCCATGTCCTCGCCATATGGTACTATGGTACTATTTTCTACATTCAGCTGGAGACCAGGACCTGGCCACCATTCCATACCTTCTGTATGACCCTATTGCAGTGTGTTAACATCAGCTTGTGGGTCAATTACAGACAGCATACTACTCACAGTTGCCACAGCTTTAGGTGGTACCTACATATGTGGGATGTGGCAGTTTGCATTCATGCCTTCATACATGTGGGTCATTGTGGGTGGAAGCTACTCACAGGGCATACACATGTCTACATATTACGCATACATAGGCAACACAGGGTAGGGTTGCCACCTTATCAAATGTGGAGTATGGGACACATCTTGTAGTATTGTGACACTTGGCAGAACATACCATAACCCATGGCAATTGCACCATAGGTTCATAGGTTCATAGGTGTGTACTATGCTAATGACCCTGGAGCCTTTACAAGCCTAGCCCAAAAAATTGCCCAGACACTGTGCCACCCAATGTTAGTTCACAGTGCCCCTATCCAGTAGGGCAACTGGAGTGATCCCTGGGGTGAACTTCTTGTTACCCATCCACTCATCGAGATTTCTCTTGAAGATGTCCAGTGAGGTGCTCTGCTTGGCATGAATGGGAAGCTTATTCCAGAGTAAGGGCAGTCTTTGGGAGATGAACCTGTCCCTCCAGCATGTTCTGTTAATTGTGGTAATGAGGTTGTGATCTCTGGAGCATGTGACACAGGGGGATTGGGGTTTCTTTATGTGTAGCATTTCAAGTAGGGCTGGGTCAGACATGGCTTTGTAAGTCAAGCAGAGATCACCTCTAAGTAGACAATAAGAGACTGAGAGCAGCTGAAGTTTTTTTAGTCTGTCCATGTAGGACATGTGTTTAAGGTCTAGGATCCTTTTTTGTGAGGTACTTTTGTGGCCTCTCCAGCTGTTCTAGGTGTCTGGTCAGGTACATGCCAAATGGAGCATTATATTCGATGACTGGTCTAATGAGGGATGAGTAGAAAGGGATAATGACCTTTTGATTCCTGGATGTGAAACCTTTCGTTATAAGATGTACCACATAGAAGAACTTTCTGACCACAGTGGCAATGTGGTGATCGAAGGTGAGGTGACTGTCGACCTGGGTGCCCGGCTGGGTGCCCCTTCAGTGTTCAGTGGGCTCCCATCAATGTGGTAATTCGTGGGAACTGAGTTTTTTCCAAAGGGGATGATAACACATTTTTTAGCATTAAACTTCAAGCCATGGTTCCGACACCAGTCATTGATTTCAGAGAGGCCCTTTTATAGGATGTCTGCATCACTTGGGGAGTTGATAATGACTTCTAGCATGCAGTCATCAGCGGACTTGGTCAGCCCGAGGCCTTCTGTGTTGGCCTGGGCTTCTGAGAAGTAGATGCTAAACAGGAAAGGGTCCAGGACTAAGCCTTGTGGGACTCCACTCATGACTGGTCGATAGTCTGACTTAGAATCCGCAACTTTCCATCTGTGGGTCCTGTCTGTGAACCAATTTGAAACCCACCTAGTGATGCAAGAATTGATGCCTAGTTTGGTGAGTTTATAAATGATACCTGAGTGTGGAATAGTATCAAAGGCCTTGGCCAGGTGAAGGTAGGCTGTATGCACTGCCTTACCCTCATCCACAGCCTTGGTGACTGCCTGTAATAAGTTAACCAGGTTCAGCAGTCAGGATCATCCCTTGACAAAGACAAACTGTGTGAGGACAAGAGTTTGGCTACTGCCTATATCTTTTTTAAGCAGGTCCATGATGATGTGCTCCTTAGCTTTGCATACCAGACTCATCATGCTAATGGGTCGATAGTTCCAGGGTCTGTAGTTGTTCACCCTTTATGGAGTGGGATGACTGTAGCAGTGCATCATTCGTTAGGGACATAGCCTGAGGTAAGGCTGTGATTGAACAGGGCACACAGATGTGGTGCCAGTTCATTTTGTAGCTCATGTAGGATGCAGCCAGAGATATTATCAAGTCCCATGAACACTGTATTCTTGGCTTTGGACAATGCAGCTTTTATCTGTGCCACAGAAAAGGTGGGTACCAGGCTTTATTCTGGTATTCTTGTGGTGTTGTTATAGTTGGTGGTTTTGCAGTTGCCCGCCCCTATTGTAAATTTGATCTGGGACACCCCTCCCAGTCTAGTGTTCACTCTTCTTAACACAGAGAGAACATTTGAGAAGGCCAACCCACTTCCTCTCTCCTTGCACTTTACTAAAAAAATGCACTTTATTCACCTGCTTTTACTGTATTTGTGTTTCTTCCTACTTTATTACCTTATTTTGCTTTTGCCTCTTCTTAAAAGTACTCAATTGTATTTATTCTATTGCATTTATTACTGCTTGGTAGTAGCCTGATTAAATTGTAACCGTTATTCTAAGCTTGTTGGTTTAAGCACTTGGGCTTCAGACCATTTGTTTTGCATTAAGGTTTCTGGTCTGCACTGTTGTGGCATGACAGGTAGAGTACATCCTTCTAAGTTGGGAATTGCTGATTGAAAGCTCAGTGTCTGTTATTCTAAAAGTGTATTAGTTCTGGTTTAAGCACTTGGGCTTCAGGCCAGTTATTTTACATTAAGAAGGTTTGTGGTCTGCACTCTTGTGGGAGGAGAGTCTAGAGTCTGCCCTTCTGAGCTGGGAATTTCTGGTTAAAGGCTTATTGTGCCTGCTTATTTGAACTGTTCTTTTTGAAATTGGTGTGCCTTGTTTGCTGTAGCATAGACTATATTCAGGCCTGCTGAATCTAGCTTTATTTGTATAACTAGAGCACTAATCCTGGCCATCTTTTTTTGAGAATGTTCCCCTGCAGCCTAGTGGCAGGAGTGTGCAGTTAGAACTTGTCTGATTGAAGACTGCTGGAACAGGGCTGAGTTTTGAGCTTTTTTACTGGTTAATTGGGTAATTTATTTAAATCAGTTTCCTTGTTTTCTGTTGTTATGAAAAAAAATTGCACTTATTCATCTGCTTTTACTGTATTTGTGCTTTTTCCTACTTTATTACTTTATTTTGATTTTGCTGCCTGGTCTTCAAAGTACTTAATTGCATTTATTCTGCTGCATTTATTACTGCTTGTTAGTAGCCTGATTAAATTGTAACTGTTATTCTAAACCTTTGGTTTAAACACTTGGGCTTTAGACCAGTTGTTTTGCATTAAGAAGGTTTGTGGTCTTCACTGTTGTGGCAGAACAGGTAGCTTACATTCTTATAATTTGGGAGTTGCTGATTGAAGGCTTAGTGTCTGTTATTCTAAAAGTGTATTAGTCCTGGTTTAAGCACTTGGGCTTAGGGCCAGTTATTTTACAGTAAGAAGGTATGGTCTGCCCTCTTGTGGGGGGAGAGGATAGATTCTGCCCTTCTGAGCTGGGAGTTTCTGGTCAAAGGCTTATTGTGCCTGCTTATTTGAACTGTTTCTTTCTGAAATTGGTACACATTGTTTGCTGTAGCACAAGACTAGATTTAGATCAGCTGAATCTAGCTTTGTTTGTATAACTTGAGCACTAACCCAGGCCATCTTTTTCTGGAGAAGGTTCCCATGCACCCTAGTGGCAGGATTGTGCAGTTAGAACTTGTTTGATCGAAGACTGCTGGAACGGGGCTCAGTTTTTAGCTTTTTATTGGTTAATTGATTAATTTGTTTAAATCAGTTTGCTCATTTGCTACTGTTATATAACAAAATACACTTTATGCATTGCCGCTTAGCTAGGGTTAAAATATTCCTGGCGCCATAAAGTCTGCTCTTCAAAGTTTCCCTTAGAACTAGCCAGTTATTTTAGTTTTAGCACTCAGATCTGTTTCTTTGAGCTCAGCTCATGTTCAGAACTCATTGTAAGCACTAAATAAGCTACAAATTACTACAGCACTTAACTTCCCTCACTTGTCTAGAGGAAAACAGTTTTTAGTACTTAATAAATAAGCACCTATCCAGGTATGTCTATGGGTCAGCTCCCAGTGTTTTCTCATGTCTACCTGATAAATCTGGGCATCATGGGGCAATGCAGCAATTGCCTCATGTACACCGACAACCCTCTCCTCCTACCACCCAACACTACAACCTGTGAGAGATGCACTGATATAGCCAAACTGGAAGCAAAGCTCTCTTCACCCAAGACTGGACTAGACAGTGAAGAGGAGAGGATAAACACTTGCACCACACCAAACACATCACATAGTCCCTCAAAACCTACACCACCAAAACACACACATACAAATACAAAACACACACCTACATTCATGGATACTCTCAATAAAAATCTACCCAAGCAACAGAGACTCCCAAAGCAGAAACAAAAGCAACTTCCAGCCCCCAACACAACCCAAATGACACATAGCGCAAATACTCAGTGTGCCACCCAGCTACAGCCCATAAAGCATAACAACATACCCAACACTCTAGTCATAGTTGACTCTATAGTCAGGCACACTGATGTTCCACTCACCAGGCTAAACAAGAAGAAAGTTACTGTCAGCTGTCTGTTGGGTGGCAGGATTGACAACATGATGCGTGCACTCGGGTCACTCCACAACAAGTACAAATATGACTCTGTCATTGTCCATGTTGGTGTGAATGACCTGAGACATACATCCCTGGACTACATGAAAAGAGACATGGAGGAGCTTTCTGATCTTGTAGCCTAGGCAGGTATGACCATAGCCCTGAGTAGCATCCTGCCATCACCCAGAATGATGCCACAGTACAAGGTTAAAATGATTGACTTCAACAATTGGCTAAGCTTCTGGTGTCATTCTAAGGTGATCCAGTATCTGTCTGCCTGGGATGACATGATCAACAGATCACGATGCTTTGCCAGAGATGGCCTGCACCTGTCACCCTTGGGATTCAGGATACTGGCTAAGGTTATTGCCACCCCTATAGTGCCTTTTTTAGACAAGGTTCAAATGACAAATTCACCACCGTAACAGGTACAAGCAAGCAAAATCTGAAGGTAATGCTACTCAATGCTAGAAGTCTAAACCTCAAAATGCACTCACTCGAGGCACTCCTTAAAATGGAGAACATAGACATCTCTGCAGTGACAGAGACCTGGTTCAAGGCTCCAGGGAGCAACCCTGCATTACCAGGCTATAATTCATACCACACCTTTCGGCCACCTAACCTGGACTGAAACACTAAAGTCGGAGGAGTGTCCATATTCATCAAGGATATCCACATCTCGAGGCTAGTTGCTCAGCATAATGCATCCAAGATTATCCAAGTGCAACTAACTCTGGGCAAGACCACAATCCAAATTTTAGCTTGCTACAGATCCCCCACCATGCCCCAGGATTCCCACTCCTCATTTCTTGATACACCAGAAAATATTAGGGTACAACCCAACACCCTAATAATGGATGATTTCAACTCCCCCACCATTAACTGGTAAAACTAGGGAAACCCCCGTAAAAAGTTTCTCCAAAGCCAACTTCATGCTTATTAAGACAGAAGTGACAAACTTCATGACACAAATCCAGATGGACAATGGAAGTTCGGCTGCTGAATCCTGCACAAATGCCCTTTATAAGCACTTACACGAGTGCATGGATTGTACTATCCCTAACAGAACCAAGATGCTTTCCTCCAAAAAAAAGGAAGCCAATCTGGTGGTCCCCTGCCATAAACAAACTCTACAACAGAAGAAAGAAACTGCTGCAAAAAAGAGTAAAATCCCATGATTGGAGGAACTCCCTGGTCAGCCTCAGTAAGAAGCTGAGATCCCTCATAAAATCCTCCAAAGCTAGTTATGAAAACAAATTCACCACTGTTTCTAAAGAATACCACAAAACATTTTATAGCTATGTCAAGAATTTTAATGGCAACACTCAGATCTGCTCTGAGTTACAGCACAATGGCACTAAATGTACAGAACCAACTGATATTGTCAACATCCTGGCAGTTAGATTCAGTGCTAACTTTACCCCCCTCTCACCCCCTAAAGGGCCTATATCTATACCAGATGAATGCAAAGTTCCTATAATCATGGCTGCACAGGTAAAAACCACACTCTCCAAAGCCAAGAACACAGCATCCATGGGACCTGACAACATCCCAGGCTGCATTCTACATAAACTACAGAATGAACTGGCACCCCACCTAAGTATCCTGTTCAGTCATAGCTTCACCTTAGGCTTTGTGCCCAATGAATGGCACACAAAGATTGTTATCCCACTCCACAAAGGGGGATCCACCACAGACCCCGGGAACTACTGCTCCATTAGCCTGACAAGCCTGGTGTGCAAGGCCATGGAATGTATCATCATGGAACTTATAAACAAAGACATTGGTAGTCTCCAAACTCTGGACTCCACACAGTTTAGGTTTGTAAAAGGCAGATCATGTCTCCTAAACCTGATAGACTTCTTTGAGGCAGTCACCAAAGCTGTAGATGAGGGTAAGGTGGTTCGCACAGCCTATCTAGATATTGCCTAAGATTTCAACTCCATTCCCCACTCTGGAATTATAGATAAACTCACTAAACTAGGTATAAATCTCTATGTCACAAGATGGGTTGCCAACTGGCTCACTGGCAGAACCCACACTGAAAGCAGCAGACTCCAAATCTGACTTCAGACCAGTGACAAGTGGAGTACCACAGGGTTCAGTCCTGAGTCCTCTCCTGTTTAGTATCTACTTCTCTGAAGTACAGGCTAACACAGAAGATCTTTGGCTAATGAAGTTTGCAGATGACTGAAAACTAGGAGCCATAATGAAAACTCCTAATGATGTGGACATCCTGCAAAAGGGCCTCACTGAGACAGATGCCCAGTGTCAAAGCCATGGCCTCAAGCTCAATGCTAAAAAGTGCATTGTCATCCCTTTTGGTAAAAGCTCTATACCCATGAACTACCACTTAGGCGGTAGTCTACTTAACACCAAAAGTGTGATAAGAGACCTTGGGACACAGGTGAACAGTAGTCTCTCCTTTGATAATCACATCACCGCAGTAGTCAGGAAATCCTTCTATGTGGCTGACTCATCACAAAAGGTTTCTCATCCAGGAAAAAAGATGCAATTGTTCCCCTCTACTTATCACTCATTAGATCCATTATAGAGTACAGCGCCCCTTTTTGTATGTACCTCACAAAACATCTACAACAACTGGAAAGGCCACAGAAATATCTCACAAGAAGATTACCAGCCTCAAACAGATTTCTCAAAAAAAAACCTCCAGTTTTACTCCGTTGCATATCACCTACTCAGAGGTGATCTCTGCCTAACATACAAAGCTATGTCAAACCCAGAGCTTTTGGACATGCTCTACTTAAACAAATCCCAATCTGTCCAAGCTACACACTCTAGGGACCTAAACCTTGTCACCACAATAAACAGAATATGCTGGAGGGATAGATTCCTGTCCCAGAGACTTCCCATACTCTGGAACAAACTACCTATCTATATAAAACAAAGCTCCTCATTAGCACTCTTCAAGAAAAATCTTGATGATTCTATGGGAAATAGGAAATTCACCATGGGGATCACTTCTGTGTCTCTGCTCGACAGGGGCACAGGAGAATAATTTTCTTGGGTGGTGATTGCCAGGGTACCTTTTTGGCTGGGCTTATACAGCCCCTGGGGTCAATAGCCTAGTATCTACCTATGAACCTATTGTGATAGGGGCCCTGGGGGGAGAGGTAAAGTTGGCACTGAATCTAATGGCCAGTATGTTGGCTATATCTTTTGGCTCAGTATAGGAGGTGCCATTATGCAATTACTCAGAATTTTGGTCTTTGCAACACTGCCTTAAAAAGTACCTATAGGAGTGGCAAAAGCATTAGCCAATACCTGGAATCCCAGGGTTGACAGATGCAGGCCGTCTCTGGAAAAGCATCAAGGTCTGTTGATCATGTCATCCCAGGCAGACAGATACTGGATCCCCTTAGAATGACACCAGAAACATTGCCAGATGTTGAAGTCAATCATTTTCTGCTCATACTGTGGTATAATTCTGGGTGATGGTAGAACACTGCCCAGGACTAGAGTCATACCTGCCTGGGTTACATATTCCAATAGTTCCATCACATCTCTTTTCATGTAGTCCAGGGAGGTACATCTCAGGTCATTCACACCCACATGGACAATGACTGAGTCATATTTGTACTTTTTGTGGAGTGACCTGAGTGCATGTGTTATGTGGCAGATCCTGGCACCTGATAGACAACTGTCACCTTCTCCTTGTTCAGCCTAGTGAGTGGGACATCAATGTGCCTCACAATTGAGTCTCCTATGATTAGTACATTGGGCAAAGTGTTTTGCCTTAAAGGCTTAGGTTGAGGGGCACACTGTTGTAGTGAACTATGTCTTCTGGGGTTGGTGATGTGTTGTGGTAGTTGAGTGCTTTTCTGTCTCAGTTGCCTCTGTTGTTTTAGTAATTTTATATTGAGAGCCTATGCGAAGCTGGGTGTATGGTTTATGCTTCTATGTGTAGGTTGTGATGGTTGGTGTTTTGGAGGCTGTGTGTTCTATGTAGTGAGTTGTAGGTGCTGACATTCTCCTCTTGACCAGCTAGTTCAGTCTTGGTTGTAGCATGCACTGCTTCTAATTTGGTGATATAAGTGCATCTCCCATATGTATGAGTGTTGGGAGGTAAGAGGAGAGGGTTATCTGTGTACATTAGACAGTTGCTACACTGTCTCAGAATGGCCAAGTGTAACCAGGTTAGCAGGAGTAAGCACAGGAAATTGACCTACAATTATACCAGGAGGGGTGGTCATAACTAATAAGTACTGGTGCTGTTACTGCATAAGAACAGCTAGTGCTGATAGCACCTACGTGTGGTACAATAAATGCTACAAAAGCCCATTAAGGTGCTAGCCAATTAAGCTAATGCAAGAAGTAAAAGAACAAGTACGTTCTAAGGGAAACATTTTATTGCAGAATTTCTGGCACTGGTAATAGTTTACCTCAGCTGAGTACCATTGCATGGTGTGCAAACCCACGCAAACATGGGCTTTTAAACCAGAAAGTTGAAAGGGAAGGAAAAACTGCCCAAACAGTCACTAAACTACTATTTGTGGGCCAGAAACCATGCCTCTTGTGATAGATAGGCTACCTAGTGCTTACCACTCCTACTGATAAGCTAGAAGGCTTCCTTCCAACACAGAAAGGTCTGGGAGCTCAGAAACTTACAAAACACTCCTGGATACAGCAAAGCTGTATCTGGACTAGACTAGCTACTGGAAATGAAGGAAACAAGCTTAGAACTTTCTTTTATTTGTTTTTATTTCAGAAAAGCACTTAAAATAGTAGCAAAAACACTTTTAATGCAGTACAAGCTAGCACACTCAAGTGTGTAGAAATATTAAGGTAAACGCAGTTTAAATAAATGCAGATAAATTAAATATGACAACGACAAAAAATGCAGAGAGCAGTAAATTATGAAAAAATCAAAATGGAGGCACTCAGAGTATCTCTTTCTCCTTCCTTTTGCTCTTGTAGTCTGCAGGATGTGAAAACTTGATCTGCTGAGCTTAAACAAGCAGAAACCCATGCAAACATGGGCTTTTAAACCAGAAAGTTGAAAGGGATGGAAAAACTGCCCAGACGACCAACAAACTACAATTTCTGGGCCAGAAACCACTCCTCTTGTGGTAGATAGGCTACCTAGTGCTTACCACTCCCACTGATAAGCTAGAAGGCTTCCCTCTAACATGGAAAGGTCTGGGGGGGGGGTTCAGAAACTTACAAAACTGCCCTGGATACAGCAAGTCTATATCTGGACTAGACTAGATACATGAAAGGTGGAAAACAAGCTTAGAACTTTTTTTTGCAGAAAAACAGTTAAAAGAGTAGCACACAGGACTTCCCTTTGTTTGCCAACATGACTACTTCTTTCTGTCACATCATCATAGGTTATTGCTATTTCTCATACCAGTAAGGTGCTTCTGATGTGAAGTAACTACCTTATGCAGGTAGTAGACAACCTTAGAAGATGTTTGTTGTCCTACAATCGGGGGACCTCTGTATTGTTTGTGTCATTGTCACATGTCACCCCTGGCTAAACATGGACTGCAACCTGCAGGGTAGGACAAGTGGTGGCCATAACCCCCACCTCTACAAATGTATTCAGAATGTCCTGCTGTTTGCCACATTTTTATGTTTGGCATAACATTGTGGTTTTCTGGCAAAGTTGTGTGAATTCATTAAACACTGACATTACACAATACTGACCTATATTTGCCTGTCAGACTTCCTACCTTTCAGAAAATGCATGCAAATGCACAACCTGTTATGTTATCACCTGTATATGTTTTTCAGAACAATATTTAAAGATTGACCTTAATATGTAGGCTTTGTCCCACTTTTTTGTATGGCTTTCTCCAGATGCCTTTCTGTAAGGGGTCAAGAGGTATGTCTGTGGATATAACACAGGCACAATGCTGCAAGGGGATACACATATGTACACGCACACCCACTCGTGATCCACCCTTGTTGATAGTAGATCCCCTACCTGGCTAGTTATATGCATGATAGCACAATATACATAGTGCATGATACACAGAGGTTATATAGTTCTGCAGTGTCTACCACTACTACTCTGGAGTTAACAGGGTAGCACAGGCACACAAAATGGTATAGGCATTGCAGACACACAGGCAAGACAGCCACACTCCTACAGAGGATATGCATACACAGACACACACTCACACAGTTGCCAGTATTGAGATTACAACCCCTACCTATCTAGTTGTATGTAGTACAGTGCTATGTCCTTAATGCATATGCCCTGGAGCTGGTATGCCTGGGGCATACCTCTCTTCCTGTTAGAACAATACATGTGGACAAAGCCTTTAATAATTGGGGAAACAGGCCCAAAAATAGGGACAGTTTTTTCATATTGCTCTTGCAAACATAGATAACTGAAAGAGGGACCAGTTTCTTATTATCATTACTTTTGTGAAGGGTATGAAGTTTGACACTCAGATGTCTGTCATTATTGTTTGAGTTCAGTTCTTAATATTGTGCCAATGATTGGCCAGGAAACTATATGTTTATGACACACAGACAAAATATATGAGCCAATCACCTAGACATTCTGCAAAACTGTATACATTTGAAAGGTATGGCCTGCAGAGTGTGAAACAGTGCATCTAAGGTTGATGACATCAGCAGGCCCTGTCAGTTAATGCAATGGGGGTGTCAGGAGGGCAGAACAGGCCTCAGAATGGTGTAACCAACCCACACACACACATGGCAGTCTTGAGAATAGAACCCCTACGTATCTACTTTATTGTACTATAGTGCTACACATTTATCATGTGTGGCATGGAGCGTATATGCCTGCAAGTGTCCAATGCTGTATCTAAGGTGGATGACATCAGCAGGCCCTGTATAGTAGGGCAATGGGTGGTTTACAGGGCAGAACAGACCTCAAAATGGTTTAACCTACAATCACACCCACAGATAGTTGCCAGTGCTGAGATAAGTACTCCAACCTATCTAGTTGTACGTAGTATAGTGCTATGTACTTATCACATGCACCATAGAGCTTATATGTTTCAGGAGTATACAACAGTGCTTCTAAGGTGAATGATATCAGCAGGCCTTGTAAAGTTGGGCAATGGGGATTTACTGGGTGGAACAGGACTCAAAATGGTTTAACTTCCACACACACACAGTTTCAAGTGCGGAGATTAGAACTCTTACCTATCTAGTTGTATGTACTATAGTACTACGTATTTATCACATGCGCCATGGAGCTTATATGGCTGAGGAGTGTGCAACGGTGCTTCTAAGTTGACTGATATCAGCAGGCATTGTAAAGTAGGGCAATGAGGGTTTACTGGGTGGAGCTTCTAAGGTGGATGACATGTACAGTCCTGGTACAGTAGTGCAGTGGTGAATTAACAAGGTAGAACAGGCCTAGAACCCTACTGTACTGTCATTGCACACACATAGGCAGCAAATACAGACAACCAAAAGGAGATAGCCATAGCCAGACACACTGACTTGCCATTGTTGGGATTAGACTACCCATCTGTCTATACTATAGTGCAATGTACTTATCACATGCACTACAAGGATTATTTGTGTGAACAGTGTCTGATACTGCTGTTGGGGTGGATGACATCAGTAGCTACTGACAGGTGAGCCACGTCTGTGGATGACATTAGTATCATGCCCATAAAATGGGTGACCATTACACAGACATAGGCCTGTTGGGTGCATGTATTCTGCTGTAAATGTAATAGATACAGAAACACACACACACACACACACACACACACACACACACACACACACACACACACACACACACACACACACACACACACAGAGCAGGTGATATGAGATTACAACCCCTACCTCATTACTATTACAGAATGGAGCTCACATTCATGCTTGCATGTGCCAATGTTTACAATTAGTGTGCAAATTGCTGTAGCAGTACTTCACTGTATACCTTTCAGAGTCTCTCTCTCTCTCTCTCTCTCTCTCTCTCTCTGTATCTGTCTCTCTCTGTCTCTCCCCCTGTGTCTGCCTGTTTATAATTGTAATATTTGTATATGTTACCTATATATATATATATATATATATATTGCACTCATCAGATGAAGATATATCTATGTGCTACATATAGATAGATGAGGGTAATCCTGTCTGATGGAGGTGGTGAGAGACAGTTAAGGTGTACATATCTGTGTGTATGCAAAGGCATATATGGACAACACAGCTCAATAGTCAGATGTGGATTTAGACATGGGCTGTAATTCTCTAAGTGTCAGAATGTGCCCTGTCCAGAGCTACCTGTACTCTGGTCCAGGATTTTGTGTGCTACAGTTGATTGGCTGATGAACCTGTGTAAACAGTCCAGCACCTCAGTGATATACTGGCTGAGAGATCTCTTGGCTGTGTTTGCATTGGACTGAACAGAGTTTTCCATAATATGTGTGGTATAGTCTACATAGCACTGTGATTTCCTGGTATGTCAGTGGTAAATCAATCTAGATTAATGTGAGGGAGCACTGACAGACATTTGTTTACATTTGTTACTGATTCTGTACACTGCAGGGAACTATGTTACAGCAGAAAGTGTTTTAGTGTGCACATTCTACATTTGTCTGGCCAGTGGTTCCCTTTCCTGTTATATGTGTCTCTTTGTCCATCTGTAGTTCAGTCAGAGCCTTTGTCCACAGTTGCTGCTATGTGTTTGTAGCTATGGTGTGAGTGGGATAGAAGTCGTAACATCACACACAGGGTTACAGACTTCACACTTCTGACTGTACCTGCTTAGCAGGTTGTCCATCATTGTGCCCCATACATCTGCTGTGGTCCTCAGATGGTTTGTGTTGCACTTTTATTATAAGGCTACATGTTGGCCATAGATCTCAAACTCTTACAGACAGACATCTGTACAGACCCATATATAACAGTCAGATAGAGGCCCAGACATGGGGCATGCTCTTAACATTGTTCTTCCAAATGTACACAGTTGGTAGAACAGTTTTGCATTAGTTTGCATTTACATATGGATATGACATCTGCAGCTGAACTGTCTGTCATTGATATTTTCACAACAGTCTTTATTGGTTTGCAAATAGTTTGCCAGGCAAATGCAATGTTATGACAAGCAGAACAGATATATGTGGTATACGTGTGGACATTCTATAACACCTTGTCATTCCAGGGGTATGAATGGTGCACACTGACTTGTTGTCAGTATTGACACAGTAACACAGCAGCCTTTATATCCTGGTGCTAGACTGACCTGTCACAACTGCTGGTCTACTAGGCATTGTGTAGGTTACTTAGAGCTGCATACTGTCCATATGTGTGGCCCCCTGTCCCTCCATTGTCCAGCTTTCCTGCAATAAGAAATATTGGCTTCTGGACAGTGTGTACAACTCCTACCATTGGTGTAGCCAACATGCAAAATTGTTGGTACAGCCAGCCTCAAACCATGGACCCTGACAACCACAGTACTGTACTTAGACCACTAAGCCACACAGCTACCAGTAAGTGCTACTTCCTGACACTATTAACCACAAACATAGATAGCACATTGACCCCTGCATATTGTAGAAATGGAACAAGTTATTAAGTTGATTGTGACAGCCCTCGGAATGTGTGGTCTGCAGCTATTACCATACAAACATAAATGTTACTGCAGTTCATAGGTTCATAGATTAGTACTAAGCTAACTGTCCTTGCGAGCCATTTTAAGCCTATTCAATTATCCCTTGTGAGACTCAAACCCCACACCTTGTGTTTGCAAGGCAAACACCTTAACCATTAGGCCACCCTCCCAACCCCTGTGAACACGAGTGTGTTGGAGGGAGGGGGGCATACCTCTCAACTGTACACATCTTCACAGACTATCCAAATGTTTGGCTCATATTTTGGGTCCATGTTTAATAAAACTGTGGTTGTGTGGCAAATAGCAATGAAATCATTTAAGACCGAAGTTAGAAAGTAATGACAAACATTTGAGTTTCAGATTTCTTGCCTTTCAGAGAATTCATGCTACTCCTACTGCAACACCTGTTATTGTATCAACTTTCTATGTTTGTCAGAGCAATATTTAAGACTTGTCTACGTGGGCCTTTGCTCCACATTTCTTTAAGAGGTTTACAGCCATATATGGGACTCCAACAATGACATTCATGCATTTGTCCCGTGACCCTGCTGTTTGTAACTCCCTCACATAGTCAAGTGGATATTGCTGGCTTAGGGCCTACTGCATATTGTAGGGCAGCCAATATTTGGGAGAGAGTTCCTGTTGTCCCACATAGCTGTCCATTGTGTGCTGCTGTTTCAGTAACCCACTCCATTCCCATGCATACATGCAGGAATACCATACATATGCTACCACAGTCTACTACCCCCTTCATTTATTGTTAAGAAGAGTGACTTAACTTGTGCCAGCAGTAGTTGCAAGGACAGTGCTTCAGGTCTGCCTCTGTGGAATGCATGCAGTACACAGCCTATACATGGTAAGGTTATAGATAGTGTGATGTGGCTGGCATCCATTTTACTGTGTGTATGTGAGTCAGAGTGAGGTGTCAGTCCCTGGGTGCCCAGGGTGTCAGTGTATGTGCCATGCTTTGCCTCTTTGCCAAGGCCAGGGCATACTGGGCATGCCTACATCTGCCTACAGGGACAGGCTCAGGAGGTTCCTCTTCTGAGTCCCCCTGTGCCTGTTGGGACCTAGGCAATGCTGGAAGGTTGTGTGTCCCTTCCCTGTGATGTTCCTGCTGCAGCTGTTTCCGCAGGATCATATTGTTTAGCATGGCAGATACTACAAACATCTATGCACATGTAGCTGGAGAGTACTGCAGGGTTCCACAAGATATGTCAAGGCAGCGGAACCGTGACTTGAGCAGCCCAGACACATGCTCTATGATGTTCCTAGTTTGTGCGTGTGCCTCATTATGGCATTCTTCAGTTGGTGCGTATGCATTTCTGCTGGGTGTTCTCATCCATGCTTCCAGTGCATAATCAGCATCCCCCATTAGATGGCCATATGGAATGTCCCCCTGACAAATGCCTGGTACAGCTGTGATGCATGCCAGATGTGGGAGCCATGATAACTGGCAGGGCTGCCAGCAAACACATTGGTGATAATGCCCTGGGCATTGCACGTGACCTGCCAATTGATGGAGTGATACCCTTTGCGGTTGACGTAGACTCTACCCTCCTTAACGGGTGGTGCTTTGAGTGCAGTTTATGGCACCCAGTACCTCTGGGTAGTGTGCTACATAGTGGAAGAGATGCATATTGCTGGTCCTCTCCTCAGGGGTGTTGGGAAAATAAATGTTTTCACTGGCATGTGTTAGCATTACATCCAGGAACTGGAGGAGTACCCTGGATGCGGATGCCTGTGACATCCCCATGATGTCCCCAGTATGTCTTTGGAAAGTACCTGTAGCTAGTATTCTTAAGGCTACATGTACCTTTGTTTCCATTGGAATGGGTTCCCCACTGTTGGCTCTTGGTCTGAGGTGAGGCTGGCAGAGCTCAGTGAGTTGCTGTAGTATGTCCTTGTCCACCCTGTAGCAGTCTACTATCTCCAGCTCATGTAGCCCCTGAAAGGTTATCCTGGGCCTGAACACTCTTCTCCTACTCAGTCTGGGCCGATTGTCAGCATCATCATCATCATCACTGACCTCAGCCTCTAGTGCATTCAGATGTAGCAGAGCAGCAGCAGCCCCCATCATTTCGTCAGTTAAAATTCCCAAGTATGTACTCCAATGGTGCAGAGTATGTGACAAAAATAAGATTGAAGGGTGTATGCATACTTAATACTGGTGTGCTGCAGATGCAGCCTGTGTGATCGGCTGACTATGATACATTCCACCTGCCAGCTATATTATTGAGAGTTTTGAATGGGCCAATGTCAGTGGAACAGGGCTTATCATTCATTTATGCTTGAATGGCTTTCCCAGGTTCTTTCCCATTTTTTTTAATTTGTTCCACTGCTAAGCCCCATGGCACTCCATGCAAACACAAAGAGCTAGTGTAAGCATTGCTGAGCAGAAAGAGCCCTTACCTATACACGATCATGCTTAGCAGCCTCAGACACACACCCCTGCTTAGCTGTGCTTAGCTGAGTGCAAACAGGAGCTGTTGAGCTCCAATCTGCTTACACAAACCATCACACACACCCTTTTCATGTCAGCTGTCTCTTCTGCCTACACTACCACAGTTCTAGCCCTTACACAGTACCTGCAGACATGGTGGCCCATTTTGCTATTCAATAAACTTGCCTCATTTACATACAGCTAATTGCTTATACCCTGGAGACTGCACTACACTAGAGCCTATGTCCTTAGAAACCACTATAACCTGCCATTGTATGACTCTGCATGCTGGACACTATAATGAAAAAAATCTAAATAGCTTTAAATGTCATATTTTTTATTTTTTATATATTTATATATTTTTGCAAAATAGCATGTTTGTGCATCACTGCACGCTGCTTAAACATGGCATATTTCTTAAAAAGAAAGTTTAATTATTTTTAATATAGTGCACTACTTTTTTTATATCACAGGCCATAGTTTTGGCCATTTCCATGCCTACTGTACATTGCACAACCTTTTATTTGGGCTGCTACAGCCCCTGTTTAATTTTTATCCTCTTGTACATGGTTTGTAACAGCGTACATTTTTCAGACTTAAATGGCACCTACACAGGTGCCTTTAAGCTTCCCAGATCACAAAATCACCTCATCTGCATGTTTTTTTACCTGCAGATGAGGTGATTTGCATTCCACGGACACCTCAGTGTCCACACAATGTCAGGATGCTCGTGCATGCCCCAAGCCTTGTTTCCTGGACTGCTCAGTGGCTATGTTCCATGTTCGAGCTTTACCATTCTTCCTACACCAAAATTCACTCTGTGTAAGGTTTATTGAATTAGCCCCTTAAAATGCACTTCTCTGAAATCAAAAATATAGTCCAAATGCTTTTGTTAATCAGTCTGCAGCAGTCTCAATACTGAGATCATGGACTAATTATGTGCTGTACATTAGCACGGGGGACTGGGTTGATTGGCTACGCAAACTCATAGAAATACCTAGGCCTAGCACAGAAACCAAAAATCAAAGCAGACTATACAATGCCTTAAATTAATAGCTTTACATTAGATAAAGAAAAAAAACTCAGAAAACTCATTTAAATGGTAGGATAAGTGTAATTATGAATCTACTTAAAATGTATGCAAAAAGGCAGTCAAATTAATTTTGCTATCAGCTTGTAAAGGTCTCAACACTGAGATTTTGGACTGCTTATCTGCAGTAAAATACAGGGTTGATTAGCTACCACAAACTCAACGAAATACCTAGGCTTAGTAGGGAAATCAAAAAGCAGTGCAGACTATAAAGATGCCTTAAACTGATCGATTTACCTTTCAAAGAACAAAAAAAAAATACAGAAGACAAATTTAAATGATAAGATAATTGCAATTATAATTCTAGTTAAAATGTACTTCTTTGAATGCAGAAATGTAATCCAAATACTTTTGTTCTCAGTGTGCAGCAGTCTCAACACTAACATGCTAGGCTGCTCATGTCCTGTACAACACCAGGGGGGGCTAGGTTGGTCAGCTACAGTAAACTCAGACAAACACCTAGGCCAAGCACAGAAACCAAAAAGTGATGTAATCTATAAAAGTGAGTTAAAGAAATTGCTTTAACTCCAGATAAAGAGCAAAAAACACGTAAAACTGATTTAAATGGTAAAATAACAGCAATTATAAATCTACTTAAAATATACTTCTCTGAATGCAAAAATGTAGTTCGTTTTTGTTATCAGCCTGCACTATTCTCAATATAGATATGGTGGGCTGCTTGTGTGCTGTAAAATACCAGAAGGGACATGCCTTGGTTGTTTGGATACAGCAAACTCAGAGAAACACCAAGTCCTAGCACAGAAATGAAAAAATAATGCAGACTACAAAAATACCTTAAATTAATAACTTTAACTTCAGATAAAGAATAAATAAATAAAAACTGATTTAAATGGTAAGATAAGTGTAATTATAAATATACCTAAAATGCACTTCTGTGAATGCAAAAAATGTAGTCCAAATGTTTTAGCTATCAGCTTGTAGCAGTTTCAACACTGAGATAGTGTAATGTTTGGGTGCTGTAAAATACCACAGGTGAGTGGGTTTGATTAGCTACAGTAAACACAGAGAAACACCTTGCCAGGATAATTACATTAATATTATCCATTCCTAGTTGTCCGAGTAACAGCTACCTATTTGCAAACCTCCAACAACTGGAAAATCCATAGTGGCATCTCACTAATATAATACAGAGCATAAATAATGTTCTATGCAGATAATCTTGAAGTTCTATCCCTGTATTCTGTCTTCCACAGGCAGTTGAGGAGTGGTCTATGCCTGGCATAAAAGGCATTTTTGGACCTCTTGCATGTCCACAAAACAAACAGCACTAGAATTACCCGTTTTAAGGACTTTATCCTTGCCTGTGATATAAATAGCACTTAATTGAGAGACAGGAAGGTATCACAGACTTCCCCCTTCTTTAGAATAGGATCCCAATCCATAAAAAGCAGATTTTCTCCCTAACCCAATTCAAGTGTAACTTGGAAAATTGGATGAGGAACAGGAAATGCATTTCTGGTTGGGTATCTATGTCTCTAATGGACACAGACAACCTGTAAATGGTTCATCTTCCAGGACCCTGCTTTTAAATGTTTCATCTCCCTTACACTTATCAAAGATATCAGAACTTGTCAGGTATTTGGAGTGCATGGCTAGGCTTAAAAAGAGTCTTGTGGTCATTAGCCTAGTACTCATCTATGAACTAGGATCCTGAAAGTTTTGTGTACAAAAAAGTGTATACTACTTTCTTTATGTCTTTACTTACATTATATAATAAATTGTTCCATAATTTGGAGTATGGGTAAGTGAAACTTTTTTTTTCAGTTTCTTCCTCTACAACTCTACATATGTTTCCCTTGCTCTGTTTAAAGTGTCATCCTCCCAATCTGCTTATTAATGTTCATCTGGCTTACCCGAAGGTCAGCCAACTCTGGACTCTCCTCGGTGTCAGCCTGTCATGAGGTAGAGAGTACTGATTACACTCTTACAACACAGGTACAGATGTCCAGTTCTTCTCCTAGATAATGCAATGTAAGAGTATAGGAGTTCTTCTCCTAGAAATTGGTAGCACAGTTATCATGAAGAACATTGCTGTCGTTAACTTTACTCAGTTAAATACATGCCTACTCTGTGATTGAAAATCTCTGTGAAATAGACCATACAGTCTAAGCCAGTGTCCCCTTTTTTCTTGACCAGTAGACTATATTGCATATGCCAGTTATTTAGCCTCAAGAAATTCCAGAAAACCTGTTTTACTTTGCATTTCTTTGTTAATTGTTTTACACTGGCTGTAAACTGATTGGTGTCATCTCCCTCTTACACTAATATTATACTTCCTACATATACATTTCACTTGCACCTCCTATTCCAAAACCTTCCCCAAACAACCTTACTACTTCTATACATACACTTCTACTCCTTGTTTCCTACTTTCATATCTCCATTTAGTTTTTAGCCTCATTCTCGACTATCTTTCTCCCTCCCATACTGCTTTGCACTATATCGATTCATAATCACAACCCTCCCTAATCGAACCTGTCTATCCCACATTATATCTTTTACTTTTCCCAAATAAGCCTTCATTTCTTCTTATTTTGACTACATCATCATACTCTAGTCTAGACTTTCATACTATTCTATTCCTTGCATTGCAGAAAAGATAGCAGGACAACCGAACTCTCTTCTTTTATAGAAATGCTTCTCTCCTTATTTATTCTCTTCCAGCTTTCACAATCCACCATCACTGAATCTTACTCTCCTACAACATCTTGTTTCCTTCTTCATTGCTATATCCCCTCTACCTGACATCTATAAAATACAGATTCCTGTACCTAATTATGTTACTCTTCAGCTTATTCTCCGTTCTCTTCCCACTGTACCATCTTTCATCCTTCCATAACCATCTCTCAACATCTTTCCAACTCTGTCCCAAGCACCTATCCATACTTCCTCTTTATACTCTCTGCACATTGCACCAACCCTATTTAATGTTGCCCATCATTTTTATTCCAAATGTAGACTGATTAACTGCACTTCAATTCAAACCAAAACACAATTAAGTACAAGAAGCCTCTCCAAATACAAGTATGCATAATTCCCCAATTTACTGAAATTCTTCTAGGAGGAGATATACACCCTAATCCTGGTTCCACCTATCACAATAAACACACACAAAAAAAAATCTCCCACACATTTCTCTAATCCCACAATAGCCAGTCCCCAACCCTGATGATATAAGTTTTGCTGCAATAAATGTTACAAGCATAATAAATAAAACTGCTTAACTGCATCAAGTCCGATGTTCTCACTGTAACTGCAACTTACCTAAATTTGCCTATCATAAGTGATAATTCAAAAAGGGTGTTTAAAATCCAACATAAATGACTGCAAAATTATACCCCCTCTTTATAATGCCATCCATATTGACCATATAAAGAGTAAAGGTGGTGGTATATTTCCCTACACCTACCACATTTCCCCTTACAGCAAACCAGTACCAAAATTCAGTTCAGCAGAGCTTCTTATAGCTTTCCTCAAATAAACAATTGTAAGTGTGCATGGATATGTTTAAGGTGGAGGTGGTATTACGTCAAGGATCAGCTCTGAGCCCTTTCTTATTTGTAATGGTGATGGATAGGTTGACAGATGAGATTAGACAGGAGTCTGTGTGGACTATGATGTTTGCAGATGATATTGTGATCCATAGTGAGAGTAGGGAGCAGGTTGAGGAGACCCTGGATAGGTGGATATACGCTCTTGAGAGGAGAGGAATTAAGGTCAGTAGGACTAAGACAATATATGTATATGAAGAAGAGGGAGGACAGAGGAATGGTGAGGATTCAGGAAGTAGAGTTGGAGAAGCTGGATGAGTTTAAATACTTGGGATCAACAGTTCAGAGTAACGGGGAGTGTGGAAGTGAGTTTAAGAACAGAGTGCAAGCAGGGTGGAGTGCGTGGGGAAGAGTGTGAGGAGTGATTTATGATAGACCATACCAGTAAGAGTGAAAGGGAAGGTCTATAAGATGATAGTGAGAATGGCTATGTTATATGCGTTAGCGACAGTGGCACTGACGAAAAGACAAGAGTCAGAGCTGGAGGTGGCAAAGTTATAGATTTTATGATTTGCATTGGGTGTGAGGAGGATGGACAGGATTAGGAATGAGTATACTAGAGAGTCAGCTCAGGTGAGAAAGTTTGGAGACAAAGTCAGAGAGGTGAGGTCATGTTGGTTTGGACATGTGCTGAAGAGGGATGCTGGGTATATTGGGAGAAGAATACTTAGGGTGGAGCTGCCAGGTAAGAGAAAAAGAGGAAGGCCTAAGATAAGGTTCATGAATGTGGTGACATGTAGGTAGTTGGTGTGACAGAGCAAGATGCAAAGGGCAGGAAGAAATGGAAGGAGATGATCCACTGGGGTGACCTCTAATGAGAGCATCTGAAAGAAAAAGAAGAAAATAAGGTGTATTGCTGTCCTTTGCATCACTCCTGGTGGCAATACAGCTATACTGCAAGATACCCTACACTGGATATCCATAACATTGCCACAAGAAAAAAAAATACTATTAGGTGATGTGAATATCAGTTGGCTGAACATAAACTCTAATTTCCTTCCATGTAGCATAAACATATATGGTTTCACACAGCTAATTAATAACCCCACACATTATAACAAGACATCAATTCCCTATTAGAATGGATCCTAGAAACAGACCCTAACAAATACTTCACTACAGGTACAATGCCAGACTCTCTCAGTGATCATCTACCAGTATGACCAGACATCTTATACACCCAGTTAAACAGCATATTTCTAAAACAACATGCAACCATGCAAAGTCTGAATGGGTAGGATCCCATTTTCAGCAGTTTTTATCTCACTTCTTATTGCAATTTCTGTTTATATTAGACTAATGTACCTTTAATTTCTCTACAAACTGTCTAACATTTCTGTAAATATTAAATGATTGTGTATTGATTCTTAGCCAGTGTTTTGTATCATGTCTCATTTGTTATAGTTATTTAAACCACAGATGTTTTTGTTTTATTTTTGAAGATTGTAAAATTATTGTTCTAAAATGTTTTGCAATAATTTGGTGCTCTTCTTCCAGAACCTCTGCTGAAATAGGATCCTACCCAGTTGGACTTTCCCAGTAATCAAATATCAATAAATAAAAATGCAACTCATACAAGTATTCTTCAGTTATAGCTACTCTCTTTTCCTTTTCAATTTTCATGTTCTTTTTCTTCTTAAATGTGGTATATGGCACAATTTTTCTTTTGTTTATTTTGGCTTAGCAGGAATACCATCAGTGCTATGTTCAATGTTACCTCATGTCTCAGTATGCACTTCCCACTCACTTTCATTTTCTTCCTTATATGACTTCTTTCTGTAAAGGTTATCTCAGAATAACATCACTTTTACATTTCTTTTTCCTTACAGGTATCCATAGTCCATAGTCTTCACTTAGATAAGTTTTCTGTCTTAAATTGACAGGAATGTATTTAGAACTCTGGCAAGATACTGTTTTATCTTTAAGTACACTCATAAAATTCTTAATTATTAATGTATTTCTCTTATTTGACTCCCAAAAGTTTCTTAATTTTCTTAATTTTATTATCTTTTAATTTTGAGTACACAGAAAGTTCAAATTCTGCACAGATTGTGCATTTTCCACAAAACCTGACTCCATTTTCCTGGAATCCACCCTGTCGATGAGTAATTCCTTCTCTCTAGTTCTGTTTGTCACTTTAACTACCTGCTTTGAAACATTTTCAGACTGGAATGCCACTTCTACTTTTTTCTTTGTAAGACTGCTAGGCTACAACATTTTATGTATAGTTCCTTTTCTTGTATTGGTTTTGCCCTTGGATACTGCTTTGCCATAGTTGCGGTGCAAGGCCTTCTTCTTTTTGCATTCTTATCCGAATGTTTGCAGATTTAGGGCACTTAACACTATAACTTAACTATTGTTGGACTAATGCAGTGGTGGTTGTTGCCCTCACTCTTGTCAGGTTAGGCAGAGGTGTATCTTTAAGCTCATCCATTTACTGGTTGCCTTACATAAAGTGATAAGGTGGCTAATCATCTTGAATACCTTCTTCACATTCTCTATAAATCTTAAAAGTGGGATGTTTTACTCTGTTATTATATCACTTGTTCAACTGAGGATTTCAACAGCAGGATTAAATAAGTTTCAAGTTCAGACTGTTTGTCTGCTTGAGTAATGAGATATTGTTCCTTATGCCCAGGAAAGAAGGTTACTTCAACTGTTTTTAGTTATTTTTTCTATATACATATTATAATTTAATAAGAAAAACCCTGTTGCCTGAGTCTAGTAACCCCTGCAGTTTTTGCAATCAAGTAAAACAGTGCACTTAAATTTTCAAAAACACAATGTCAGAAAACTGACTCTATTTTTAGAGACAATATAATCATGTTCCATAGGTATAGCAGCATTAGCAAAATGCTTTTCACTGGATATAGTATTCATAGATTAAGCAGTATTACTACTGTGGTTGCAAAATTTAGTTATGTGTTTCCTTTTTCTGCATTTATTTCATGTATGTCTGGAGGTGATACTTTATTTGGCTTATCAGATTTCAAATCTAGATTTCTCAGTTTTATAACATTTTAGTGCATAATAAGTTCTCCTATTAGAGCCATGCTAATACAACATTTTGGCATCCTTAGCATCAGTCTTTAACACCCAGTTTCTTAAAGTAGAAGACAAAGGGCAGGATTCACGAAGGCTTGCATGGAGTGTAAGAGACGTGCAACACTCCATGCAAGCCTCGCGATCCAGGAACAGCCCTAAACTCCATGTAAGAGACCAGCTAAAACGTCTCTTACACGGACTGGGTGTGGACATGCTAAACACCTCACTTGCAGCCAAAAGGTATGCAAATGAGGTATATTAGTGATCCACGAAGCAGAAACCAGTCCGTGTAAGAGACGTTTTAGCTGCAGAAATGTACTCAGTTGACAAATGAGTACGTTTCTGCAAATTCCACAATGGAGCCATGTCAGCTCCAAAAAAAGGGTGCATATGACTCAGGCAGCATGCCAATGGCCAAATATGTGGCCATTGGCAATATAACCCGATGCCAAAATATTAAAAATATATATTTTTTTTACAGTGCAGCCCCGCGCAAATGGGCTGCGCTGTATAAAATCATAAAAAAGAAGGTTATAAACCCACAAATGTGGGTTTCATGCAATACATGGAATGACAATGCAGGGACCGGCAGACCAAAAACAACATGGCCACCGTGTAGTGGTTGCTAAGGGGGGAAGCTGAATCTAAGACATGTAACTATGCATTAGTAGGCAATCTCATGTAAATGAGGGTTAGGATACTGAATCTCACAGTCACATAGCAAATGAGCACAGTCTGAGTAGTGTAAGAGATACATAAGGGGGAGGAATAGAGTAGGAGATAGGTGACATCACAGGGGGGAATGGTAGAAAGAAATGCAGTTCATTGGAGGCCAGTGTAACATGACAGATGACAGACACAGATCATGGAAAGAGGTGTGCCACTAGATAAGTCATGGAAAGTCGGGAAATGGAAGGTGTACACTGTTACTTACACCAAAGTTTCTTGCTGGGCATGCATGCGCACGTGTGCATGCCATGAAGCGCAAGTAGGGCAGTGTGCACGCGTGTAAGGCAGACTGAGCATGTAGGAGCGTGTTGGGAGATGTTTAACACTGTTTGCGCTGGTGTGCACGCGTGTAGGGCAGGCTGAGTATGTTGGAGGCTGTTGGCAGACGTGCAACAGTGTTTGCACGGGTGCACACGTGTTTTAACCTGAATAAGTAGATTCTGAACCGTGTAAGCATGTGGGCGTGTTTCTGATGGTATGCACGTTGCTCCCCCCTAAGGAAACAGAGAGGAAAAAGGAAGCAACAGAATTAATAGGAAGCTAGCAGGGATAACTGCTGAAGCTAGAAGGTGAAAACAATTAGAAGCAGGCAATTACACAGGCAGAATAGTAACCCAGCCCAGCACGTAAAACTCTGCAAACAGTAGTGCAGGATGTTTCTCTTAAGAGACACTGCAAGACAGGAGTAAGCTAATAGAAGTGAAAACTGAAAAAAGCTTAACTCAGAGCAGAAATGTTAGGGGCTGCCATAGCTGTCATAATGAGACACAGGCGACTTGCTGAGGGTGGTGACAATGCAGATGGTGCCAGATAACCCACAGTGAGGAGACGGAGAAGAGTGTCCAGGCCCAGTGTCACCTACCACGGGTTACATGAGCTGGAGATAGTGGAGCACTATAGAGTGGACAGAGAGCTCCTGCAGCAAATTGTTGAGCTGTGCAGACCACACCTCACACACAAAACCAACACCGGGGAACCCATCCCAGTGGAAACCAAGGTATGTCTTTGCCTAAGAATAATAGCAACAGGTACCTTCCAGAGAACAACTGGCGATATGATGGGGATATCACAGGCATCAGCCTCCAGGGTACTGCACCAGTTCCTGGATGCCATGTCAGCACATGTCGGTGATCATGTATATTTCCCCAATGCCCGTGAGGTATTGGCCAGCAATATGTGTCTCTTCCAGCAAATAGCAGAATACCCTGAGGTAGTGGGTGCAATAGACTGCACACATATACGCATCAAAGCACCAGCTGGTGAGCGGGGTAGGGCCTACATTAACCGCAAGGGCTTCCCCTCCATCAACTGCCAGGTCGTGTGTGATGCCCAGGGCATAATAATGAATGTGTGTGCTGGCTGCCCTGGGAGTTACCACAATTCCCACATCTGGCATTTGACGCAGCTGTACCAGACATTTGCCAATGGGGACATCCCACACGGACACCTAGTGGGGGATGCAGGTTATGCACTGGAGCCGTGGCTGATGACACCCATCAGAAACTCACACACACCTGAACAGGAAAGCCATAATGAGGCACATGCACAAACACGTAATGTAATAGAGTGTGTGTTTGGGCTGCTCAAGTCATGGTTCCGGTGTCTGGACACATCTGGTGGATCCTTGCAGTACACACCATCTACATGTACCCAAATTGTCATGGTATGTGCTATGCTACATAATATGATCTTGCGAAAACAGCTGCAGCAGCACCAGCATAGGGCCGGGCCAAACAGCCCCCCACCATTGCCAAGGCCATCACAAGCAGAGCGTGACTTGGAGGAGGAACAACCTGAGCCTGCCCCAGTAGGCAGAAGGAGGCGCACCCAGTATGCCCTGGCCTTGGCAAAGAGGCAATGCATAGCACATACACTGGCTCAGTAGGAACCCTGGGAATGATACCCCCTCTGACTCACTCAAATAATAACATGGATGCCTAAAATGACATTACCTGCTCACAAACATGTACAGGGATGTGTAATATGCGCATCCGACAGAGGCAGCCCTGCAGCACCACCTGAGGCATGAATGCCATGTGTTAAGTAATGTAACACCATGTATTATATGCACACATGAGCACCCTGACTAACATCCACCCTCACCAAGCATGAAGCCACAAAATGACGATGGGATGATCAAGTGCAATAACTGGCTGAAATAATGCAGTTAGTCAAAGGGGAGCCAATGTGTTTCAGGCTGGGAAGACATGCGGAGCATGACATGATGCACCACCTGCTAGGGGTGGCGTGCACCTATCATGCCATGCCCCATGGATACTGGCAAAGGCTGTCAGTACCCACAGCATGCCCTGAATAGGTAAGTCTCAAAACACAAACCCACCTTCATAGGTTCTACAAGGGATAGAAACCTAGATGTAATGCTACCCAATGACAGATGTCTAAACAGCAAGATGTGAGCAGTGTAAACGCACACAGTATGGCGAATGTAGATACCAGTCCTGTAATAGAGAACTGGGTCAAGGCCCACATCAGCACCCTAACACTACCAGGTCACACCTCATACTGTGCTGTACAGCCGCAAAACATGGAACAAGCTACAAAAGGAGGGTGACTAGCAAGAAATGGCAAGGATAACCACACCCCCATGTTGCTACCACAACAAGAAGCAGCATGGATTAGCCATGGTCAAATACCAATGGCTAAAACCGCCTCCCAGTACATAGCCTGCTGCAGACTACTGTCCTAATACCAGGAACTGCCCCTGGCCTATGTCGGAATACATGAATATATCAAGCCCCCCAAACCACATTATATTGCTTGACTGAAAATACCCAGACATACACCGGGAGCATTATACTAGCACTAACACAGTAGGAGAAAATTTCCCAGAATCCATCAACCAAAATGTCCAGGAACAATGTACCACTCCCACAAGAGGGGTAAGCATACTGGATGTGATAATCAGCAACATGTGTAGTGGATGGCAAGATGAGAAGTGTACACCTCACTGGTAAGACCAGACCATAGAGTAATCACACTGGATATACACATCCTGACCCCAGTCCCTGGCCAGAATACCACAGTGAAAAACATGTGTAAAACATAGGTTGCAGCCCTCAAAACCGATGTTGAATCCACAAAAGGCCCTGTGCAAGTGCAGAATATGGGACACACCACAGAACACGCCATACAGGCATTCCATGAACACAGCCAGGATTGCTTGGAGTATGCAATCACAAATAACAACAACACACAATGCCATACATGCAGGCATCTGGCATGCTGGACTCCAGCCATTACCAAACCATGCAAGAGAATGAGGAAGCTACCACATGATAGAGCAAACATAAAAAGGGAAGTAATCACTGACCAGTAGTATGGCAATAACATATGTCCACACATACAATCCACTAAGTCCAGCCACAACAAGTAGAATCTGTGAATCCAGAGGCAATGTGACATCAGTCTCAAGTACATAGACAACCACAACACCTCCCAATAAATACAAATATATGTGATAGATGCATCCATGTATCCAAACCAGAGGTTGAGCTCCACCAACTCAGTACTGTCAAAACTAGTCAGGAGGAGAAGGTAGCCATATATACCACAAACCCAGTCCCACATAGACCTACCACAACTATAAACCAAACACATAAACACAGACAAATATTCCCGGAGGCCTTAATTACAAACACACCACACCAACAGAAGCCTCCAAAGCAGATCACAAGCAACCACAACCTTCAAACATAGCACATGCAATGAATAGTACGCAAAGCTGGTGTGCCAAACAGTCACAGGCCAGAAGGAGAAACAACATGCCTGATACAGTCGTAATAGGTGTCTGTATAGGCAGACACACTGCTGTCCCACTCACCAAACTGAACAAGGAAAAGGGTAGAGTAAGCTGCCTGTAGGCTGCCACAAAATGCCACATAACACAAGTACGCAGGTCACCCCAAAGCAAGCAGAAATATGATGCACTCAATGTCCATGCTGGTGTGAATTACCTGAGATGTACCTCCCTGGTCAACATGGAAAGAGACATGGATGGTCCCTCTGAGTATGTACCCCAGGCCAGTATGACACTGGCTGTGTGCAGCATCCAACCCTCACCAAGAATTTTGCCACAGTACAAACACAGAATGCTCATGTTTAACAGCTGGCACAGTTACAGCTGTCAGTCCAAGAGGGTCTAATGTCTGTCTGCTTGAGATGTCAAGCATGACAAGCCTTGCTGCTTTTCCAGGGATGGCTTGCACCTGTTACCCGTGTGCGTCTGGATACTGGATAAGGCCTTTGCCGCCTCCATAGAGCCGTATGTAGGCAAGGCCAAAAAGACTATCCACCACCCTAGAAAACATAAGTGGTAGGAAACATAAGGGTAATGCTGACCAATGCCAGATGTGTAAACTGCAATATACATGCCCCTGAGGCACTTCCCATTATGGAGAACATTGATGTCTGTGCAGTGACAGAAGCCTGCTGCAAGCCTAGTGATAGCACACCAGCACTATTAGGTTATACCACATATCATGTGTTATGGCCCCAACACCTGCACCAAAACATCAAAGGAGGGGGAGTATCCATATGCAGCACAGACACCCATATGGCTAGGTAACTGACAATGCACAAAGCAGCGGAGACCACCCATGTGCACATAACTGTAGTTAAAACTGCTGTACAGTCTGTAGCATGTGACAGACCACACTCTCACACACAATAACTCCACCCAGACAAACTGAAGACACTGGACAGTATGAATGTCCCACCAAATACCAGACAAGGTGCACACAAATTACAACATAGGTGTCAAACCATTATGTATGCAAGGAGTAATCAGGGACCTAGGGACACAGGTCGACATTAATCTGTCATGTGACACTCACAATGCCAATGTGGCTATGAAGATTGTCGATATTGGACACCGTATCATGAAAGGATTCACATCAACATCAACAGAGGTCACTGTGCCGCTGTACTGTTCCCTTATCAGACCCATAATCTAGTACAATGACTCATATGGGATGTACCATACGTGACACCTGCAGCGGTTCGGAAGACCTCATAGTTACCCCACCAACAGGATAAAGGGTGTGAAATATATGTCATATGCTGCCTGGCTGTAGACACCCCAGCTGACTGCAGTCATAGACTGCCTACACAGAGGCATTGTATGTCTGTTGTACAAGGCCATGTCCAACACAGGAGTAATGGACATGCTCCACCACAGGAAATCAAAGCCATTGGAGCTGTGAGAGTCACAGATGTCAGCCTCAACACATAATGAAATAAGATGTGCTGGAGGGACAGATACATAACCCAGAGGCTCCCCACACCCAGAACCAGGATCCCAATCCATGGTAGGCAGAGCCCCTCACTGACACCCCTCAACAGGAATATTGCCAAGTGGATGGATGACCATACATGTATACTGGTGGTCCTCACTGTGTCACGACCAGACAGAGGCACAGTGAAGAACTTCATAAATGGCCATAATAGAACATAGCAAGGGGTGGCGAAAGACACACACACTCTGGCTAGGCTTACTAATGGCCTAGGGTGTATAGCCTAGTATGAACCCATGAACCTATGAAGATACAAAACGTACAGGACACTAAGGATAATCACAAGGCTTACCCGACTGATGGTAGGAACCATGTTGGGCATCCACAGATATGCTCCGAATCACACAGATATTACAAATAACATACCAAACACACACACATATTGCTAACATACAACCTGTCAGGTGCAGTGCAAACACCCCCCCCCCACCAGAGTGCAAAATACCTATCCCAGCAGACTGATGGTCCCCTGACATTGCAGATGCTGAGGTAACAGCCATCATCTGCAAAGCAGAACACACAGAAGCAAAGGTATGTGATTGTGTCCTGTGCTGAGGCCAACATGGACTCCAAGAATAATGGAATGCCAAATCACACTACTGCCCAGTGTCAGCCTTACCACAGGATATGTACCCAAAGAGCAGTGTACAACAACAGTGGGCCATCACAACAAAGGTGTTGCCTGAATGGATACTCCAAACTACCACCTCAGGATCCTGACAAGCTTGTTCTGCACAGCTATGGAAAGGATCAGTATGTATCGCAGACAGAAGGCTATTGTGGACCTACTCATACTGGACCCTACACAGTGTGGCTGTCGTAACTGCAGAACCTGCCCCTAAACATGTCTGACCCATTTGAAGCAGTCATTAAGGTCATTGATGAGGTCAATGTGGTCCACACAGTGTAGCTGGACCGTGCACATTCTTCTAGACAATACCATACAAGTTCAGTATGGATATGTTCACCAGCTTAAATATATACCCCTATGTCAGTAGAGGGGTTGCAAACCAGACCAAGGACAGAACTGACATGGTCAGACATGCCGCATCCATGTCAGACTACAAAGCAGATATGAGTGGCATCCCACAAGGCCTGGTCTTGCCCCCCCCACCCCCGTTCTGTATATATGTCCAATAGGGGTAGGCCAACATGGAAGGACTGTGACTGAACATGTATGCAGAGGAGTACAAACAGCCCACCATATCTGACCCCCAGCTGACACAAGCAACCCACAAAAGGGCGACCTACAAACAAACAACTGTAGCCATAGCCACGTCAGCAAGCTAATTGCAGAACTGTGTATAGACAACCATCGTGGATATACAGTAAGTGCCCACAAATTACCACACAGGTGTTAACCCATGAGGTACCTAACATGTAATGTGAGACCTGGGTATAAAAGGTGATAGATATCCTGCACTGGACAAACATGTGGTTGTAGTGTTCGCAGAAACATATACTATATACCCACCCAAACATGAAGGTTGGCAGATAAGGGTAACTCACTGTGGCTCTGCAGTCATCCTCCATCAGTGTCACAAGTGACTACAATAGCCCCTGTGGGATATACCGCAGCAGACACCTCCATCAACTGTAAAGTCCACAACAGTACCCCACCAGGAGTAGCAAAGAGCATGAACAGATGCCATGTGTTGCCTGAGTAAACAAACTGCAGCCCCACACACCGCCATACTTCCCAGCTACAGGAAAGCTGTGCCTGATGTATGAAGCCATGTCCAACCTTGAATGAATGAACATGTTGCACCTTGTACAATCTGAATGGCAGTGAGCTATGCACATGAGAGACCTGAACCCCAGCACTGACATACATAGGACAAGCTGTACAGAATGATCCATAACACAGAAGGCACCCCCACTCTTCAGTAAACTCCTGGTACAGGTCAGCCAGAGAGTCACATATCAACACCCCTCAAGAGGAATCCTGATGAGTGGATGGGAGATGGTAGGCTAACCCTGGGTATCACTGTTATGTCAGAGGTAGATGGAGGCACAGTATACTAACCATGACATATGTCATGGCAAACTCCAGGTACAATGTGTGTCGAAGGACAAACACACCCTGTGACTAGCATCAGAAATGGCCTAGGGAACATTGCTAGTGTTTTCCAATGTCCACCCATGTTGTGGAATACACTAGCAATGTTGGACGAGCCTGGTGTAGGTAGTCCATATCTGAACATATTGCAACATGGTCATATGTGCACAACTGGCCCCTACACAGTCTGTTGTGCTCACTATGAAGATGTAAAGCAGTCATAGGACTAAAGCCCAGGATACTGTCCACCACAGTGAAAGTACTGAACCAGTACACTATACGGTACTACAGTGTTAGGTCATTATGAAAGTATGTTGAGAACTGTATGCAAAGTATCCCATGCAATCCTTGCAGGCACAGTATAACCCCTGTTGTGGCAGACACAAAGCAGTTGGCCAGTTAGTACACAACATGACACCCAACACACAACCAATGCAGCACATGCATATGAAACAAACAA
>NC_056732.1:1732438170-1732460670 GCF_019279795.1 Protopterus annectens
ATGCACACAGGCACATATGCACACATGCACACATGCAGACATGCACACGTGGCCACATGCACATGTGGACACATGCACACATGGACACATGCACACATGGACACATGCACACATGCACACATGCACACATGGTCACATGCACACATGGACACATGCACACATGCACACGTGGTCACGTGTACACATGCACACATGCACACATGCACACATGGACACAGGTGCACATGCACACATGCACACATGCACATGTGGACACAGGCACACATGCACACATGCACACGTGGACACAGGCACACCTGCACACATGCACACATGCACACATGGGCACAGGCACACCTGCACACATGCACACATGCACACCCCGCAGTATACACACAGAGCACTACTGAGTTACACTACTGTTACTAGCATTATCAGGACTATTATAGGTTATGTTAAACACACTCACCAGCATGGATGGCCTGCCTTGCTGTAACCCCGGAGGGACCTGCAGAAATGATGATATTAATGTCAGTGGGCACAACTGTGCCATTGATATTGCATATGATACAGTGCAGTAGTACACCAGTTGCCTTTCACACGTCAGCTGCTAATATTGCCAGTATCACACATGCACAGATACATACTATGATGACAGATACATACCACGGACACACCTTACACATACATAAACTAACAGTGTACAGAACAGTCAAGTGTACATATGGCATATTACCTGCATACTCCATGTCGTGCTGCTGTGTGGATCCTGCCTCCATCATGATGCAGGTGTACTGCTGTTGCTGTTCCGGGGCTGGAGCCACAACACTTAGGAGTAGCCCCTCCACTCTGGTGAGGGGGGGGATGTGTGGCCACCCCACCTCCTGTGGCAACCTGTTGCCTGTGGATATCTGATGCACGCTGATGGACACTTTGGATTAAATCACTGCAGTGATGTCGTACCTGCTCATATGTCCTATTATGCATGCCAATTGGATTAAATCACTGCAATGATGTCATACCTGCTCATATGTCCTATTATGCATGCCAATATCATTTACCCTATGGACAAGGTCTTGCCACAGTGCAGACCTCTCCTGCTGATTCTGACTGGTGCGGGAAAACAGGATGTCATACTCCCACACCAGGCTCTGGTGGATCTCCTCATCTTCCACTGCAGAGTAGGCGGGATTACGCTGATGCGCCATCTCACTGGAAGAGAACACAAACAGGATATCAGCAGACTATGTCAGCAATATATGGCATACATACTATACATGATACTCATGTGTAGTGATATACTACTACTCCCATATGTTGCATGTGTGTGTGTTGTGGTGGATACACAGGTACATGGCCAGATATCAGTGCTCAGCCAACACCTGTGCAACAATACCTGCCACATTCCACACAACATAGTAGCATGCCCCATCGGTCAGCACACACTGACAGGTCCAATGCACAACCTCACTCTGGGGGTTCATCCCAAGGTACTGTATGTGGGACGCCATCCACTAGTGTGATGTGGACACAAGTTACTCGGCCAGGATATACATATCTCACCACCACCACCAGCACAGTAGACTACTTTGATATGTATGTGATTAGACAGTTATTCACTTGTTGGGACTGAGATGGTATCCATGCAACACACTGGGCCAGTGGAAGCCACAAACCACACTGCTGACCCCTTTGCAAATGCTTACCACGGACATGCCACAGATTGCATGGAACTTGCACACACATTTCTAACCCAGACCCTATGCACAAAGGTTAGGCATCCTGTCCGGTGGACCCCAGACAGAGGCAGATTGTATAACAATAGCAGGAGGCTACTGCAGGACAGAGCACATTCACATTAAGGGAAGGCATCTGTGGTCAGCGCTGGTACTACTCTATGGTCCATCATAACAATGGCCATGGCCTACTCTGGGAGGGAAATGGCCACAAACACTATGGATGACCACAAGGCCTTCTTCAGTTATGTTACACATATGGACCAAATGCCTCAGATATGCTCTGTGTTAATACACACCTACTTAACATTCACCAAACACACGGATATTGGCAACAGTCTTGCAGACAAGTTCAGTGCACGTATCCCCCCTCCTTCTCCCCCACCAGTTGAAATAGTTATCACAGCTGTATGTAAACCTCCCTATCATCTCACATGTCCAGGTGAGGGCCGCCCTCAGCAGAGCAGAACACACAGCATCACTGTGACCTCATGGTATCCCTGGATGTGTGCTACCTGCACTCCAAGAGGACATACAACCGCATATAACACTGATAATTTATCTTGGCCGTACTACAGGATATGTACCTGGATAGTGGCATACAGCGACAGTGGTCCCACACCACTAAGGAGGCACCTCGACTGACCCTGGGAACTACCACATCATATGCATAACCGGCCTGGTCTGCTAAGCTATGGAATTATGCAGTATGGGATACATATGCAGTGATATCGGGTACCTGCAGACACATGTTCCCAGCCAGTGTGCCTTTGTGATGGGCTGATCCTGCCTTTTGAACCTGGCTGACCTTTCAAAGCAGTCACTACAGCCATTGCTGAGGGCAACGCACAGACAACTGCTGCCAGGATCATGGCATAACATGGATTGACATGTAATGTATGGTCATCCCCATTTGGTGGAACTACATACGCACAACATATCACATGGACATACCTATAGATACAGACCTATGACACATTTGGAGGGTTCACAGTATGTACACTATTAACCTGTTACTTTGCATTACCTGTGTTTGTCGCAGCTGGTTGCATTACCACTGCTTCTGATTGCTGCTGCTACTGTCACTGCTGACAGCTTAGAGTCACAGAGTCACAGTGCATAGGTTTTTTTTTTATTTTTTTTGTTCTCTCTCTCTCTCTCTCTCTCTCAGTTTTCTCTCTCCCTCTGTCTGCTTCCAGACAGTGCAATGAATGTGTTGCATGTGTGGAGTGTTAGTACTGGATGCTTTTGTAGGTATCTGCATAGGTCCATGTGATGGCCTCTGCACCAGTTGTAAGCCAGCATTTGCTAATTGCATACAGCCAGTTGTGTACTTATTGCAGTTCTCACTGTGATTTCAGGTCAGTGCTATAAAAGGGTATGTGAGATAGGTGTTGCCCTTTCAGATTGTAAGGGCGGGGACCATGCTGGTATGCTGTGGACACTGTTTTGTGAGTGTAAAGGTTAGTATCTCTCTCATGATTCAGGCTGTGTTGTAGATTCACATTTCTCCATTCCTCTCTCCTGTTCCCTGTAGTAAGTGTGTATGCACAATGACACCTACAACTATATATAGATATATATTTATATATATATGTACATATACATACATTTATATATGTACATTAACTGACATTATTACCTACAAGCTAACAACTAGCATGGCTGTTTCTGTTCACACACTACTATTATGGGACTCCAGTAGTTTTGACAGTAATTCTACATGACATGCTTCGGGTACTACACATCCTATATTCCCTTTACATTCATCCCTACTATTACATGTTATATTTATTTTAGCACAATGTTCTTGTATAAGAGTCATGGCTTAGTGGTAGGTCATACAGACTAGTGTTTCCAAGGTCCTGGGTTTGGGACTGACAGTGGGATTTTATTTTGCTTTTGAACTGAGTACAGGACCTGTCAATCAAAGTGACTAAGGCACTTTTAAGCAGTTGCAACTGGGTTAGTGCTGGTTTGCGCGGAGCTCACGCATGCGCACTGGCGGTTAGCTCCGCGCACACATGCGCACACCTGCTTACAACTGCTTAACAGTGCTTACTCTGGCGCACACCCGCGCTATTTTCTTTGAAAGAAATGAAAATGGGGAGACAGAAAAGTGGTGAAAAAGGGGTCACAAAGAGGGTAAGACAGTAGGGAAACAAGCTTGGGATTTGCAGGAGGGATGTAGGTAAGGCCCATAGCTGCCCATTTCTTCATCAGCAGTAGCTGTGCATATGTATGTAATTTGGTGTGACATTTGAAACCTTCCACACCTGAGAGAGGTGTCAGGACAACAATAATACGTGTACAGCCAACTGTAATTGATAGATTCCATGTCCAGCAGACATGTGTGCGGAATGGGCAGCTATGTATGGGGTGTCATTTTTTTGTGGGTACAGAGTGACTTTTTTTTTTTTTTTCAGGTGAGAGTGGTATGTCAGGTGAAGGAAGTCAGTACAGCTGGGGGTAGGTTGGGTAGGTAAACAGACAAGGCAAACAAGACGCATACAGGGGCGGTGTATGACACGTGTGGGGGGGTTACACAGTTGACGGGGATGGAGGTTTGGATATCCAGAGCCCATGAGCCCACAGATGGCAACAGTGGAACTGATATCCCCACCCATAGGCAGTTGCCACTGTTCCTTTACTGCCCAGGATGGGGCTGTGCTGGGGGCTGTGTAGGCCAGGCAACAGGCATGCCCGTAAGTTGTGCCACCCATGCCTCAAGCTGGCATAGGGGCTCGAGAACAGAGTCCCGAATCTCCCTACGCACCACAGTCCGGATGCTACGGAGGGTGAGTGGTGGTTCTCCTCCGGCCACACTTGCAGAGAGGGGGTGAGCCCCATCCCCTGCAGCGCTTCCACCTGCAGGTGGCACAGGGCCACCGGAGGAGGGTCCAGACTCGGCACTAGCGCCAGGTGCACTCGCCAGCTGAGGTGGGAGAGGTGGGTCTGCTGGAACCCGCCTTCCCTGTCGTCCTATGTTTTACATTATGTCATGACAGTTTGGGTTAGTGACATATAATACCATTCACAATTAGTTGTAACAGCATGCATTAGTATTCCCATTAACCAAACACCCAGATATTCACACCATTGAACAGCGTGCATAACACATGCATAATTTGAACAGCAATACACAGTCCAACAACATGCAGAGTTAATTGATGGCAACAGGCCATCAGGTTTGGATGTATGAACAGGACAGATGCATCAACGGACATGCAAATATATATGACCCAACAGGACAAACGTCCAGGGGTGTTAATTGTGATTGCACATACCATTTTCACTTGGAATGGGTTATATGTGGTTATAGGGTGGGGTGAAGAAAATAATATTAACACCTTCAAATACCAATACATATGTTGTACATTTCTAATAGCTACAGATATATACACACTACTGTTCTAACTACAGTTTCCTATATGATAACTATTTCAACTTGGTGATAGGACTGTTACTGCAACATCAATATACATTTTATTGTTCTTCATACACATTCATATCCATCTTTGTTCAGCTACATCATCCTGCTACATTTGCTTTATATAGCTGTAGACAAGTGTGGATGTTTGGTATATCAGACAATCATACTATCTGCATATTGCAGACTGAGAGCAACATATCCAGATTTTGGGATACACATTCCAGATGCATCAACACTTTGAACATATTTTGCTGTTTGGTTTTGATTCTCACATGCATTTCATTCTGTCTTGACTGCAGTATACTTTATTCAGGGGTTATTACTACTGTATTGCTGGATTCGTGACACTTTCTCACACGCTCTCACTTGTTTTCATTTTACTATTCAGGGTGGTACTTACTTCTAGGCTTTATTGACATGTTTTACCTGTAGTTATTACAATCCTTTCCACCAATCTCACTTCTGTCATGTTTCAGTATTTCAACAGGGATATATTTCACACATGTGATTTCATCATCTTCTGCAGCTATACTTTTCAGCCTGCTGCAGGTTGTGTACTATTTTCTTACAGGTGGGGCATTTTTATTTCAGAATTTATGTCAAACATTTTCATTTTTCTGTTTGGCTTACAGGCTGCAACACACTTTTGTAATCAAGCAATACTTGCAGACACTTTCACACTGTTACTTGCACATTTTATTCCTTAGTGACTACACTGCACTCTTTTGCTGACTGTCATACTTTTATATTTCTTTACAGTTACTGGTAGTGGATTACTGACCTGCCTGGTGGCGCAACCGCACCAGCCTATCGCCATAGGCTCTGCGGTTCGCAGAACGGACACCTGCAGCTGTAATATAAATGAAGTAATATTGGAATACACATCTCCATAATATCAGCTAGTTTAATTTCTTACATACATAATTAAATGTAACTTACTCAGTAGTGGGGCGTTGGGCATTTGCCGGGCCTCCTGGATCCAAAGGTTCAGTTGGTCCTGCTTGCATCTCTTCAGGTCCGCATGGTGGTGACAGACCTGCTCACCAGTCCTTGGAATCCCTGTGGCACTGGTGAGATCATGAGCCAACCGGTTCCACGCCTCAGCCCTGTATGCTCTCCAGAGGACCTGGCCCTGCATGAGTTGGGCCTCATGATTGTGGACTAGGAGCCAGACCATGTACCTGTACTCCTCAATGCCCCACCTCTGTGCTCGAAAGCAACTACCCTCTCCTACTCTTGTCATTCTGCCTGCAGTTCAGTTCTACAATTGTTTATGCTGTGTATTCCCACCTATGGGGCTTATATAGTCCGTTTTTCCCGCACATATCTGTGATTGGCCATTTTGGAATTGCATCAACTTCAGTAAACCTGCATTGTCATGCTCCAGTTTGTATTCATTCCTATATATTAGCTATTATTGCATTTATAGGTACTGCTGTCATGGCTTAGTGGTTTGGTACCTTGACTATGGTGTATAGTATTCTGGGTTCACACCTGGCCACTACTTTTTATTTTTTATGACTGTCTAGACATGCTGAGGGGTGTGTCTGTGTAAAGGCAGTTTTGATACGGCTTGCTCAATGTTGCCCGTCGGTTAGCTTGTTTGCGTGGTGCGCAGCTCAGCACAAACAGGATACGCTGGTTTAAGCCTCATTTGGCTATCAGCATGCATATTACACTCAGCTCAGTTAGGGGCACATAGCTTTAGTGTGTTAAACCACTGCTCAGCTACGGGCACTCATTTTGCACCAGTTAAACCACTGCTCACCTACGGGCAGATGCACTCACCCTGTTAAACTGTAGCTCAGCTATGGGCACATCTGGCATTTTTTATTGTTTTGTTACCTCACATTTCTTTAATATAGATGGGCTATTTCATTACATTTTACATAAAATGTGATTTTATGTGTACATATTTGTCAGGGACTTGTTTCGTTCTTATTTTGCTAAAAATAAAAATTGGTGTTGTTGGGGGCTCGAACCATGAATGCCTGCTCTTCAGCCAACATCTCTACTGCTACACTATTGCTTCTTGGCTTACTTTGCATATTTAGTTCTTATATGCTTTCCCACTGACTGCTAACTGTAGCTGTGCTAAGGGCACCCCGCGCATATGAGCGCACTCACGGTTAAACATCTTTACAATTAAAAAAAAAATTATGTGATGTTCATTTGTAAATTTTATGTTCGTAGTCTGTGGGGACATGTGTTGTGTTTATTCACATTTCCATGGACTCTGTCATGGGTGTTTACTTTGGGCACTTTTACTCTTCTGGGGGCATGTCCGCTTACAGGGCTCGGCCTACGGACATGCCACCTACTGTCTTACACGGACCGTGTTAGCCATAGGTGTGATTCAGCATGCTCTCATGAATATGCAGAGCATGCTAACATCACTCCATTTAACTGCAGCCTCCGTGTATGAGTTATAACTCTTACACGGAGGCTTCGTGAATCCTGCCCAAAGCCTTTTTAAACTTATAAATTTCTATCATTTTATTTTTAGTATGCCGATCCTTGAGTTAACCATAATTTAAGTGTATGTTTATGTCATATGACTGAGAGCTTAATATATTATTAAAATAAAATGTTCAAGTTTGAAACTTTTGAACATCTCAGAGGTAAACCAGCTTAAAATTACAGTGTTTTTTGCCACTGTCCTGTAAATTCATTCATTCTCACAGTCATTGAGAAACACCTGTAAAGGCTTAACAGTTAGCTGGTCTGAAACGATTCTAGCCCAGTCTCTCTAGCCAATCCCTTTTGGTATGGAAACATTTGTGCAAAATCTGCCTGGTGCAATACCCAGTGTGGTGTCAAACAAGGTAACAGAGGCAACAATTCTATAAAATAAATGTTTTATTAAACAGGAACAATAATGGTTCAGATTCTTCTTAGAACAGAAAAAATAAGAATTCTACAGCCTTTCATATCAGTTCTGCTGCAGTCCCAGGGCAATTTCATACAGCTTCTTCCCGAATAGCTTCTTAGTAGAGCACCTGAGCTACTCCATGTTCTTCCCTGTTGTTCCTTCTTGGATAACACATGCTACTGTGAACTTCTTTTACAGTCATATCTCATCCGGCATCAAGAGGCTAACTTCTTTTATTGCTACACTAATAGGGTGATGGCTTTTTAACAGAGCTACTTGTGAGAACAGTTCTGACCCAAACAAAAATATACTCACTTTCCTTAATGAGAAAAATAACATGTACACCATATTTGAAAAACACTTTATGTACAGTAATATTATTTGCAATTACACTACATTTACAAAACACTTTATGTGCAGCAATATTATTTATAAGACATAATGCTGACGCATCATGTTGTGTGAAACCCCACAGTAACCTATACATCTAAAACAAAAGAATATGCTTGCATAACTGGTGGAAGCTGCATATTATTCTGCGATCCAGGTAATTCCATACATTTTTGTTTTCATTAATGCACAGTAATCATAATAAGATTCACAAAGTGGGGTGTTGAATGGATCTCCAGTACAATGAAACATAAATTAGACTGTCTTTTTTTAACAGGATAAGCAAGATGAAGAGATGAGCATGTGAACAGCCATTGGACCAGTGAAAAGCTGATAACACAAAGTAGGTATCATTCCTTGACTTCATTGACCAGTCTTTACACGTTAATGACTCAGGTACTGACTGTTAATTTCATGCTTGACTATCACCTCCTAAAGCTAAATAACACAGAACTGAGCAGCTAGATACAAGAAGGATGTTCCAAAACACTGCAAATGTTAGACATGGGCATTTAGTCACACACTACAGCTGTAAGCCTACCACTGACTAGATGCAAAAGTATAGTCAATCTTGCAGGTACAATGCTCTAGACACAGTAGATGTAAATGATGCACAAATCATAAATGTTTTGGTGTTACCTGTTTTTCATGTGTTCTCCTTGTACAATAATCCCATATGAAGGTAAATAACTTTAGAGTTACTTCATGTAGAAGCATGACAGTACTATATACATATTTTGATTTAAAAGATATATTGGTGTTAAGACAATCCAGTTCTGACACATGAATGACTATGTGTTTAAGTGCTTTTTCTATATGGTGTTTGTGTGTGTGTGTGTGTGTGTGTGTGTGTGTGTGTGTGTGTGTGTGTGTGTGTGTGTGTGTGTGTGTGTGATTGTGTTCACATAAATAAAGTCATCACACATATATCCTTCACAGTAACTTAATATCGTTTCATGATACTTCTATACAAAATAACAAATTATATGAAATATCTTCTATTGCAAGTATATTATAGTACATAAATTGGTGCTGAGGATGACTACCAATGATTTGCTGTTTAATATATGTAAAACTGTCTAAGAGAAGCTATCAGGGTGGCTGTCTGGACCTGCGCTCTAACTTGGCGTTAGAATTACATCTCAAAAATCAGCTAAAAGTTGAAACAAAACTGTAATAACTGAATCAGTGTGCTAAAACAGGGGCAACAATGGAATGACAACAGTAGTGGAAACCAGTAATAGATATTGTATATTTAATCCAGATGATGGTGAAAGTCTCACATATTACAGACTTCCTGAGGGAAATAATAGTAGCCAAGCTAGATAGTAAAGAGACAGTGAGAAAAACATCAGAAATGAAAACAAAATGGTGAGGCACATTAAATGACAAACATTCTGGAAAATGAAATGAAAAAGTTGAAAACTGAGAGGGTTTGGCAAGAAAACAGATCAAATAGGAAGAAATTTAAATGATTAGTTTCTTCCTATTTATTAGTAATTATAGTATGAGGCAACATCTCAAGCAAAGTTGGCAGTGCCATGACTGCTCCCCAGGCTAGTGAAAGTGGATAAGGTACACATACTAAACCTAGAGTACTTGATAAATAGTTTTCACTCTTACTCACCAGCACTGGCTAATGTACAATGTATGTACTCTACCTGTATGCTATGTATGTATTCTATCTATGTTCCAAATGTCAGCTGTACACCACAAATCTATTAATTACCTTTATTTTTAAATTAATATGTTTTTGTTTGTTCTCTCCACTGTAACTGTTGATGTGCTGTATACCACTGTAAAACGTCTTTTGTAATGTGTATGTATACTGATCATGTCTAAGTATCTAAATGTATCGGTAATTTTTCTGTGTGGAGCTTTTCTCCCCAGGCCTCTGCTGAAAAAGGGCCTTTTCAGCTCACTCAGACACCCCTGGTTAACAAATGTAAAATAAAATAAATAAAATAAAATAAAATTAGAATGAGTATGAGAATTCTGGGTCTACTTTGAAATCATGAAAGCCTAAAACACTGAATGTTACTTTTGAGAGATGAAAATAATGAATGATTGAAATCTCGAATGGCTGATTGTTCACAGCGCAAGTCAACACTTGGCCAAAACTTAACCGAACCACACCAGACTATATAAAACCCACCTAGGAGGGGGGCTATGTCCCCCCACACCTCCTAACTATATATACCAACTTTGGGATTGCACTACAGTGGGGAAAAGGCAAATTTCCCCACTTTGGGCAAGTGTTTACTTGCCCTGTGAAAAATCGGCCATTCGAGATTTCAACTGATCGTTATTTTCGTCTCATCACAATAATGTTTGGTCTTTTAGACTTTCTGGATTTCAAAGTAGACCCAAGAATTGTAGATGAATAGTTGTGAAAAACACTTATGAAGCCACATAAACAAACACATCAGAAAATAATCCAGGGAGCAGATGACAGCCAAAGCATATTTAAGGTAAACTTTGCTCATACAAAACAAAAGAATGGATTCTCAGGGATGTCAGGAAATCCAAACAAATAGGCCCAGAAGGCAGATGAATTAAAATTACTGTACACTACTCAGCCAAAGTATACCATCAATAGCAAGAATGCATATTAAAGAGGATCTAAGAAGAAGAGGTGTGAACTTCAAGCTCCAGTATCTAGCAAAGCTACTGAAAAACATTGCCGGGTAACCATTCCAGATCCAACACAAGGTGACCTTGGCATCTGTCAAAGATTCTGTTCTGGGATGGGAGCGGGTCCCATAAATGTTTAAAAAAGAAACAAATTTATCCCACACACATCTCCCAATTCCTCTGGTTCACTTGGTTGCTCTGTTTTTATCCAATTTCTTCTCTTTCATTGTCTCGATTGTAAGAACTAAACTCAGTCTTTAGTGTGTGTGTGTGTGTGTGTGTGTGTGTGTGTGTGTGTGTGTGTGTGTGTGTGTGTGTGTGTGTGTGTGTGTGTGAGTGTGTGTGTGAGTGTGTGTGTGTGTGTGAGTGTGTGTGTGTGTGAGTCTGCATGTGTGCGTGTGTGTATGTGCACGTGCATGTGTGTGTGCTTGTGCGCACGTGTGTGCATGTGTGTGTGAGAGCGTGTGAGTGCATGTGTATGTGTGTGTGTGTGTGTGTGAGTCTGCATATGTGTGTTTGTGTGTGTGTGTGTGTGTGTGTGTGAGTCTGCATATGTGTGTTTGTGTGTGTGTGTGAGTGTGTGTGTGTGTGTGTGTGTGTGTGTATATATATATATATATATATATATATATATATATATGTGTGTGTGTGTGTGTGTGTGTGTGTGTGTGTGTGTGTGTGTGTGTGTGTGTGTGTGTGTGTGTGTGGCGTGTGTGCATGTGTGTTTGCGTGTGTGTGTGTGTGTGTGTGTGTGTGTGTGTATATATATATATATATATATATATATATATGTGTGTGTGTGTGTGTGTGTGTGTGTGTGTGTGTGTGTGTGTGTGTGTGTGTGTGTGTGTGCGCACACGTGTGTGCATGTTAGACCACATTTTGACTTGACCTAAGGCTCGATTATACAAACATCCCTGGGAATAAGAAAATATTTTTGGTAATTACAGTCAATATGTCACTTTTTAAATCTATTTGTTAACAATTAAACACACCTTTTAGGAGCACTATCTAGTTAATTGACTTTCTTAGAGTCACACAGCAGACAAATGTAGGGAGAAAGAATCAAACTGTGCCCGTGATGACAGGAAACAGCTCCTTAACAGAATAAAGCCTTTATCTTCTGCACTAACTGCAAGACCTTTATTAGCGTCTTCGTTTTCTTCATTTTCTGAGAACACACTGAATCTGTTAGTTCATAGGTTCATAGGAGGTTACTAGGCTACTGACCCTAGGGTCATGCCAAGCCTGTCCTATCACACACATTATATTTCAAGAGAAAAAGTCTCGTCAATGCCCAAGAATATTATTAGTAATGACTGGCCATGCCCAAGAGTCTTAGACGTGTTCTGCTTAACATGAATTGGTAGCCTATTCCAGAGAAGTAATCACCTGTGTGAGATGAATTTATCTCTCCAGCATGTCCTATTTAAATTGCAGGCCAGATTTAGGTCACTAGAGAGGGTAGTTCTAGTCTTATTTGAACAACATGTGCAGCAACTTCATCAGACTGGGGTTGGAGATTACTCTGTAAGCCAGGCAAAGTAGCTTGTAAGTAGCCTATATGCTACTGAGTACAGTGACAAAGACTTCATTCTGTTGTGTAAGGCATGTGCTGAAGATCCTGGGTCTTCCTAATTAAAATTCTATGGGGTCTCTCCAGTTACTGCAGGCGCCTAGTTTAGTACGTACCAAAGGGGGCATTATACTAAATTATGGGCCTGATAAGGGATGAATATGGGGGGGGGGGTAATAACCTGTTTTGCTCTTGAAACTATGCCTTTGTTAATCAAATGTGTGACATAGACTGCCTTTCTTACTACAGTGGACGCATGGTAGTCAAAGTTTAGGTCATGGTCTACTTGTGTGCCCATATCCCTCACTACAGCATTCCTACTTAATGTATTATTGTTTATTTGATAGTTAGTGGGGACATTGCTTTTACAGAGGGAAATAATAATGCATTTTGTTTTATTTTGTTTGAGTCCATGGCTTTGGCACCAATTGTTGGTCTGTGTAAGCTCCTTTTGGGACTAGTAATGCTAGTCATTAGTGTTTTGTTCAAAAGAATGCACGTTGATGCAAAACCTATTGTTCTGTTAACTTTTTAAGTGAATTAGATTAGTCTGGTATTTATGATATGAGATGTTAATGAACTGCTGCCTGTAGTGAAATGTATAGGAATCTCAGAGAATTCCCATTCTCCGGAACAGGCTCCTCATACATTTGAAGCTGTGTTCCTCCCTATCCCTATCTCCATCACTCTCCCTGTCTCTAAAGTGCAACTTGGACCAATGGATGGGCAATCAGAAATTCACCCTGGTCTGGAGCCTATGCCTCTGATGGACAGAGGATGTCAGTAAACCACATCCTATATAAATCATATCTGTGGGTCACATTTGGGTTGTACAGCTAGACTTATAAGGGCCCCAGTGGTCATTAACCTCGTATACATCTATGAACCTGTAATCTGTTTGAATTGTTTCTCCTCCATTTGCCTACTGAGTGACTTTGAGCAAGTCACTTAACCAGACAGTTCTACTGGTACATCCCTGTAAAGGGACACTTTATCCAGTGAGTTTACATGGTTAAATAAATTAATATTTACATTTTGTTCTTTTTTGGGACTTTGTACCTCCATTATTTCTGACTTTATACAGAGTTCTTGAACAAAGAAATTAAGAAGTATTTTGTTCTGTTCCTTTTAAAATATGTGGCTTTCTTACCTCAGGAAATCCAAATCCCTTAGAGCTACATGCTTCAGGGACTTAAACCTCAGCACAGAAATAAATAGGACATGCTGGAAGGACAGATTCATATCCCAGAGGCTCCCCTCACTCTGGAACAAAATCCCAATCCATGTTAGGCAGAGCCCCTCAATGACCCTCTTCAAGAGAAATCTTGACGAGTGGATGGGAGATTGTAGGTTTACCCCTGGGATCTCTTCTGTGTCCCTACTAGACAGAGGCCCAGTAAACTAACCTTAAAAGGGCCATCTTCTGTGACCTACTATACAGAGGCACAGTCAACTAATCTAAAAGGGTGGTGAAAGCCAAACACACTCTGGCTAGGCTTATAAATGCCCTAGGGCAGATGGCCTAGTATCAACCTATGAACCTACGAATTGTTGCAGATTGCAATCACTAAATAATGATAGACATGAATTTCAGACTTTTTATTCTTCAGAAAATGCTTGCCAATGCAAATTTTGCTATTCTAGCACATTTCTAAGTATATAAGACAATTGTTTAAGTATGTTCTTTTTTTTTTTGTTTGTTTTTGTTTATTGAGTTAAGAAGCTGAGAAGGCAGAGGAGTGTTGCAGTGGGCTGCACTTTATGGTTCTAACAGCAGCAAGATGAGATACATTTCTGACCCCTTATTTAGGAATTTATTCATTCACTTGGTCTAAAGCAGGTATCTGATGAATCCAGTCATACAAATGACAGTAACTGATGTGTGTGCATGTGTATGTGAGTGTGTGGGTGCAATGGATATATTTCCCAACTGCCCTGACTTCTCCCCTCAAATTTGCTGTCTGTTCCTCATAAAATGTGTAACATTCTGATAAAGTGTCATGGGCTGCCCTCACTAAATAATGACAGACATGAGTTTCTGGCTTCATACTCTTCAAAAAATGATTGCTAATGCAAAACTTGCTATGCTAACTACTTTCTAACTATGTAAGATTCATAGGTTCATAGGTGTTTACTAGGCTAATGACCACAAAGGCCTTTTTAAGCCTAGCTATGTATCCCAAATCTCTGACAAGTTCTGATTCCCTTGATAAGTCCAAGTGTGGGCCTGGGAGATGAACCATTTACGGGTTACCTGTTTGCATTAGAGACATAGGTGCCAAACCAGGGATGAATTTTCAGTTTCCCATCTAATCATCCACGTTGCATTTGAATTGGGTTAGGGAGAGGAACTTTGCTTCACATAGATACGGAACCTGTTGCAGAGATGGGGTAGTCTCTGGGATACATACCTATCTCTCAAGCAGGTCCTATTTATATCACAGGCAAGGTTTAAGTCATTAGAACGGGTAATTCTGGTGCTGCTTGCAAAATAAATACAGATAGTGCAGTGGTAGTGCTGTCACCTCACAGCAAGAGGTTTTCTGGTTTGATTCTCAGCTAAAATACTTTCTGTATGGAGTCTACATGTTCTCCCTACCTTTGTGTGGGTTTCCTCCCACATTTCAAAGACATATGTCTGGTGCATTTCTCCCCAGGCCTCAAATTTCTGGTAAACAAATATTAACTAAAAAAATTCAAATCTGTTCCTGATTTTGGATGATTGTGTCTTGTTTCTTAGCTAAAACATTGGCTTAATATGGGAGCTATACTACATTGCACTGTATGGTTCTCAAAGCAGAGACATGTGCATATGTGTGTGTGTGTGCATATAAATACTTAGTTCCTGCATCCCAGAATAGCTGTGATGCAAAGGAAAGAACTGATTGCAGCAAGCTAGAGCATTATCATAGGAGCCATGTTTTGGGGTAAAATTTTTGGTTTGTTTGTTTTGTTGACTGTTTACTTCTTCTAGCTTTTCCCGGTTAGGGGTCACCACAGCAGATCATCTGTCTGCTCATGATTGGCAGTGGAGTTTTACAGTGTCAAGTTGCCAGCCTGGTGCCAAACCTTCCACAGAAGGCACACACACACACCTAGGGCCAATTTAGAGTGTCCAATCCACCTACTGCATGTCTTTGGGATGTGGGAGGAAACTGGAACACCCGGAGAAAACCCATGCGACCACAAGGAGAACATGCAGACTCTGCACAGAAGGCACCTCAGCTGAGAATCGAACCGGAGAACCTCTTGCTGTGAGGTGGCAATGCTAACCGCTGCATCACCGTGACCACCCCACCAGTGTGGCCGCCTGACTGTTTACATTGTGTTTATTATGTAGCTATTGTTAAACTGGGCAGGATGAAGGATGAATTCTGCAAATTTAATGATACTGGTTTAACTATGAGTATTTTTTTTATTTAGAGTTTTTTGCAGGCATGCAGGTATGAAATGCACTGTGTTTGGTTTGCAACACTGACACTTAGTGCAGATGAATAAGGCTTTGAGCTGTTAATGATCTTCTTCTTGTAATGCAAGGTTTGAATCCCTCACCCTCTGTCTTATGTATGAATCTGGCCAAGTGACTTCAGCAGACAGTGTTCCTGGACTACTCAAGAAGGATGCTGTACATGCATCCAGCATGCTGCCCGAGGCTGCTAACAAATGAATTATGCATTTGTTTTTTGAATTTTTGCATTCTTCAGATAGCACTTGTCACTCTCCTACTTTGGACAAAATAGAAGAGTCTTCATGGGTTCTGTTCAAGCAGCTTTATTTTATACAAACACATCAGAATAGACGTTTGTTGACTTTAACTTAAGTAACTTATATACAGACTACTGCAATTATACATGCTCACTCTCTGGCTGCACTCTCAAAATGGCACTGGAAATAACACGTCTGGTATTTATATGTACACATTCAGTACTTGATATGTTTCTTAAAGACACAGCTCTTACACTCTGATCTACATCCTCCCTCTTTGAGAAATATATTGTGAAATATTATGCATCTATTTGGCATGCAGATATCACGGATAACTGTCATGCATTTTATAAAACTAGGTTCATATATATATATATATATATATATATATATATATATATATATATATATATATATATATATATATATCAGTATATATATATATATATATAAATATATATATATATATATATATATATATATATATATATACACACATACAGTTAAGTCCATGTTGCTGTGTATTTCACACTGGGACTACATACTTGACCATATCATATGACATAAAACTGGGAATTGGTTATAACAACAGAAGCTGTCTCTATACAATGTTCAGTCTTGAAATTACTCAGGACATCTTCAGGAATGGAATCAGAGGTTGGAACACAGTCTGGGATGGGAACGATGTTTGGTTCGCTCTATGATCTAGCGTCTGTATCACAGGAACAATGCTGCGATGCTAATTCTGGTACAGGAAGAAGATGTCTGTGGTTTCTCCTGTACTCCACACCCACAGATTCCACAAGGTAGGATCTTGGCTCAGCACATATACCTGTAACTTGACCAATCTGATAAAAACCTTTCGCCGTTTTTATTCTCACCGTCTTTCCTTCCCTCAATGGCTGAAGAAATATGCTCAATTTATCATAACTGGACTTCTGGATAAAATGCTTCTTGAATAATTGAGCCTTAATGGTTGCATTGTTCTTAGCTTTAGGCCTCAATAAACTTGAACTAATAGGTAACATCATTCTGGCCTGCCTGGATAGAAGTCTTTGAGCAGGTGAGCCAAGAATATCATCATGGGATATGTTTCTGTGATTAAGTAAATTCAAAAAGACATCCGTATTGTCATACTTTGACCTTTCAAATAATTGCTTTGCACTCTGCACTGCACATTCAGCTAGACCATTTCATTGTGACTATTCGGGACTGATAGTAACATGTACAGAGTCCCATTCTCTTGTAAATTTCTGAAACTATTAAGTTGTAAATTGAGTACCATTGTCAGAAATAACTTTGTGCAGACTACCATGGACTGAGAAATGATGTTTCAACTTGATAATAACAGCTGTGGATGTTAGGTTAGGTAGCAAATCAATCTCAAACCCGTTTGAATAAGAGTTTGTCAATACTAAGTAGTGTTGATTGTTCCACTTGAAGATATCAATGGCTACTGTTGACCAAGGTAGTTCAGGAACTGGAGTTAGCTGAAGTGGTTCTCTTTGCAAATGTTGTCTAGTACTATTGCATACTGAAAAGAAGAAAGTACTTTATCAATGTCTTTCAATAATGAAGGCCAAAATGTTAATTCTCTCGCTGTTCTCTTAGTGGATATGGAACCTGGGTGACCATGATGCAAAATCTGTATATATTCTTGTTGTAAGGAAGCAGGAACAACAATTTTAGGACCTTTGAAAATAATGCCATCTTCCATCAACATTTCATTTCTGTAAGTAAAATAGATTTGTACTTTAGGAGATACACTAGATTGCTTTGATGGCCATTCATCATTAATAGAGTGATTAAGGTTTTGCAAAATCGGATCAGTCTTTGTGTGATCTCTTAACTCATCAAGTGGAGTAGGAGAAAAATTATACATTTGCATCATCCTTGAGGGTGGGAGGATGGTGTAATGGTTAAGGTGTAATGGTTAAGGTGTTTAACTTGCAGACACAAGGTGCAGTGTTTGATTCTCACATGGGGTAATTAGCTAGGCTTAAAATGGCCCACAAGGGCAGTTAGCCTAGTACAAACCTATGAACATTGCCCTTACGTCAAAGTCACAGTTCTCTGCATCAAGCTGTTCTGTCATATTTCTGGGTGATATGGATAAGGTATCTAACAGATAAAGCAGTTTGCCTTTTGTACATACCATTTTGAAATTGTACTTTTGGAATTTGAGCACCATTCTTTATAATCTCGCTGGAGCTAAATGCCTAGGCTTCTTTAGAATAATAACTAGAGGTTGGTGTTCAGTTCCAATCTGAATAGCTCAAGCATAAATATAATCATGAAATTTGAAACATGCTAATACTATTGTTAAAATGTCTTTCTCAATTTGAGCATACTGCATCTCAGTTTGGGTAAATGTTCTAGATGCATAGGCTACTGGTCTGCCCTCTTGAAGTATAACTGTGCCAAGACCAAATTTTGAAGCATCGCAGGAAAGAGTGACTGGTTTATTTACATCATAGTATCTTAATATAGATGGGGTAGCAAATTTCTGCTTAAGGACTTCAAACGCCTTCTGGTGCTTTTCTAACCATGACCATGCAACATTTTTGAATGTCAGCTCTCTTAAAGGTGCTGCCAACTCACTGAAGTCTGGTATAAACTTGTTTAAATAGTTGACCATGCCTAGGAAATGCTATAGAGTATGAATACTGTCTGGTGCTTGGTCGAATCTGGTCTCAAGCCAGTGCTAGTAAATAAATGACCTACATATGTAACTTCTGGAAGTCTGAATTTGCACTTCAGAGGATTGAGCATCAAGTTTACTTCATGTGCTCTGTCTAGAACTCTCTTTAGGTTTTTGTCATGCTCTGCTTCACTATTGCCACCAACTAGTAAATCATCTACTGTTATGGCACAAGGATAACCTGAAACAATTTGCTCCATTGCGTGCTGAAAGACTTCACTTGCAGAATTTATTCCAAATGGCATCCATAGGAATCTGCATCTGCCAAACAGGATACCAAAAATGGTTAGTAATGAGGATTTGCGATCAAGCATCACTTGCCAAAACAAACTTTTTGTATCCAAGACAGAAAAAGCAGTGGCATTTGGTATTAGGGCTGCAACCTCTTTGACTGTGCGCATTGGATGATGTGGTCTCTTCAATGCTTTGTTCAAATCTCTTGGGTCAATACATATTCTGATTTTGTCGGAGCCTTTCTTGTAAGCTGGTACCATAGGTGATACCCATTCTGTTGGTTCAGTAACTGGACAAATTGCACCTTGCTGCACCATTTTATCCAACTGAGCCTTAACTTTATCCTACATAGCTATCAAAAGTCTTCTTGCCAGTCTGACTATTGGAGTGACCTCTGGGTCTGACTTCATGGAATACACAAATGAAAATTTACCCAACTTGTCATCAAAAACATCAGCATACTCTGAGAAGATGACTTCAGAAAAATTAGAAGGAGGAGATGCACTTATGTGATGAACTTCTTTGGTAAAAGAAAGCAGATTCATTCTCAGACTATCTTTGAGACCCAATAAAGACTGTAGTGGTCTTCAGACTGCATAGAATAACAAGTTGTAACAGTTATTGGCCAAATAACATAAAAGCATCACCGAGCCTTCGGTTTGGATTTCTTCACCTCCATAAGCAACAAGTTTCGCACTACTGGCCACATTGAGTTGTTTGTTAGTTCTTACTTTAGCAAATGTGTCTGCTGATATAACATTACACTGAACCAGTGTCTTCTTTAAGCTCTGTGGATTTACCATTGATCCAGACTGCACAAAACACTTCGCTCTTTGTCAATAAATTTACTGCATCATCTCTTTCACCAACTACTGATACACCATCTACATAGAAAGTCGACTGCTGTGGCACTACTTGATCAACTTGCTTTTTATGTGACATTTCCTTATAATTATGTGAGGTTTACTTGATTTGCAAAACTTTTGAAAATGGTTCCATTTTTTTTACACTTGTGACATTGCTGACTAAATGCTAAGCATTTCTCTCTTTTAGAGTCATGATTTGCAGCACTATTGCGACAGTTAGCAATACAGCTAGATTGGGTTTTGCTGATTCACGCTTGTACTGCATAAAGAGACATGTTCCTTTAACTGAATTGGTCTTAGGACTTGTTGGAATACTGTGTGGTTTTCCTGGTGAGCCAGCAGGGGCTTTGGCTGCAATGCGCTTAGACCTACTTCTGTTTGCCACGTGTTGCATACTATCTACATTTGCTCTAGAGGCTGCTGAAACCATGTTCATCATTGCAAGCATACTTGTGTGTTTTCCTGTCACTTCATGGATTTGACAAATCTCTATAGGGGGAATTCAATAAAGCGTACACAGATTGATTTACTGTGCAGGCAAAGTTGCATGGAGCTTACATGGAAGTAAGCAGCCATGCGATCCAGTAAACAGAGTTGAGGGGCGTGCATAAGTATGCCAACATGGAAGTGTCCATGGCATGCAAATCACCTCATAAGCAGGTGAACTGAATGCAAATGAGGGTGTAGAGTGATCCAGTAAGCAAACAGGCAGTCATGCAGATCTTGTGTTGATATCACAAGTGCACACAGAAAATTTCCATGTACAAGAAATTAAAAAGTGAATAGGGGCTGTAAAAGCCCAGTTAGAAGGTCAGAAATAGCATAGCAGAAACAGATATGTACATAACTATGCCCTGTGTGCACAAAATGTAATGGGAATTACTTTAAAATAAATATATTTTTAATAGCCATATTATGTTTTCGCAGAGTGCAGTAGTGGGAAAACATGCCGTTATTGTAAAAAAAAAAATTAAAAAAGTGTAAAAAGGAGGAAAAATAAATATGTGACGGTAAAGCATTATAACACTTTCCATGGAGTATGAGCAAGGGTAGACTGCTGTGGTTGCTAAGGAGGCAGGGCCTGGAATAGTGCAGTTTCCAGGTATTAAGTATGGACCCATATACAAATGATCTGGGGTTACTGAATAGCAAAAATGGGTTACCGTGTCCACAGATAAAATCTGTATAGCTCCAGAACCATATTGGTGTCCACAGGAGAGCTGACATCAAAAGGTGGTGTGTCACTCTCTGTTTAAGCATATTAGAGCTCAGCAGCACCCGTATGTGCGGCTCACTTCTCAGCTAAGTGGGGGGGGGGGGGGGTTGTCCATTGCTGCTAAGCTTTGTTTACCTTTGAGGAGTTTGTTTTAGCTGGTCTGAGCATATTTCAGAGGGTTGAAGTTGCACACTGCTCAGCTAAGTAGGGGAGGGGGTTGTTGAGACTGCTGAGCATTGTTTATACCAGTGGCACAGGTTTGTGTGCCACACCACAGTGCTTAGCAGGGTAGGCAATGTAGAAAAGGAAAAAAAATTAAATTGCCTGGGAAAACCAATAATGTATAAATTACTGATAACCCCTGTTCCACTTACACTGGGCCATTCAAACCCCTCAATGATGTACATACTTGGCAGGTGGAATGCATCATAGTTAGCCAACCACACAGGCTACATCTGCAGCAGAGCACTATAAAGTATGCATACACCCTACAATCTGATTTTCCCCCATACTCTGCACCATTGGAGTACAGACTTGGGAATTTTAACTGACAGAATGCTAGGGGCTGCTGCTGCTCTGCTACATCAGCATGTGCTAGAGACTGGTCAGTGCTGATGCTGGTGCTGACAATAGGCCTAGACTGAGAAGGAGAGGAGTGTTCAGGCCCAGGGTAACCTTCCAGGAGCTACATGAGGTGGAGATTGTAGAGAGCTACAGGGTGGACAGGGGCATCCTACAACAGCTCACCGAGCTTTGCCACCCTCAACTCAAACCCACAGCCAAGACAGGGGAACCAATCCCATTGGAAATAAAAGCATGTGTAGCCCTTAGAATACTAGCTACATGCAGATTTCAAAGACAAACTGTGGACATGATGGGGGGGGGGTACTCCACCAGTTCCTGACTGCCATGCAAACACATGCCAGTGTGCACATATATTTATACTACACCCCTGAGGAGAGAGCCAGCAGTATGCATCTCTTCTACCATGTAGCACACTCCCCTGAGGTACTGGGTGCCATAGACTGCACTCATGTACACATCAAAGCACTGCCTGTGAGGCAGTATAGTCTATGTCAACCGCAAGGGGTATCACTCCATCAATTGCCAGGTTGTGCGGAATGCCCAGGGCATTATCATGAATGTGTGTGCTGTCAG
>NC_056732.1:1732465670-1732568170 GCF_019279795.1 Protopterus annectens
CTCAATAGCCCACATTTTCCTAGGCATAGATGTTATCCACCACCACATACAGTTTTATTATGTACAGAACCCCAGGTGATACATATCAAGGGTAGCAGGCCTTGTCACAGGGTATGCATGCATGATAATGCTGACTGCCCCCATTGTCCTGGCACACTGTTCTACACCTATGTACCTAGATAGCCATGTATGTATATAGTCATGCCTTGCTGATGTCACATGTCTGCTGTGTTCCCATGCCATCCTGTGCCACTGTATTAGCAACAAGTCTCCATAGCATACTCACTCAGACACTTGGAACAGAAACATACACAGTTCTGTGAGACACCTGTCATTCTGCAACACTACTACCACTCTAACAACTTGCAACAAAGGTATACAACCTTTGATGTGTACCCATGGCACATGCCAGCATACAGCACCTGTCATGGCCCACAAGACCTGGTATGGCATAACACTACCGCACTACAAAACTACATGTAAAGTAATATAATCACCCTGTGATTTAGACTCATAATTGCATGCCCCTACAGTGATGGCATGGATGGCAGAGATGCGGCACAGGCATCATCACATGCACAGGTTGTATTGTGGGAGTGCCAGAGGCCTAGGCTATGCCAAACAGTTGACAACATGTGTGTGAGTTAGGAAGGGTGCAGGTTAGCTATGCCATGGAGAGATGTTGTGTGTATCCATTGGTGACCTATATGTGACTGTGATGTTTGAGTGTGTGCATGTACAGAGTCAAGCCCAGTGCTAGCCCTACACATACATATGTTGGACAGCTGTGGACCACACATAGCAGAGTGGACAATTCACTGTCTCCAGCCATGAACACAGGAACTGGCTCTGCCGGGAGTGGCACTGGCACCACCATGCTCAGGGTCAGATGTGGTGCTAGTAGCTGACGGTGACTGGTGTCTGCTGGGCCCATGTCCCCCATGGAACCAGCCAGGGCCACATGCCCATGGCCTGCCATGTTGTGGTGTAGACAGCACACTCCCCTCTGTAGTGCTGCAGATACTGCCAGTATGAGATCCTGAGCATGCAGTGCCATGTGGACTCTCAGCAGATGCTGTTGTGACCTACGTCCATATGTCCAATGCCCTACTACAACCAGATGTTCCAGCACAGACAACATGCAGTCAAAGACTGACAAAGTCTCAGCCCACTGTCTGTCCACTACATCAATGAATTGATCCATGGCATCACCCATGCAGTGGAGCCAGTCACAGATGTCAGACTGTGCAACATCCATAATTCTGAGCATCTGTCTGGTGTTGCATTCGGAATGTGCCTGTGCCTCCATGATGAACTGAAACATGCATCGAGTGACCTGTGATGTGACACCTGTGACAGGTGGTGGATGGGCAGCAGTCCTCCTTTGAGCACACCTGTCAATCTGCCTATGTGGAACCTCACCAGCTCTCTGGTTATGATCAGTGTTTACACTAACTGATACCATAGTTGCAGCACTGTCCTGTTTGATGTTGCCACACTCTAACTGTCTAATATCTGTGGCCTCAGGGGACTGGGTATTTGTGAGCATACTGACTGTGTGCAGGGACAATGAGGAGAAGAAGTAGAATGTCAACCCATAGGACATATTCAGCCCCCAACAACCCCACCTGTGCCTCACTATGGCCACCATCATCAGAGTCCAATGAAAGACTGCCATTAGGTTGTGAGGAGGACACACTCCAATTCCCACTTTCATCTGTGAGGAGGGAGACAAAATAAGTACATTACTACCTGCACTATTATGTATGGTAATCCACACACACACACACACACACACACACACACACACACACACACACACACACACACACACACACACACACACACAGACACACACACACACACACAAACACACACAGACAGAGAGGTGAGGAGCCACAACTGCATTACACATTACACGTCTTATCTGCGATCCCTTGCACAAACAGTCTACAACATACTCAGACAGGGTAAGCCCTTTATAATATGCACTGCAGCTACATCCTGTTACTATTGCCAGTACTATACACCTATGATATAAGAAATATGTCTTTGTATCTGATAGACCTACACCTAAAACACAGACATATTTCTTATGTCACAGGTGTATAGTTCTGGCAATAGTAACATAAGAAATATATCTGTGTATCTGATAGACCTACACCTAAAACACTGTGCACACTTCTTGTGCGCACTATGCCAGTTGTAGTATCACTGCCTCAGGTATGTACCATCTCCATATTGTATGTGAACAGGCATCTGTCAGTGATTGCCTCCTGTATAGCAGGCTGCATAGTCCTTCAGAAAATAAGTGCAAATGTGTTAATGTACCTGAAAATACACAACTGGTAGTAACTGGGAGTAGCCATTCAATGCACTGCATTTCACTGATCGAAAATTGAACATACAACCTAGTCTACTCTGGCTAAGCATAATAGTTATGCCTAGATGAAAATGTCAGCCCTTACCATTCCTAGGGTGTACATGATCCGTAAAACAACAGTATCACACTTACCAGGTACAGCACCTTGGACTCTGGCCACAACCGATGGACCTATGGAAATGTGATGGAGAAGTACTGTCAGCAATACCAAATGTGGTATTGTTACAAGGTAATATATATGCACATCCACATGTACAGTAGCTAATTTGATACTGCCTACATTGCTGACATTCTGCCTATGTGTGTACAACTGTGCATTAAAACCACCCCCCCAATGCAGATAGACCTGACACCCATGTATTGTTATGCAGATACTGCCACAATGACTGATACAGTATTACAGTGATGAACACAGGATGCTTACCTCGGAACTCCTCTGATGTGGATGTTGTGGCACCCACCTCTAGAATGTATGGGGTGATGGATGCTTTTGAGCTGATGATTGCTTCCAGGTTTTCCAGGAATTCCTCAGTGGTTGTCCTGCTGCAGGCCCACCACCAGTGGCAGCATGATCCCTGGCCACATCGGATGCCCTTTGCCATGCAGCATTGGCCATATCAGTAGCCCGGTTTTGGACCTGCTCATAGATCCTGTCCTGGTGTCCTAATTGGTTCACTGTTGTGACTAGGTTGGCCCACAGTGCTGTACATTGTTTACAATGCTGGTGACTCCTGGACAGCAAAATGTCATGATGCTGTCTGAGGCCATCCAGGATAACATCATTTTCAGAGGTTGAAAATGGTGGCTACCTCCTTTGATACACTCTTCCTTAAAGACAACAAGAGGGGAACACATCACAGGGCCAGATATGTGGACATCCACTATGTACAGACTCTGCACAACCAATATGGCCTGCACTATCCACTGAGCCCTCCCATGTCATACCCCACATTCTGTCAACACACTACATATGTGGCTATTGCCAACATAATAGCAATACTGGTTATGTCCCTGTGTGCATGTCAGACTCTGCTGTATGTCTCCACACCCATCAATGCCATCTACTGTGGTGTGTCCCCTATGGTCGAAGTCCCACTACTATGTCATACAGCCATTGTCAGACAGATAGGTGTGTGTTATTACAACTATATGGGGACAGTCTGGCAACAGCAGTGTGACACAATGACAGACAGCAATGAAAACCTGCTGTAGTATAACTTTCCTGTAGGCATCATACCCCTCCAGTACACAGATGTATGTGGAATGTGTACATGTGCTGCTATATCACTGGATATAAAAAATGTACACACCCCTGTTAAAATGCCAGGTTTATTTGATATAGAAAATGAGCCCAAAATAAATCAATTCAAAACGTTTCCTACCTTTAATGTGACCTATAACCAGTACAATTCAATTGAAAAACAAACAAATCTGTTAAGGGATTAAATATTAAAAATAAAAAAAACATACAATATGCTGGTTGCATAAGTGTGCACACCCCATAAACTAATACTTTGTTGAAGCACCTTTTGATTTAATTATACCATTCAGTCTTGGGTGCACACCTGCCATCAATTAAAGAGACTCTGATTAACCCCAAATAAAGTTCAGCTGTCCCAGTAGGATTTTCCTGACATTTACTCAGTTACCTGCTACAGCAAAAGCCATGGTTCATAGAGACTTTGCAAAGCATCAAAGGGATCTCACTGTTGAAAGGTATCAGTCAGGAGAAGGGTACAACAAAATTTCCACAGCATTGGATATACCATGGAACACAGTGAAAACAGTCATCAAAAAGTGGAGAAAATATGGGACAACAGTGACATTACCAGGAACTGCACATTCCTCCAAAATTGATGAAAAGACAAGACAAAAACTGGTCAGGGAGGCTATCAAGAGGCATACAGCAACACTGAAGGAGCATCAGGAATTTCTGGCAAGTACTGGTTGTGTACTACGTGACAAGAATCTCCCGTATTCTCCATATGTCTGGGATATGGGGTAGGATTGCAAGACGGCAGCCTTTTCTTACACAGAATAATATCCAGGCCTGGATAAATTTGCAAAACAATACATCAAGTCTTTCAAAAGCATGTGAAAAGATATGTTATGGTCAGATGAGTCCAAGGTTGAACTTTCTGGCCACAATTCCAAAAGGTACATTTGGCACAAAAACAACACTTCGCATCACTAAAAGAACACCATCCCTACATTGAAGCATAGCGGTGGCAGGATCATGCTTTGGGGTTGCTTTTCTTCAGCTGGAACTGGGGCTTTAGTCAAGGTAGAGGGAATTATGAACAGTTCCAAATACCAGTAACTTTTGGCTCAAAACCTTCAGGAGTCTGCTAGAAAGTTGAAGATAAAGAGGAATTTCACCTTTCAACATGACAATGAGCCCAAGCATACATCCAAATCAACACAAGAATGGCTTCACCAGAAGAAAATTAAAGTTTTGGAATGACCCAGCCAGAGCCCAGACCTAAATCTAATAGAAAATCTGTGAGGTGACCTGGAGAGGGCTGTGCACAGGAGATGCCCTCACAATCTGACAGATTTGGAGCACTTTTGCAAGGAAGAGTGGGCAAATATTGCCAAGTCAAGATGTGCCATGCTGATAGACTCCTACCCAAGAAGACTGAATGTTGTAATTAAATCAAAAGGTGCTTCAACAAAGTATTAGATTAAGGGTGTACACACTGATTCAACCAGCTTATTGTACATTTTTTTAATTTTTTATATATTTTTTCCCTTAACAGATTTGTTTGTTTTTCACTTTAATTGAACAAGTTATTGGTCACATTGAAGGTGGGAAAAGTTTTGAAATGATTTATTGTGATCTCATTTTTTTATATCACAAAACCCTGACATTTTAACAGGGGTGCATGCACTTTTTATATCCACTGTATGTGGTCCTTTTGGCACAAATATATGGATGTCTAGAAAACGGTTGGCCAATAATTGATGGTTGTTGTCAGAATATAGAGAATCTGGCTGTCGCATGCCAGACCCCTCAGAAAACAGTTATGCTATTCTAATATCTGTCAGTCTATTCCTAGTATTAATTTATATGACCAATATGTGCACGCTGTCACTGAGGTTGGGCCTGTGTCCCCCCACTAATAATGGCTTTGACCTGCATTCCTGCTGTAGGGGTTGCTAGGTATGTTAGCCATAGCTCCAAGTGATGAGGTACAAATGTCAACAAGACAGTGACCTACACACAGTACATCAGGGACAGTCAGGGACACCTTTACAATGACTGCAGTATTCCTGTATAATATTCACAGGCTGAGAGAAGCTGTTAACACAGTACATCATGTGATATTACAGCTATGTCCACCCTTACATACTGTCAATATGTCTAACCCATCATCCACTACCTTTTGTACAGGTGCCAACTGTTGTAGGAGGGATTAAGAGGGCCACAGCTGTGATTTGAGTCAAAGGAGGCACAGTTGAGAGACATCCCTGTAGCTGTTGGGACAGCAGAGTATCACCAACATTTCATTCCCATAGATGTACTACAGGCCTACTGTTGGTGCCCCTATTTCCCATACCTCCATCCTCCCATCTACATCCCATTATATCAGGGCATGTATTACATTCCTGGTAGAGTGATGTAATCTTTTTGTGAACAAATCCACAAGAAAAAGGTTTCAAATAATAGTCTGTCTTGGTAAAGCAACATACAGACCTGTTTCCCATAGGCAGTTGATTGCCTTTTGTAGCTAATGCTCATTAACAGGTAATTGTCTGTGCACCAGTCTGTGAGTCAGGCATGCTAATTGCATCCAAAACAGCTGGATTGCACTTTCATTAGCCAATTACATGGCTCCACAGTGCAATATTTAAGGCATTCATGTAGCCCTTGGCCCCTTTCTTACTCTTTGAGATGGATATAAGTGAGGTGTGGAGGCCACAGCATCACAGATGATAGTTACAAATACTGTCCACTGTTGAGATTTATGAGGTATGTCCACAGTTGTGCATGCTATGTTTGGCCATTGTCCCATGACATTGTGGTAATCTGGCAGGTCAGTGTTAGACATTGTGGGTTGAGGTCAGTAAGTGAGGAGAGACATGTCAGTGTCAGACATAGGTTCATAGGGGTTTACTATTAAAATTTCGAATGGCACTCCGTCGACTGTGCTATAGTCGAACGCGGAAGTTCAAAAATGATAATCGGGAACTCAAAAAACAATCTAGGAATGGGTTTTAACATGGGTCGAGGTAGGGGAGATGTTTGTAGTTCAGAATAATACTGAACACCTACCTCAACCCATGTTAAAACCGTTCCTAGATTGATTTTTTTACTTCAACATTCGACATTTTCGAACTTCCGTTGCCGACTATAGAACAGTCGACGGAGTGCCGTTCGAAATTTTAATAGTAAACCGTTCATAGGCTGGTACTAGGTGATCAGCCCTAGGGCCTATACAAGCCTAGCCATAACAATTCCCTGGCTATTTCTTCCCACACTATTTACTTCCCTGGACCCCTGTCTAGCAGGATGACTGACATGATCCCCGGGGTGAATTTCCTTTCTCCCATCCAATCGTCAAGGTTCCTTTTGAAGAGGGCCAAAGACGCACTCTGCTTGACATGTATGGACAATCTATTCCAGAGTCTGGGGAGTCTCTGGGTCAGGAACCTATCCCTCCAGCATGTTTTGTTTATTGTGATGACAAGGTTTAGATCCCTGTAGCGTGTGGCTCTGAGGGATTGGGATTTCTTTAAGTGTAGCATGTCCAACAGCTCTGGGTTTGACATGGCCTTGTATGTTAAGCAGAGATCGCCTCTGAGTAGATGATATGCGACAGAGTATAGCTGGAGTTTTTTAAGGTGGTCAGCATAGGGCATCTGCTTTAGGCCTGTGATTCTTTTAGTGAGGTATTTCTGCGGCCTTTCCAGTTGTTGCAGATGTCTTGATAGGTACATACCAAACGGGGCATTGTATTCTATAATGGGTCTAATGAGGGATGAGTACAGTGGGACAATGACCTCCTTTTTTCTGGATGAAAAGCCCTTAGTGATACCCATCAGAATATGCATGCTGGTGAAGTAGCTGCTATTCAGTCAGCTCACTATCTTTTTAAGGGCAAATTATGAAATATGTCCCTGTCACTGGTCTTTTGTCCCCAACGTTATGTATAGCTTTGTCTGGATCTCTTGTTCTACATGGTAGTGAGGTATGGTATGTCTGTAGCAGGTAGCTTAACATACAGCTGCATATGCTGCTGTAGCCTAGGACACATAGGGGGGAGTGTGAACACTTTGGAGGACAGCAATCTGTATGTGTAACTGAGGCAGCAGTGTCAGCTGTGTTACCATAGCAGACCCAGGGTGAGGCTACCATTTACAGTCCACTCGAGGCATGTCCTTAAGGTACATCTGTTATGTAACAGTGTCAATCACAGAGTAGTAGGTGACATATAGTTAGGCTACACAAAGATGTGCAATGTGTCCCTACCTATAGGACTTTGACTTGCAAACATGGGTAACAGTTAATTCAGTAGTAGCAACCTGTGTGGGTTAAAACTGCATGAAAAAGTCATTATTTGCCGTATTAACAAGAATGTAATTGACCAAATTTAATGAATGGTAAAGGCTTTCACAATTACAAATTGCTTCTTCAGACCATAGTAGTAACTGAAATAAACTATTTAAATAGTATATGTAGTTAATCAATGAACCAATCCTGAAGTTACTCACAAAATCACGATAAAATCTTTTTAAGTACAAAATAACAAATAAAAATGATGAAAAATAACAATATATGATAAACCTTTGCCTAACTATATAACACATTAAAACACTTGATAGACACCATAGACAACCTATTTATTTAAAATCCTACTTCTTAATTCAGGTTTTTAGAGAAATTACATCATTTAAGCCTGAGCCTCTGTGGGATCTGTGCCGTAGCATCCACCACAGCTCAGCTCGTTCTATTTCATTAACTAAATCCCCCATCCTCAAACTCTCTCATACCACTTCCAAAACCTGAAATGAAAATTTATGATCCTCACCATTAACCTTCATGTGTTTAGCCAAAGCACTCTATTCCATACCTTTCCTCATACAATACTCATGGTCCCTCATTCGTTCTCTTAAATGTCTGTTCATCTTTCCTATATAAAACATTTCACATTTATTACAACAGGCCAAATACACTAAATGCTTAGTGTTACAATCTGTTGCTGCTCTAATATAAAATGTTCTTCCACTATCAGGGTGTACAAAGGACATAGACTGATTTATATATTTACAGAAAGCACATGCATTACATTTCATAGTACCAGCTGGTTTATTCACCCCCCCCCCCCATCACCTATAGCCCTTGGATAGCATAACTTTTGTTTAAGGGATTTTTTTATTTTTGTAGCTAAAAGTGGGTACAGGCCCTACTAATTCAGCTACACTATCCTCTGTGTATGCATAATAATATTCCTCACTTTATTAACATCATTACTGTAAGTCAGGCAAAAGCTAGGTCAATCTTCTTTGCTTCTACACATTGTCTTTTCATACTGGGAGATGGAAAATAGGGTTTCCCAGTAGTATTTTTATTATTTCTAGCCAGTATACAAGCCCCTTCTATTTCTGATTTCTTATATCACTATTCAACAAAATCAGAACTAATTTGTTTCAAACCACATTCAAAATCATTTACATCTACTAACAGCCTTGATGTTCGCATCATCTGCCACTTAACAACAGTGGAAAACAGGTGTTTGGGGTGCAAGCTGCTATGATGTATAAAAGATGGTCAATAACATTCTTTCCTAAACAAATTAGTCAAAACTCTACCATCACCATCCTTATTGATCAAAACATGTAGTAATTCAACCTTTGTCATTGAATACTTATAAGAAAATTTCAAGAATTCACTACTGTTATTTAAAACTTCAATAAATTCAGTGAGTTCTCCAACCCCCATCTCTCCATAACAAAAAAAAGATCATCTACAAAACATCGAAAGAAACCAATCTGATGTCCCACTGACTTCAACAAGTTTTTACTTTCCCATTCAGCCATTACCAGGTTGGCATAGCTATTGGCACAAGAAGTCCCCATAGCTACACCTGAAACCTGCAAATAATAAGTTTGGTCAAAAACAAACACATTGTGTTCCAATATGAGTTCCATGAGATAGCAAATGAAATCAATATGTTGTACATCATGACTGTTCCTAACCATAAACGCTTTAACCATCTCATAGGTTCATAGATTAGCAATAGGCTAACTGCCCTTGTGAGCCAATTTAAGCCTAGCCAATAATCCCTTGTGTGATTGTAAGGCAAACACCTTAACCATTAGGCCACCCTCCCAAACCTTCCAAATACCCTTCAATACTTTCCAAATTTGGTATCACAATAAACAGTGAGGTTTGATCAAGTGTAACCAATAAAGCAAAATTATCATGTCACTTGTCCTTTAAATGCATATACAGATCTTGTAAAAACTGATTACTATCTCTCAATACATAAGAATAACTTTCTAATACTGACCTTGGTTGCTTTTTAACATAAATTGAAATTGGTTCCATCAGCCACCCAGCCCCAGATATAACTAGTCTAAATAACGGATTATAAAAATCCTTGTGGATCTTGGGTACCCCATATAAATTAGGTACAAAGGGATACTCTACTATAAAATATCGAAACAACTCCTTAGATGATAGTTGTGTGCATACATTCAGTCAACGGCATCAAAATCTGTTCTCTCATATGCTCAAGATAGGACTTATCAATGACTTTGTATGCACTTATATCATATCACATCTACTACATTTCCATAAAATAATACTCCCTATTCATCACCAGTATATGCCCACCCTTATCAGCAGGGCAAATCACTATGTTACAGTCATTCTGCAAATCAGACAAGGCTTTGTCTTCCTCTAATGTCAAACTGGAGAACCTTCCCTTCTTTTTACTACAATTAAACTGTATAAATGTCATCTTCACAGGCTTTCATAAAAACATCTAACACAGGATAACTTTGTGGTATAAATGAGCTCAGTTTTTTAAATAGACATGACGTATTGTTTAATTCCATGTTACCAAACATTAATTTCCAAGCTAAAGTACGAATATAAAGTCTAAGTTCAATCAATGTCTCTGATAAATTGGCACCTTGTGCCAGTATAAAGGACAAATTCATGAAGATGTCTTCTGGATATATTCCAAACTAACTGATATTGGCCAATGTCCACATCTTCTTTATGGTTTGGGTATTTGGTTCGTATGGTGGTTGTTTCCTATTCTGTCCACTTTGATGTGAGATCTACTCCATTGATTTCAGCCTGTTTTATTGAAAAGGAAGGGGTAGAATGGATAAAACCTGTCCGTTAATAGCAGCTGATGTCTTCCTCCTTACTACTGGCTCAGGCCCCATTTGCTTTTATGTTTGAACCTAAAGGTTACTGATTGCCTCATTCTGTTGGGGAGTTTCATAAATCTATCTAATATTTGATGAAGTACTTGGGGGCAGAGCTCTTTCCCCTTTAGATGTAGTGGGTGTAATTTTCAGGTTATCCAGCCTTACTGGAATATCTGAAACAGGATTGTGATCTGTTTTAGTGTCTCTGGGCCATGTAAAGACAAAATTGTTTTCAAAGTCATAGATAGCACATTGTAATTTCTTCTTCTTGTGCTGTAGCAATTTCTTCTCATAAATGTAAAGTTGGTCTATCAGTTCATTACATCACATTTCAGCCACATCACTGCCTACTATACTGCAAAGTTCATTAACCATATTTTGCATTTTAGCCGACAGCCCACATTCTATTGAAGTAAAGAAATCAATAAGCAACTTAATGTATGACATACTCATATTCAAATTGATCTGTTGCCATCTGGCCAATAACTCTGGATATGAGTCACCATATGTAGACATGTTAAAAACCCATAATGCTTGGGGTATCACTTGTAGAGAAATATATGTCTCCAAATGAAACCTTTGACTTTGCAGTCTTTTAAGCTGATACAAATCATTCTCCATATTCCTACGCATGTCACACACTTTCATGCTCTCACCTTCATTCAGTTCGTCTCTTAAATCATCAAATTGAATATCTCCAGGAAGCAGTGGGTTATTCTCGATACTCAAAAAGTTCAACAAACCTTCATTCTTTTGAAGAGCAAATACAGACGTCGAGTCACGTCCGAGTTCCATTGTAAATCCTTCAGCCATGTTTACCGAAGGCAGGGCCGGCCTTAGCTGAAATGGTGCCCTAGGCGAAGTAGTGCTGTGGCGCCCCTTAAGCCTCACCCACACCATACTCCTGAAAGACCCTTATTTGAGCCACACCCACAGGAAGGTCACTCCCCAGGAAAGCTACTCCAGTCATTTCCTTCAATTATTTAAATGCATAGAAGAAAAGATATGTCAACACACTTATTAGCTAAGTTGTTACACAAACTGGCTAAGGGCTCTAGGTGAAAATGAGTTAACTACCTTTGAGTACATATTCCTACTTTAAATACCGGAGCTAGATCATGATCAAATAGGGCCCTAGGCAGGGTAATGGATCACCATCCCACCAAATAGCCCCTCCTACAGCAACCCCCTACCCTAAACCATTCCGGTGTTCCATTACTTGGCTGTTTCTCACCAATTGCCATAAACACTGTTCAAACCTATCAGTGTGCATATCGCAGGTATTGAAATAAAATAGCATAAACACAGACAGCAATTTGCTAAGCAAACAGTCTCACAATGAAAATAGACTTACATGAGCTGTAAACTTCTCTACCCTTGAAACCTGCATTCATTGAAACAGCATGAAAACCCCCATTCATAGAAAATGCATCTTGTCACTGGAGGATTAAGTTTACCTTTGGACTATTTTTAAACCACAGGCTCCTTGCACACATTTTTTAAGGCCTTACATACATGCATTTGTTCTTTGATTCACCTTCCTGATTATATTCCTTGTATAATACAGCACCACTTGTCAGAATGTGTTTTAAATTTGTAGTTTTAAACATTCTTTTAATAAGCAATGAAACAAGATATATGAACGAATAATGACAAAACAACCTATTTCATAAAATTTCAACATAAAAGTGCACTCAGACTTCTGTCATTACAATCCAATATCACTCAATATGCACAATCTCTGCAAAAGTAAAACCATCAGAATAATTCCACATTAAAGAAACCTATAACTAATCAAGCGGTTGCTACTGGCAAACAACTTTATATCTCAATGTTTCATCTACAAATTCAGTGCCTGCTGCCCTTGAAGAATCAATTGCCTACATTACAATGAAGAAAAAAACTGGCAAGCTGGTAATATTGCAACAGGAAATGACTGAGAAACCAACAACACCTCATAGTTACTAGGCATCTTATACAAAGGAGGCCACCCTTAAAATGCACCAAATAATTGACAACTAGGGGCATGACATACCATGCATCCAAGTGGCGGCTGGTGACTTCAAATCAAAGGGGGGCTGCAGGAGACAGCTGAATGGGTGGGGTCAAGGGGAAGGGTGTGGTCAACTAGAAAGGGGAGGGGCTATGCTCAAAACCACAAAAACGAACTTTAATTAAATACGCTGCCCTGGGTGGCAAACCATCATTATGAGAGTCCAATCAAGACAAAAATAAGTGTAGAAGAATAAAAATATTTCAATGCATTGGCTGCATGACAGCTTACTTAATATCTAGATGGAAACAAAAGGTTGGGAGGCATGAAAAAATAAATTACTTTTTAAATACATTACTGGAATGCCAGTCAAAATCAAGTATAAGAAAAACCAGAAGCACTCAACTCAAACCACTTCTCCTTGCACTGCAGTTCTAATTATAATTTATATTCAGCTTTATTAAAGTACCAAGTAACATGCTGAAAGTAGAAATCTCTGTGATGCCCCCACTTGTAAAAATGTTTCTTATCCAAAAAAGACCTGCTGCCTGACAACTATCTACTTGTTTCATGGGGAAAACATGAAAGTAAAAAATGAAAAGCAAACAAGAAACAAGCTCACGATACATTGCTTAAAGGATTACTGTACAGGTTATGGACCACACATGATTGGCATTCTGTTTAGTTTATGGGTAAAGTCTGTAGAGATGACTGGAAGCCTCCAACAAGTGTATGAGCTTTTTAAAATAATGGAATCCTGTCCTTTAATACCCAAGGCTTACACATTATCTAGTCAAGTATTCTCTGCATTGCAACAACAGAAAGGCTTTCAATGTTGGCAAGCTTACTTGCATCTTACGATCTCAGACAAGCTTACCTTATGGTCATTAAAGCATTGCTACTTAAACACAAAGCAACAGGCACTTTGAGTAATAAGCATAAATCAACAGTACAAAAATATGACAGAAACCAGACCGTTCTGCAAAATCAAGGACAGATGAAAAGCCACTGTAGTACTTGTGTCTACTTTGGATGGGGGGGACACACTGCACATTTACACTGCCTAACTACTCCTTGCCTTGCTTGGACACATCCAGAGTCACTGCATGGTGGAGTGGGGTGCAACAAGTATATCACAATTTGAAATGTCTCTGGCTGACTGTGATGGCCCTGACACATTTGTCATACCTCTCAACCTCAGAACATGAAATATGGACAAAGCCATACACAGAAGTGGGACAAAGGCCCAAAAATAAGGACAATTTTTAAGTATTGCTCTAATAAACTTAGAAAGATAATAGAATAGGTCTTGCATTAGTATGACTTTTCTGAAGGGTATAAAATCTGAAACTCAAATGTCTGTCATTATTTTCTAACTTCAGTCTTTAGTGATTTGTCACTAATTTGCCAAAAAACACAATTTTATGAAAAATGGACCAAATGTAATGCAAAATATAAAATAGCCACACAATACAGCTAGGAACCTGTCAAAGAAGGGACACTTTAATATTAGTACTGCTAACTTGAGCAGCTGACAAAATAAAAGAATCTCCATGCATTTCAAGTAATCTATAACTTTGATTATTACAGTTATTTCTTAATTGTAAACCCTCCATGTTTTCTTCCAAAATTGCTATTTTGTGGAGGGATTATTAGGGGGAAGAGCAACATTTTGAGCTGAAATTGGGGACAGTTGAGAGGTTGGCTATGCCTAATTCTATAAAGCAATTTATTTGCATGTACCTCTCAACCTGTTAATGCAGTAATTCTGAACAAGACCAAATATATTGGGGGGACATATAAACAGTACTAAAAATTGCTCTTGTATAAATTGAGACAGTTGATAGAATAACAGTTCTTACTTTAGCATGCATTTTTCTGAAGGTTATGAAGTCTGAAACTCAGTGTATCATTATTTATTGACTTAATTTCTAAATGATTTGCCAGAAAACTACAAATTTTATGAAGAACAAACCAAAAATAAGAAGCAAAAATCTATTAATTCTTTGAAAATCTGGACAGTTGGGAGGTATAGTTCAGCTGGGCCTGTCTGAGTTTGCTGCCCTTCCCCCCTGACAAAATCATGGTTGAATGGAGCCTCTGCAGCCATTCCAATGAACCATTACTTGGCTATTTCACTCCATTTACCATAAACACTAATGTGCATACTGCTTTACTTCTATGATGAGTTGGACTTCATTTGAAAATTTTATTTTGTATTTTACAGCACAAACACTAAGTCATCTACTAAACAAAGCAATGCAGTCTCACAATGAAAACATAGCATTACAACTTCTCTGCCCTTGAAACTCACATTCATTGAAACAGCATTGAAACCCACATTCAAAGAAAATACATTTTGCCAGTGGCAGATAAAGATTAATTTTGGGCTGTTTTCAAATCATAGGCCCCTTGCATATGAAACATACATGTGCTCTTTGATACACCTTCCTCATTGTACTAAATTATATTTCTTGTACAATATATTGCAGTTGTTAGAGGGCGTTTTAAATTTGTTTTGAACATTTTTCCAGTAAGCAATGAAACAAAACGCATGCACCCATAATGGCAAAACTGCCCAGTTCAGGACATTTATCATAAAAGTCTACTCAGACTTCCACAGTCCACCATTATTAGTAAATATGTACAATTCTGCAGTCCACCATTATCAGTAAATATGCACAGTTCTACAGTCCACCATTATCAGTAAATATGCACAATTATACAGTCCACCATTATCAGTAAATATGCACAATTCTACAATCCACCATTATCAGTAAATATGCACAATTCTACAGTCCATTATCAGTAAATATGCACTATCTCTGAAGAAGTAAAAGTCATCTAAATAATTCCACATTAAAGAAATCTGTAACTAATGAAGAGGTTGCTGCTAGCAAACACCTTTATATTTCATGGTTTCATCGAAAAATAAAGTGTCTGTTGCCCCTCAGGAATAAATTGCCTATATTACATTAAAAAAATGATAAGCTAGTAATATTACAAGAGGAAATGGATGGCAAACTGATAACGGACTCATAGTTAGTATCTTCTCCAAGGAGAACATTCTCAGTACGGCAGCATCCACCCCTTGTGGGAGTAGAACCCACAGCCTTCTGCATCAAAAACAAGTACACAGCCTGTTGTGCTATTAACAAGGAAAACTGACTTCATTTAAGCAACACTAAACTTCTGTTCCCCTGCAGCTCTCATCTCCGTGTAAAATCTACTCAATACTCAACTTCGCAGCACAAGGAAACTGGAAAAAGCCAAAATGTATTGGGGGGGGGGGGTCAAAAGCCCAAAAACTAGGGACACAAACATTGCTTGTATAATCTTGGAAAATTGCTAGAACCATACATTTTACTGCCAAGGTCCCTGTGCAAAACAGTCAGAGCAGCATACCACTATGCCAAATCAGCTGCTTTGTAAAAGAGGAAGACTGACACTTAAATGGCTATCATTTAGTGAATTCAGTTCTCACCATAGCTGTCAACCTCTTAGTACAAAACACGTGGACAAACCCAGTAATGAGGGAATACAGCCCTCAAACATATTCAGTGAATTCAGTTCTTGCCATAGCTGTCAACCTTAGAACAAAAAACCTGGACGAAGCCAATAATGGGGGAATACAGTCCCAAAAATAGGGAAAAATTTCAAATATTCATCTTATAAACTTAGAAAATTGCTAGAATAAAAGGTTGTGTTACGGTTGTGTTACTATGTATTTTCTGAAGAACGTGAAGTCTGAAATACAAATGCCTGTCAATTTTACTGCTGACAGAACAAAAACAATTTTCATCAGAGACCCAGGGAGAAATACTGCAGACACGTCTTTGTAAAATGACAGGGCACCAGAGCAAATCCACACAAACACAGGGAGGAGATGCAGACTCCACACAGAAGGCACCGCAGCCAAGAATCAAACCAGAAAACCTATAGCTGTGAGGCAACAACACTACCACTGCACCATCAAATATGCAAGGAACTAAACATTCAGAAACCTGAAGTCTGAAATTCAAATGCCTGTCAATTTTATTTAACATTTGTTAATCAGGACAATCTGACTTGGAACAAAAAAAAATTTCAGCAGAGGCCCAGGAAGAAATAATGCAGACATGTCTTTGTAACATGGGAGGACACAAAAGCAAACCCACACAAACACAGGGAGAAGATACAGACCCCACAAAGAAGGCACCCCAGCCGAGAAGCAAACATGAGAACCTGCAGCTGTAAGGCAACAATGCTACCACTGCACCATCAAATATCAAGCATTACAACATTTACAAACTACATATATAATGAGGAACAGATCAGATCAAATATGAGGCAAAAATCTGCAATATTTCTTTTTTACAAATGGTGGTGGGTAGGGAATTCAGGTCTTTAACACCTGCATACGAGGTACAAGGTTCAAGCCTGAGAAATTCCCTACCACACATACACACACACCTGTAGTAACAATCCACAAAAGCTAAATATACTGCACTGGGTGGCAAACCGTCATTATGAGAGTCCAATCAAGACAAAATGAAGTGTAGAAGAATAAAAATATTCCAATGCATCGGCTGCATGACAGCTTAATATCTAGATGGAAACAAAAAAGGTTGTGAGGCATGAAAAAATAAATTACTTTTTTTTTAAATACATTAATGGAATGCCAGTCAAAATCAAGTATAAGAAAAACAAGCAGCACTCAACTCAAACCACTTCTTGCACTGCAGTTCTAATTATAATTTATATTCAGCTTTATTAAAGTAACAAGTAACATGCTGAAAGTAGAAATCTCTGATGCCCCCACTTGTAAAAATGTTCCTTATCCTAAAAAAGACCTGCTGCCTGACATCTACTTGTTTCATGGGGAAAACATGATCAAAGTAAATAATGAAAAGCAAACAAGAAATAAGCTCAAGATACATTGCTTAAAAGGATTACTGTACAGGTTATGAAGCATGCGATTGGCATTCGGTTTACGGGTAAAGCCTGCAGAGATGACTGGAAGTCTCCAAGTGTAATGAGACTCTTAAAATAATGTAATTCTGTCCTTTATTACAAATACTGGCATATGCATTTCAATACCCAAGGCTTATACATTATCTAGTTAAGTATTATCTACATGGCAACAGAAAGGCTTTCAATGTTGGCAATTCTTTAACAGTATGCTTATTAAAGCTTACTTGCATCTTGCAGTCTCAGCCAAGCTTACCTGATGGTCATTAAAGTATTGCTACTTAAACACAGAGTAACAGACACTTTGAGTAATAAGCATAAATCAACAGTACAAAAAATATGACAGAAACCAGACCATTCTGTAAAAATCAAGGACAGATGAAAAGCCACTCTAGTACTTGTGTCTACCTTGGATGGGGGGGGGGGGATACTCTGCACATTTATCCTGCATAACTACTCCTTGCCTTGCTTCGACACATCCAGAGTTACTACATGGTGGAGTGGGGTGTAACAAGTATATCACAGTTTGAAATGTCTCTGGCTGACTTGTGATGGCTCTGACACACTTGTCATACCTCTCAACCTCAGAGCAAGAAATCTGGACAAAGCCATACAAAGAAATGGGACAAAGGCCCAAAAATAAGGACAATTTTAAAAATATTGCTCTTATAAACTTAAAAAGCTAATAGAGGTCTTGCATTAGTATGAATTTTCTGAATGGTATGAAATCTGAAACTTAAATGTCTGTCATTATTTTCTAACTTCAGTCTTTGATTATTTGTCACTAATTTGCCAAAAAACACACAAGTTTATGAAAAATGGACCAAAAATGTGATGTAAAAATATAAAATAGCAACACAATACAGCTGGGAACCTATCAAAGAAGGGACACTTTAATATTAGCACTGCTAACTTGAGCAGCTGACAAAATAAAATAATCTACATGCATTTCTGAAATAAAAGTAATCTGATTATTACAGTTATTTCTTAATTATAAACCCTCCATGTTTTCTTCCAAAATTGCTATTTTGCGGAGGGGATCATTAGGGGAAGAGCAACATTTTGAGCCAAAATCATGGACAGTTCAGAGGTTTGGCTATGCCTAATTCTATAAAGCAATTTATTTGCATGTACCTCTCAATCTGTTAATCCAATAAATCTGGACAAGGCCAAATATATTGGGGGAACATATAAACAGTACTAAAAATTGCTCTTGTATAAACTGGGACATAAATCTGGACAAGTCTAAATATATTGGGGGAACATATAAACAGTACTAAAAATTGCTCTTGTATAAACTGGGACAGTTGATAGAACAAGTCTTACTTTAGCATGCATTTTTCTGAAGGTTATGAAGTCTGAAACTAGTGTGTCATTATTTAGTGACTTAATTCTTAAATGATTTGCCAGAAAACCACAAATTTTATGAGGAACAAACCAAAAATAAGAAGCAAAAAATCTATTCATTCTTTGAAAATCTGGACAGTTGGGAGGTATAGTTCAGCTGGGGTTGTCTAAGTTTGCCGCCCTTCCCCCTCACAAAACCATGGTCGAATGGAGCCTCCCCCTGCAGCCATTCCAATGATCCATTACTTTGCTATTTCACTCCATTTACCATAAACACTAATGTGCATACTGATTTACTTCTATGATGATTTGAACTTCATTTGAAAGTTTTATTTTGCATTTTACAGCACAAACACTAAGACATCTGCTAAACAAACTTGGCATTAAAACTTCTCTGCTCTTGAAACTCACATTCATTGAAACAACATTAAAACCCACATTCAAAGAAAATACATTTTACCCGTGGCAGATAAAAATTAATTCTGGGCTGTTTTCAATTCATAGGCCCCTTGCATATGAAACATACATGTGCTCTTTGATACACCTTCCTATAGCTTTGAACATTTTTCCAGTAAACAATGAAACAAAACTGCCCAATTCAGAACATTTCCATCATAAAAGTCTACTCAAACTTCTACGGTCCACTATTATCAGTAAATATGCACAAATCTACAGTCCACCATTATCAGTAAATATGCACAATCTCTGAAGTAGTAAAAAAGTCATCTAAATAATTCCACGTTAAATAAATCTGTAATGAAGAGGTTGCTGCTAGCAATCACCTTTATATTTCATGGTTTCATCGAAAAATAAAGTGTCTGATGCCCCTGAGGAATAAATTGCCTAAATTACATTAAACATAAGCTAGTAATATTGCAATAGGAAATGGATGGCAAACTGATAACAGGCTCATAGTTAGTATCTTAACTTTCAGTATGGCAGCATTCACCCCTTATGGGAGTAGAACCAACAACCTTCTGCATCAAAAGCCGCCCTCTCCAAAGCAAAAAACACAGCATCAATGGGACCAGACGGTGTCCCAGGCTGTGTCCTACATGAACTCCAAGAAGAGCTAAACCCAAACATAAAACTACTGTTCAGTCTCAGCCTTACTACAGGATATGTGCCCAAAGAGTGGAGTACAGCAACAATGGTCCCTCTCCATAAAGGTGGTGCCTCAACGGATCCTGGAAACTATCTCCCCATAAGCCTGACTAGCTTAGTCTGCAAAGCTATGGAAAGGATCATCATGGACCTCATAAATAAAGATATTGGGGACCTACAGACACTGGATCCTACCCAGTTCGGCTTTGTTAAGGGCAGATCCTGCCTTTTAAACCTGGTTGATTTCTTTGAAACAGTCACCAAGGCGATTGACGAGGGGAAGGTGGTCCACACAGCCTACCTGGACCTCACTAAAGCCTTCGATACAATACCCCACTCGGGCATTATAGATAAGATCACCAGCTTAAATATAAACCCCTATGTCACTAGATGGATTGCAAACTGGCTCAAGGATAGAACCCACATGGTTAGAATTGCTGGAGCCATGTCAGACTCGAAACCAGTTACAAGTGGTGTCCCACAAGGCTCAGTCCTGGGACCTCTCTTGTTCGGTATATATTTCTCGGAGGTACAGGCCAACACGGAAGGACTGTGGCTGACCAAGTTCGCAGATGACTGCAAACTGGGTGCCATAATCGACTCTCCAACCGACACAAGCATCCTCCAAAAGGGCCTCATAGTAACAGACAACTGGTGCCAGAGCCATGGCCTCAAGCTAAATGCCAAAAAGTGTATAGTCATCCCCTTTGGCAAAAACAAAGTGCCCACAAATTACCACATAGGTGGTAATCCATTAAGTACAGAAGAATTAATTAGGGACCTGGGGACCCAAGCTGATAGCAATCTCTCATTTGACAACCACGTGGCCAAAGTAGTTAGAAAAACATTTTATATAGCCCACCTAATCAAGAAGGGATTCACATCTAGATCAGGGAAGGTCATCATGCCTCTTTACTCATCCCTCATCAGGCCCATAATTGAGTACAATGCCCCTTTTGGGATGTACCTTACCAGACACCTGCAGCAACTGGAAAGACCCCAAAAGTACCTCACCAAGAGGATCAAAGGGCTCAAACAGATGCCATATGCTGCCCGGTTAAAGAAACTCCAGCTCTACTCAGTGGCATACCGCCTGTTCAGAGGCAATCTGTGCCTGACGTATAAAGCCATGTCCAACCCGGAATTAATGGACATGCTGCACCTCAGAAAATCCAAATCCCATCGAGCTATGTGCTCAAGAGACTTGAACCTCAGCACTGAAATAAATAGGACATGCTGGAGGGACAGATTCATAACCCAGAGGCTCCCTTCACTCTGGAATAAAATCCCACTCCAGGTTAGGCAGAGTCTCTCATTGACTCTCTTCAAGAGGAATCTTGATGAGTGGATGGGAGATCGAAGGTTTACCCCGGGTATCACTTCTGTGTCACTGTTAGACAGAGGCACAGTATACTAACCTCGAAAAAGGGCATAGCAAAATAAATTTAAAATGGGTGGCGAAAGCCAAACACATTCTGGCTAGGCTTATAAATGCCCTAGGGCAGATAGCCTAGTATGAACCTATGAACCTATGAACCTATGAACAACCTGTTGTGCTATTAGCAATGTGAGCTGACTTAGCATAATCAGCACTAAACTTCTCTTCCCCTGCAGCTCTCAGCTCCTTGTAAAATCTACTCAATACTCAACTGCATCTCAACTTCGCAGCACAACTAGTCTGGAAAAAGCCAAATTTATTGGGGTGGGTCAAAAGGGAAAAACCAGGGACACATTAAACATTGCTTGTATAATCTTGGAAAGCTGCTAGAATAAAATGCTGTATTACCACCATACATTTTACTGCCAAGGTCCCTGTGCAAAAGAGTCAGAACAACATATCACTATGCCAAATCACCTGCTTTGTGAAAAAAAAAATTGCTGTGTTACCACCATACATTTTACTGCCAAGGTCCCTGTGCAAAACAGTCAAGAGCAACATACCACTACACCAAATCAGCTGCTTTGTGAAAGAGAGGAAGACTGAAACTTAAATGGCTATCATTTAATGAAATTCTCACCATAGCTGTCAACCTCTTAGCACAAAACACCTGGACAAACCCAGTAATGAGGGAATACAGCCCTCAAACATATTCAGTGAATTCAGTTCTTGCCATAGCTGTCAACCTTAGCACAAAAAAACCTGGACAAAGCCACTAATAGGGTATTACAGTCCCAAAAATAAGGACAAATTTCAAATAGCCATCTTATAAACTTAAAAAATTGCTATAATAAAAGGTTGTGTTACTATATATTTATTGCTAGAATAAAAAGTTGTTTTACTATGTATTTCTGAAGAATAAGAAGTCTGAAATTCAAATGCCTGTCAATTTTACTTCCGACGGAACAAAAACAATTTTCAGCAGAGGCCCAGGGAGAAATACTGTAGACACATGTCTTTGTAAAATGGCAGGACACCAGAGCAAATCCACACAAACACAGGGATAAGATGCAGACTCCACACAGAAGGCACCCCAGCCAAGAATCAAACCAGAAAACATACAGCTGTGAGGCAACAATACAGCCACTGCACCATCAAATATGCAAGGAAGTAAACATTCAGAAACCTGAAGTCTGAAATGCAAATGCCTGTCAATTTTATTTAACATTTGTTAATCAGGACAGTCTGACTTGGAACAAAAAAAAACAATTCTCAGCAGAGGCCCAGGAAGAAATAATGCAGACATGTCTTTGTAACATGGGAGGACACAAAAGCAAACCCACACAAACACAGGGAGAAGATACAGACCCCCCCCACACAAAGAAGGCACCCCAGCCAAGAATCAAACCCAAAAACCTACAGCTGTGAGGCAACAATGCTCCCACTGCACCATCAAATATCAAACATTGCAATATTTACAAACCACAGATATTATGAGGAATAAATCAGATCAAATATGAAGCAAAAATCTGCAATTTTTTTACAAATGGTGGTGGGTAGGGAATTCAGGTCTTTAACACCTGCATACAAGGTACAGGGTTCAAGCCTGAGGTATTCCCTACCACACCACCATGAGTCTAACCACCTGGGGCATTTTCACACACACACACATACCTGGTCCTGTAGTAAATCCAAATCCCTGTCTGCAAAATGCATCTTCCCCGCAAAACGACCATAAATCCTAACGCATCTTCCCCTGATGAGACTGCAGCTGAAAGCCCGCGCAAATCCGACCCTGTCCATTGCAAGATCTTCCCCTGCAGCAAACTCCAATCCAGACCCGAGATCCTTCCCCCGACGAACTCCTGACTGCTGATGTTGCAGTCCGACCCTGATGCGTTTTCCCAGGCAGTCTATGCAGTTTAAAACTGCATAGACTTGTGGGAGTGCTCCTGTCCATGTTTATCAATCAGGACTGCTGCTGAGACAATCTGCGCATGCTCCATGCTCCAGACTGTCTCAGCAGCAGTGTGCATGCGTGAAGTCTGTGAAATTTTAAAACATTTTTTTCTATTAATTTCTTTTTATTTTTTTTGTTTGAAGTTGAGGGGGCTGCAGTCCGGCAGTCCAATAGCATGGGCCGCCCCTCCATACCTCTCAACTTCTTAGCACAAGAAATCTGAACAACATGCTGCATACAATCAGGGCAGAGCATAATCAAGTTTAGGATTAAGGCTCCGACTTTTTACTTGGTAAGATAATTCATTTTGTGGCAAGCCACCCCGTGCAGTACTCCTCATTAGTATTTCATTTTCCAGTAATTAAAATGTTTTTTTCACAATTATTTTTAACACCAGTGGTTTTAGTTAAAAGTAATATAGCATCAGAACCTTTTAGTTTGTGACCAATCCAGTCCACACCATATGCTGATTGTATTACTTAACACAGCCTGTCAATCCATATTGCTAATTTATTAAAATAATAACAATAAAAGCAAATATATATATATATATATATATATATATATATAATGTTCTTAGTAAGGGACAGAGAATTTCACTGAGTCCTTATGTGCCACATTTGGTACTATATTTATAAACTAAATATCATAATGCTTCATTTGTTGTGGCAGATATGTTTTCAGTCGTTTGCAGCTTGTCCATTTCCAAGTTAAAAACGGCATTAATCTGGAAGGGAGTCTATTGTCATTTATTTTTGCCTTTTTATACAGAACATTCTGTCAACATTAAATTGCAGCATGCATAATATTGCTCATCATTAACATTCCCAAACAGTGATTTGTCAGGGGCAAGTGAAATTTCTGTTCTCTTGAAACTTAGTTTTTTTTTTTTTTTTAATGCACTTAACTCGACCAGTTGATTAAAGAACATCACCATCCCGATGGCAGCAACAAAAGCAGCCATTATTTTCTGGCTGTTTATTTTATTTTCAAAATCTAGTCTGAGACAATGCTACCCACCAAGCTGGTTTATTCCAAGGTTCTTCAAGAAAAGAAGGAATGTCATGTGGCCAAATAAGGACTTAACCGTACGGGAACAGTTGAGTCACATGTCAAACTCTAGTCTGCTACATGTCCAGCTTCATAGCCTTTTGCTGGGAAATTACTAATCATAATAGTTTTGGTTGCTTTATTCCACCTTTCAAAAACAATATGTTCATGCAAGTAAACTTCCCATTTTACACTGCAGCTTGGAACACAAGGAAAAGGGACCCCTTCCACTTTCTGCTTAATTCCATACTGGTTTCTCTCTGTGGTAAAACATTCCCTCTAATTGCTTTTTTGATGATGACTTTAAAAAAAAAGATGTTAATTGTTGAATATGATATTTCAAAGACATTTCTTAAGTGGAAAAGGGGTCCTAACCTAGTTTTGTTGGTATCACTGCTCTAAGACTGATTTTTTTCACTCTGAAAAAAGTTGGTGCACTTTAACGAAACCCCATTAACCCACGCATTAACAAGCATGTTCATTATAATTGATTTTGCCTGCATGAGTTTTAGTGAAAATGTTTCCAGCTTTGACACTACCCCTAGTTCAGTATGGCATCCCTTCTGTGGAAGATTCCTGACTGGCTGTTCCACAGTTCATCACCTGTGGAATATCCTGATGCTAATTTAATGTATGGTTGTGTCTATGTATAACTTAGTTCTAAAATGGGAATGTAATCTTCAGAAGACTTAAAAGACAACAAAAGTAGTTGTTTATTGTTATTTGTTTTTTTTTTGTTTGTTTGTTTTGTGTGTGTGTGTGTGTGTGTGTGTGTGTGTGTGTGTAGTTCAAATTCCACACACTCCTACTCTTTTATACAACACACAGACACACACACTCTCTCTCATATAGAAATTAACGGAACCACTAGTTTAAATTGTACACACGCACACCTACTCTCTCTCTCTCACATACAGTAACACATACATGCACTTTATCTCACACAAACAGAATGGCTAACTTAAATTCAATATACAAACATATACACACACACACACACACACACACACACACACACACACACACACACACACACACACACACACACACACACACACACACACTTTCTCATGCATACAGAAGTGAACAGTTTAAATTACACACACATACACTTACCTTCTTTCTAAACCGAACGGCCAAACAAGCACACACGGACTTAAACCCCTCTTAACAAAACTACTAACTTACATTTCGCACGCCTGCAAAATATATTCACGTCCATGTTGGTGTCTGCACGCATGATTCTCCTTAAAGTAGAAGTCGCTAATACCGCAATGCTGTATTAGTGGGAGGGCGCTCACCACCCCCTTTGCTCCGTGGTTCCGGTGCCTTCGAGCAGGTGCTGAGAAGAAAGAATGGACTAAATTAATTAAAATAAAAAACAAAGTAAAAAATTGCACCCTTTACAAGGCCAGCCTTTATGGCGCTCTAGGCAGTCGCCTAGTTCGCCTATGCCTAAGGCCTGCCATAACCGAGGGTAAAAAACCTAAAAAGCACAATCCCAAAGATAATACCCTGCCGGTAACAAACAGTGCGAGAATAAGTAACCATATACAAATCCAAATAAGCTGACACAGACCACTGCCAAAGGATGAGACTGTACATAATAAAAAAAAAAACTATAATGAATGGTAAGTGCTTTCACAATTACAAATTGCTTCTTCAGATCAAAGTAGTAAATGAAACAAACTATTTAAATAGTATATGTAGTTAATCAATCAACCAATCCTGAAACTACTCACAAATTCACATGATAGAAATCCGTTTAAGTACAAAATAAAAAATAAAAATTATAAAAAATAAAAAATAACAATATATGATAAACCTTTGCTTAACTATATAGCACATTAAAACACTTGATAGGCACCATATAAAACCTATTTGTTTAACTTCCTACTTTTTAATTCAGGTTTTAGATAAATTACATCATTTAAGCCTGAGCCTCTATGGGATCTTAGCCTTAGTATCCACCACAGCTCAGTTCATTTTGTTTCATTAAATAAATCCCCCATCCTCAAACTCTCATACTACTTCCAAAACCTGAAAAGAAAATGTATGATCCTCACCATTAACCTTCACGTGTTTAGCCAAAGCACTATATTCCAAAGCTTTCCTAATACAGTACTCATGGTCCCTCATTCATTCTCTTAAATGTTTGTTCGTCTTTCCTATATAAAACATTTCACGTTTATTACAGCAGACCAAATACACTAAATGCTTAGTGTTACAATCTGCTGCTGCTCTAATATAAAATGTTCTTCCACTATCAGGGTGTACAAAGGACATAGACTAATTTATATATTTGCAAAAAGCACATGCATTACATTTCATAGTACCAGCTGGTTTATTCATTCCCCATCACCTATAGCCCTTGGATAGCATAACTTTTGTTTAAGTGGGTACAGGCCCTACTAATTCAGCTACACTATCCTCTGTTTGCAAAATGTGCCAATTACGCATAATAATAATCTTCACTTTATTAACATCACTACTGTAAGTCAGGCAAAAACTAGGTCTATCCCTCTGTGTGAGCTTGTTTGGGTTTGTATATGGTTACTTATTCTTGCACTATTTGTTACTGTCAGGGTATTATCTTTCAGATTGTGTTTATTATGTTTTTTACCCTTGGTAAATATGGCTGAATGATTTACAATGGAACCCAGATGAGACTCGACGTCTGTATTTGCTCTTTAAAATAATGAAGGTTTGTTGAACTTTTAGAGTATTGAGAATAACCCACTGCTTTCTGGAGATATTCAATTTGATGATTTAAGAGATGAACTGAACAAAGGTGGGAGCATGCAAGTATGTCACTTGCTTAGGAATATGAAGAATTATTTGAATCAACTTAAAAGACTGCAATATCAAAAATTTTTCTTTGGAGGCATGTATTTCTCTACAAGTGATACCCCAAGGGTTACGGGTTTTTAACATTCCTAGATATGGTGACTCGTATCCAGAGTTGTTGGCCAGATGGCAACAGATCAATATGAATATGAGTTTTCATATATTAAGTTGCTATTTATTTCTTTCTTTACTCTGATAGAACATGAACTATTGGCTAAAACGTAGAATTTGTATAATGAACTTTGTAGTATAGTAGGCAGTGATGTTGCTGAAATGCAATGTATTGAACTGATAGATCAGCATTATCTTTATGAGAAGAATCTGCTACAGCAAAAGAAGAAATTACAATGTGATATCTATAACTTTAAAAACACATTTTTTCTTTACTTGGCCCAGAGACTCTAAAACAGATCATAATCCTGTTTCAGATATTCCGGTAAGGGTGGATAACCTGAAAATTACCCCCACTACATCTAAAGGGGAAATATCTCTGGCTCCAAGTACTTCATTAAATATTAATTCGATTTATGAAACTCTCCAAGAGAATTGAGGCAACCATTGATCTTCAGGTTCAAACATAGAAGCAAGTGGGACCTGAGCCAGTAGTAAGGAGGAAGACATCAGCTGCTACTAATGGACAGTTTTTTTCCATTCTACCCCTTCCTTTTCAATAAAACAGGCTGAAATCAATAGAGATGATCTCAAACTGAAGTGGACAGAAAAGGAAACAACCACCATACAAAACGAATTTCCAAACCATAAAGAAGATGTGGACATTGACCGATATCAGTTAGTTTGGAATATATCCAGAAGACATCTTAATGAATTTGAACTAGCTGTGCTTAATAAAGGTTTGCCCTTTATACCAGCACAAGGTACCAATTTATCAAAGACATTGATTGAACTTAGACTTTATATTTGTAGTTTAGCTTTGAAATTAATATTTGGTAACACGGAATTAAACAATGTAGCATGTCTATTTAAACAACTGAGTGCATTTATACTGCAAAGTTATCTTGTGTTAGATGTTTTTATGAAAGCATGTGAAGATGACATTTAAACACTGTTTAATTGTAGTAAAAAGGGGGGACGGATCTACAATTGGACATAATAGGAAGAAAAAGCCTTGTCTGATTTGCAGAATTACGTTAACATAGTGATTTGCCCTGCTGATAAGAATGGTCATATAGTAGTGATGAAAAGGTAGTATTATTTTATGGAAATGAAGAAGATGTTATGTGATGGAAGAACATACAAAGTCATTGATAAGTCCTATATTGAAAGTGTGAGAGAATGGATTTTGATGTCACTGACTGAATGTATGCAAACACGACTATCGTCTAAGGAGTTGTTTCAACATTTTATAGTACAGCATCCCTTAATACCTAATTTATATGGGCTACCTGAGATCTGCAGTGATTTGTATAATCCGTTATTTAGACCAATATTATCTGGAGCTGGGTGACTGATGGATCCAATTTCAATTTATGTTAAAAAGCAACTGAGGTCAGTGTTAGAAAGCTATTCCTATTTATTGAGAGATAGTAAGCAGTTTTTACAAGATCTGTATGTGCATTTAAAAGACAAGTGACATGATAATTTTGCTTTATTGGTTACACTTGATCTAACCTCACTGTTTACTGTGATACCGAATTTGGAAGGTATTGAGATGGTTAAAGCTTTTATGATTAGGACTGTAGTTATGATGTACAGCATACTGATTTCATTTGCTATCTTATGGAACTCATATTGGAACACAAAGTGTTTGTTTTTGACCAAACTTATTATTTGCAGGTTTCAGGCATAGCTATGGGCACTTCTTGTGCCAATAGCTATGCCAACCTGGTAATGACTGAATGGGAAAGTTAACATTTGTTGGAAGTCAGTGGGACATCAGATTGGTGTCTTTCGATGTTTTGTAGATGATCTTTTTTTTGTTATGGAGAGATGGGGGGTTGGAGAACTCACTGAATTTATTGAAGTTTTAAATAACAGGAGTGAATTCTTGAAATTTTCTTATAAGTATTCAATGACAAAGGTGGAATTCCTAGATGTTTTGATCAGTAAGGATGGTGATGGTAGAGTTTTGACTAATTTGTTTAGGAAAGAATGTTATTGACCATCTTTTATACATCATAGCAGCTTGCACCCCAAACACGTGTTTTCCAATGTTGTTAAGGGGCAGATGATGTGAACATCAAGGCTGTTAGTAGATGTAAATGATTTTGAATGTGGTTTGAAACAAATTAGTTCTGATTTTGTTGAATGGCGATATAAGAAATCAGAAATAGAAGGGGCTTGTATACTGGCTAGAAATAATAGAAATACTACTGGGAAACCCTATTTTCCATCTCCCAGTATGAAAAGACAATGTGTAGAAGCAAAGAAGATTGACCTAGCTTTTGCCTGACTTACAGTAATGATGTTAATAAAGTGAGGAATATTATTATGCATACACAGAGGATAGTGTAGCTGAATTAGTAGGACCTCTACCCACGTTTAGCTGCAAAAATAAAAAAATCTCTTAAACAAAATATATGCTATCCAAGGGCTATAGGTGATGGGGAATGAATAAACCAACTGGTACTATGAAATGTAATGCATGTGCTTTTTGTAAATATATAAATCAGTCTATGTCTTTTGTATACCTTGATATTGGAAGAATATGTTATATTAGAGCAACAGCAGACTGTAACACTAAGCATTTAGTGTATTTGGTCTGATGTAATAAATGTAAAATGTTTTATGTAGAAATGACGAACAGACATTTAAGAGAACGAATGAGGGTCCATGAGTATTGTATGAGGAAAGGTTTGGAATATAGTGCTTTGGCTAAACATGTGAAGGTTAATGATAAGGATCATACATTTTCTTTTCAGGTTTTGGAAGCGGTACGAGAGTTTGAGGATGGGGAATTTTGTTAATGAAACAGAAGGAGCTGAGCTGCGATGGATGCTAAGGCTGAGATCCCATAGAGGCTCAGGGTTAAATTAGAAATGGAAGTCAACAGGGGAACCTGAGAGAGACAGCACTTCCAGTTTCCCGTAAAGTAAACCAGGGTTCACGTAGTTTTGAAAATAGCCTGCAGTCACCAGTTAACCCAGACCAGATGGTGGTGAGGACAATGAGTCAAGGATCTAATTTTGTTTATGACCGCTTGAGGGACTGGTCGAAAAAGGACTATGGTATTTTTGCGAATAACACTAACAGTGAACTGGATAATACAGACTCCAGGTTGGTTACTTTAGAACTTAAATTGCACAAAGTGCGAGGGCTTCAATGCGACAACGCCTATTTAAAAGAATGTATTACCAAGGGAAGAGTACCGAAAGGTCTTCGGGTATTTAGGTTTCCTAATGGTATTAAAAATGGCCAAACTGAATGTGATGAACTTCTGCGGATGTTCGATAGATATGGCATTGAACTAATGGACTTCATTTTGAAAGTTAACAATAAAAGAATTAATGAATTGTTAAAGGAGATAGACAATCATAATAATTGTATTTTCAATTATGTAAATTTTAACCGATACTCTTTTAGTTACAATGCAATATTTGATAAAGTTGAACATTAAGTTGGTGTTAACATAAATAGGAAGAAAAAGAAATTATTGAGGGGTGAATATGAATATAAGCATAACATGGCATACCCATTACCTAAAGCCTATACAGAGGGTGAAGGGGTTAGTAGTAACCTCCAGAATCAAGTATTAGCTTCTAATAAAAGTGGTACTAATAATAGGCAGACTGTTAATGAAAATTCCTTTGATTCTGAATACCCCCCACATAGGAGATCTGAACGATTTCAAAATAAAAAACATTTTAGGCCTGATAATAATTTTTTAGGAACCAGGGGGGAAGGGGGGATGAGGTACAATTACAGCAATCAAGCCACTCGAAGGAAGAACAGTTACGAGTAGTTCCTAGTGAACCTAGAGACCTTAACTATGAGAGCATTACTGTCCATAGTGACAGTTTAGTTTTTTCCTACAGAGGATTTAATATTTACAATTATGCAGGGGTAGAGATTTGTAAGGACTTATTCCACTTATTAATGAAAGGTATGAAATTTGTACCTTCAGTTAAGGAAGATGTGAGTAACACCTTAACTGAATTAAAAATCTTTGTAAGGAAATTGAATTTAAAGTTTTTGTGCAAGGATAATACAGAGATGTGTTACAAGGGGAAAATAAACATTAGAAAGAAAAGTTGTTACAACCCACCCCTGCTTCCTATTTTGAGTTCCTTTGAAAATGTTTGCTCACAGGAAATTTACCGGATGTTACATAAACACAGGCCCAAGACATTCAATCTTTCTAAGACTGAGAAGGTTTTGTTAGATAGATTAAGGGCTGAAGATAATTTAAGGTTCATGAAGCCGGATAAAGGTGGGGGTATGGTTATCGTAAACTCTGAAGACTACAACAACAGGATTACTTGTATGTTATATGATGAAACTAAATATGAATGTGTCTCAAGGAATGAGATCAATATTTCCCATAGGAAAATTTAATTAATGTCAGAAGATTCATTGTACCAGGGGGCTATCAATGAAGACGTTTTTATTTTTTTGAATATTGACCATCCTACTATCCCAATAGCTTTTGGGATTCCGAAGACACATAAAAATTTACCAAATCCCCCCTATAGACTTATTATTTCAGGTCATAATAGTATTACATACCCCTTGGGAGTCTTTGTTGACCGGATGGTCAGAAAAACTTTGACCCCTATTGACCATATATTAACTGATTCCTGCGATTTTTTAAGGAGGGTTAAGAACGATTATTATGGTAGTGATGTGTGTTTTTCCACTATTGATGTGGTAGATTTGTTTACTTCCATACCACATAATGAAAGTTTAGAATTATTTCATGAAGTTTAGGTGGCAAAAACTAACTTGAGTAACGTAATGGTTAATTTTATAATGGAACTTATGGAGGCAATTTTGAAAAACATTTTTTTTTAGTTTTGGTGGAGAATTCTTTAGACAAGTAAAAGGTCTGGCAATGGGCAATAGTTGTGCACCCATTTTTGCCAATCTTGTTATGTTTCATTGGGAAACTACTTTTGTACTAGACACCCCCTTTAAGGAGTCCTGGTTACTTTATTTGAGGTTTTTAGATGATCTGTTTATATTATGGAAAAATGGGGGGATACATGAAAAATTTCTTGACTACCTTAATGGGATCTGTGACTATTTTAAATTTACAGGTACTAGTGGTGATAAGCAGATTAATTATTTAGACGTGAATCTGAGTAAAGATTCTAATTTTAATAGTTTTCAGTCACGTGTGTATAGAAAATCCACTTTTTCTAATGATTATTTCGATTTTACAAGTAGTCACCCTTTATTTGTGAAGAGAAATATTGTCAAGGGCCAAATGGTTAGGGTTGTTAGAATGTACCCTAATATTTGGTTGGTAGAAGTTGAAACCCAAAGTTTATTTGATATGTTTATAGCCAGGGGATATCCTACAGATTTTTTTTCCCAAATTAGGGACCAGGTTATTAGTGAATGGGGTTCTAGATTTAAACCATTACTTGGGGTATAGAAGTTACAGTGGACCAAGCCCAGGAATGTGTAAAAGATTTTTCACAGGCAATGGTGTTAACTCATGGTGAAACCTCTGCCAGAGTTAAAAATATTATTAAAAACAACTGGACCATGTTTAAAGGGAAGAAAGATTTATTGAAGGTTATTGATTGTGAACCTTCTTTTACATATAATATTAATAGTAATCTTAAACATTTATTGGAAAATCCACATTCGACCAATAAAGGAAATATGAAAGGGACAACTAAGTGTGGGGCATGTGTCTACTGTAGGTATATTATTAATTCCCCCAAGGTTAAACTGGGACCATACAGAATTGAGGTCACCTTTGCTACAGGTACATGTACAACAACAGGTTTGGTTTACCTTGCTATATGTAAAGAGTGTGGTTATTTTTACGATGGGAAGACGGAAAGGAGATTGAATAGAAGGATTTATGAACATTGCTACAGTATTACTAAAAAGGATGAGAAAAATGCACTTTTTAAGCACATTAGTATGAACTTTGCACAGTCCTTTCATTTTGGTATCCTTGAAGTGGTTAGTAAAAATATTAGGGGTGGGGATTGGACTAATAAATTGCTTAGGGCAGAAGCAAGGTGGCAGTTTTAACTAAATGCTACTGAAGCTCCAGGCATTAATGAGCATATAAGTATTAAACCTGAATTAAAGTTCAGGGCATTTAAACTTTAAAGTTTGTACTTTTTTCAATTCTTCCCTCAATCTTTACACTTTTTAAAAGTTGTATTTTTAAAAGTTGTATTTGTATATTTTTTCTCTCCAAAAAGGACATGTTTTAATGTTTTTATATTTTAGGCACTTTCACTATAAGAACTGATTACTGTTGATTAATTGAGACAAATTTTGTATAAATGTGTAGGAATGCAATGGTAAAATGTTCTGATGAAGTCTGATGACAAAAGCGCTTGACCTTTATCTGGATTGCATTTGGATTTCATTGTTTTTATTTTTGGACACCTCAAAGGTTTTTGCAATAAAACTGTTTTTTTACTTGGGTTGTAGGAATTTGGCTACAGAGTGGTTGGTTTCTATATTTATTGGTGGCGTTTTCCACTCTCACACCCTGTTGTTGTTCTCATGGTTAAATTATGCAATTTTTCTAAAACCTGAATTAAAAAGTATCTGAATTAATCAGATTCAAAGATGGCTGCCATGCTGTAAACACTGCTAAACTGCAGCTCTTCAATTAACCCGAGGAAAATCTCTGATCTGAGTGGATATCAGGAGGTTTAAACATCAAATTGATGATAAAAAGTTGCATTTATACTGACCTAATCTAAAATCAGTTAAAAAAGTGGGAAAAAAAAGTATTTATCCATCAGGATTACAAGTGATTACTTTGCTCTGAAGAGAGAAACAAACAAAGGACCGTGTGCTTTCTTTATTCTGCCTTTCTGCTTGGGGAAAGAAAAATCTTGCAACAAGGAAGAACCATGGAAACAACTACTACTAAGACAAAGTTGTCAGAACTACAGTCGCCAGTAAAGGATGGAACTGCGAAAAACAAAGGATTACTAGACAGCAGGAACAACAGAAACCAGAAACTAGATCCAGGACTGATCAGCCACTAAACATGGAGGATATCAAACACGCTTTACTACCTATACAGGAAGCTCTAAAGGACTTGACCTCACAAATACAAACATTTGGAGTTTTATGCAATCAATTGCTTCAGAGAATGGACAAAACTGAGACCAGAATTTCTGAAATAGAGGACAAAATTGACATGCTGGAAAAAAATCAAAGGTATGTGATGTGGATGTACAAGCCATGCAAAATAAACTTATTGATTTAGAAGCAAGGTCTAGAAGAAATAATATTATTATAAGAGGAATCCCTGAAAACATCCAGTATGCAGAGCTAATACCAGCCATAACACAAATATTTGAAATACTGTTAAATGATGCTGATGGGGTGAAACAGATTGTAATAGAAAGGGCACAGAGCGCTGAGAGAGGTACAAGCTTCTACTATGCCTAGACCTGAATATGTTAAGATATTGAACTTTCAAGATGTTAGCAAAATACTGTTTACTGCAAAAAAATGGTGGCTATGTTATGTGGAAAAATGTTAAAATATTTCTGGCTCAAGATTTACCATTACAAGTAAGGCAGGCTAGACAGTCTTTATCTGCTTACTGTAAATTTCTGATTGATAAACAAATTAAATTCCAGATGAAATACCCCAATATGCTTACATTTATGGTGGATGGCAATAAATATTCTGTTTCCAATAAAAATCAGGCAAAAGAAGTGTTTCTGAAAGTTTTTAAAGTTCTACCTGCATCAGAGGGCTGAAAAGAACTTCAATTGAGACTGGCATGTTCCTGTAGACAGATCCAGCATGTATTTTACCTCAAGGCTTTTCTAATCCTTTGTTTCTTCACTAAACTGTTCAGGCCTCTGAAAAAGCAATAAAACTGTTTGTTTATGCTAATCTGAGGGTCTGCTGTCTGGTTTCCAGACTTTTATGGCCTCCAAGGTCTATTTCCATTGTGTGGTAAACAGGAAATGCCTGGATTTCAACTGAGAGTGTAGATTTGGATGTAATACTTCTTGTGGTCCTGCTGTTAAAGAGGTCCCTTGTCGTGAGTATTTCTGATGGTTTCCTGGCTTGAAAAGACAAAGAGAACTGAAAATAATATGATAATGTTCTTTTTATAACTAAATAACATTACAGTATGTACTTAAAGCACATAATAACATGTACTTTTACTATTTTTTCTTCTTTTATAGGTGTGAACCAAAATTGTTTTTTTTTTACTATATGCAGTGAGTGGCAGGCACTGTGTAGGGTACAGATCTAAAATGTAGGATGTATTTTTTTTTCTCTCTCTCTCTTCTGTAAAAAGTTTATGTACATAATGATTGCAACAAAACAGATACTTAAGGTAGGATAAAATAAGTACCCAATCTACTAAAACTTTCCTTTACACAGTAATAACCTTAGAAATGAGATTTGTTTAACTAATAGTTAAACCAAAGCTGTAGTTAAGTAGCGGTGTTTGGTAGGGAATGTGTAGTTTAGACTTTGATGTAGATATGCTAGAATATATAGGTTGTATGTTTAGGAAATGTTTTAAATGTTATTACCTGAAGTTTTTCAATGTGTTGGTGTGTTTAACCTTGTTTATATTTTCTCTTATACAAGACCTATATAAATCCTGGTCCAGGGGTAAAGTGGGTAAGCACTGGTTAGGGACGGATGTAGGAAATGCTTCCAGATTAGATATAGTGTACAGTCAATACATGTCAATTTCATAATTCCCCTCTTATATTGTTATTTGATACCAAGACCTGTGAATGTGGGAGTTGAACTCATGGAATGTTAAAGGACTCCAGAACTTGAAGAAGAGAAAGCTGTTGCTACACATATTATTACAGGACAAAGCACTGTTTGTATTTCTACAGGAAACACATTTGATGAATGAACAATGGAATGATATTAGAAAAAGAACTGGATTAGAGAGCTAGTGACATCAGAAGGTAAGACAAACAGTGCGGAGTGGCTATAATTATCAAAACCCAATACAAAGATAGGATTTTAGACTCCAAAGTGGATCCAAATGGGCGATGGTGTTATGTGATTTTATCGGATAATGCATTTGATAAACCTATCCTACTTTTGAATATATATGCCCCATGCAATGATCAACACAGTTTCATAGCATCATTATATCCAATATTAACACAATATGATGGTTATTATTTTGTTGTGGGTGGGGACTGGAATACCTATCAAAATCCAAAGTTGGATAGGTCTTGTCCACAGAGAGCATTTAATAAGCAGGCCGGGATAGCATTAAATGATTTTAAGGAAGATTTTCAATTATATGACCCCTTTTCTTATTCACAAGATATTAATAATGCAAATAAATATACCTTCTATTCACCATGCCACAAAATGTGGGCTAGAATAGATTACTTTTTGATATCTAAAGCACTAACGAATTTAGAACCAGTGGTGGTTATACATACTCGTCATCTATCAGATCACTCAAAAATTTCGTTAAAATTTTCTAAAGATTTAAAAGACACAAGAAGGCATAGGGGTTATAATTGGCCACTCAACCCAAATCTTTTAAGTAAAAAAGAGATAGCAGATGGAATTATAAAATATTTGAAAGAATTTACAGATAGCTTGAAGCTCCAAAAACATACCCCTGACATTGAATGGGCGACAGCTAAAGCTCAAATTAGAGGATTTCTTATACAAAAAGCCTCATATTATAAGAAAATTCATAATAGTGATATTCAAAACTAGAAATAAGAATAAAACAACTTGATAATGAGCTGATTCAGAATTTTAACGCTCAAACTGAGGAGGAAATGTTGAAGCTTCAAAGGGATCTCTTTTTGCTTCATAATAATAAATTAACACTTCAAGAACATAGGTGTTTAGTGAAATATGCTAATAATGTTCAAATACCATCAAAAGCACTGGCAAGGATTATAAATCAATCAAAAACAACTGGATATATTTCGGAAATTCAGTATAATGACACAGTATATTCTAAAACTGAGGATATTGTTGATGTTTTTGGGAAAATCTATACTAAGGTGTATGAGGGGCAAACTGATAGGTCTCTACATAACCAGAATAAAAGTTTTCTGCAAAAAATTAACTTTCCAGAATTAGAAGAGAGCCTGCAAAGTGACCTGATTAAACCTATTTCTAAAGAAGAAATAGTATATACAATTCAACATATGAAAGTACATAAGTCGCCAGGGCCTGATGGTATTACAGCTGAATTTTACAAAGAGTTTGCTGATAGTTTGGGAAAAGAATTGTCTCATGTATTTAATTATATAACTAAAAATAAAATTAGTGACCCCCACCTTAATGCGTCAAAAACAATTTTCATACATAAAACCAATTCGGATCCCCTTAACCCAGATAATTACAGACCAATAGCACTAATGAATGTGGATATGAAAATTTTAACATCAATTATAGCATCGAGACTAAAGAAGGTTTTGATATATCTAATTTCTAAGGAACAAGCTGGATTTATGGCAACTAGACAAACCAGCGATAACACACTTACACTGCATAATATGATGACGTATGCTAAAAAACAACTTTAATATCTATGCTCTTATAATAGATGCCCAGAAAGCATTTGATAGAGTAGACATAAATTTTTGTTTGATGTGTTACCCTATTTTAACTTGCCCCAAGAATTCATTCAGATACTACAAATATTATATAGTAATCCATACACTACGCTATACATCAATAGGACTTATTCTAACAGAATACAGATTAAAAATGGTACTCGTCAGGGTTGTCCTATGTCCCCCTTATTGTTTAACCTATATCTAGAACCCCTATTTTTATATATCAAGCAAAATTTGTATCATAATGCACCAATAATTTATAGGAATAAAATATTAATGTCAGCATTCGCCGATGATCTTATTATTTATTGTACAACCCCAATTTCAGACAGTGAAAAGATATTAAAGCTCATAAACGAATTTTCAGTAGTTTCTAATTATAAAATTAACTTACAGAAAACGAATATCTTCCCATTAAGAACCCCAAAACCTTTTTCACTAATGGCCCTGATGGGGAAGTTAGCATGTAAAGAAAATATTAAATATTTGGGTATCAACTTCTCTACGGATAATAAGGACTTTTATAACAATACAATAATGTTAAACGAGTATGGGAACACATAATAGCTGATTGTGACAGATGGAAGAATTTAAAACTACCGGTATTAGCAAAAGTATCAATAGTGAAAATGAATATACTACCACGAATGTTATACATATTTAGGTCTGCCCAATTATCAATTTCAAAAACAGTTTTTAAACAAATGCATAAAGATCTAGCTAAATTTATCTGGAACCCAAAAAGAACTAGAATATCTTATGAGAAATTACTGACCCCTAAAACAAGAGGGGGACTTGAGCTACCAAACTTTGAAGCATATTATTTGATTGTAAACGCTAATAAAATTTTAAGAATTGCTAATTATGATGTAACGAATACAAAATGGATACCAACTTGGGTGGTCTTGAATCATAAGCATATTTTGGATAGGAAAATAAATCCTAAAGCATTGCCCTTTATGGACAAAATTAGTCTGATAAAATATGGGGTCATGGACCACATAATAACCTGTGTCTCATCTTTGCAAACTTTATTTCAGTCCGTAGATTTATTGCAATATATGATGGTTCTTCAACCTTTCCACAGGAATCCTAATTTTAAATTAAATAATCAGCTGATCGATCTCAGCAAATTTCCATTAATACTTAATCTGACTCTATTTGATGTTTTAATAAACTTGACTTATCGGCTTTACAAATTAGACAGGAAATGAATCTACCTAGAAGTTACATTGTTATAATGAGACAAGTTAAAGAACTTGCCTTGAGCTACTTTAGGAACTTTAAACCTGCAGCCGGATTTGTGGATAAGTGCTCTGAATTGTGGCAAGCTATCCAACAAGACACTAAATGTATAGCAACTGCATATAAATTAATTAAGGATTTGAAATTTCAGGACAAAATTTTGCTTTCAGAGTATTGGGTAAAAAAAGTAACAGTAACAGACAATCAGATATTAAAAGCAATTGATATAACTAGGAAATCAGTTTCTTTTCAAAAACTGATGTACACGCAATTGATGATTTGGAACAATGCATATTACACACATCTTAGATTACATAAATTTAACCCTAGGAATTCTCCAATTTGTCCATACTGTGCAGATCAAACAGCGGATCTTCTTCATATGTTCTGGAGTTGTAAATGCGTGTATAAACTTTGGAACTCTCTTAAAGTACAACTGCAAAAGATGGGTTATCAAAGTTCTACACTGTCATGGGAATTTATGATTCTACACATTCCTCCAAGAGAGCTTTCCAGATCGCAAACTATTATTTGTATGAATATTTTTTGCTGATGAAACTCTATATAGCCACAAATTGGCTAGAACCACATAAGACATCATGGAATAATTTTAAGCTTGTGGCTATAAAGCATATACTAGCACATAAATTACTTCTGAAACAAACTAACAAAAATATTAATAACCTGAAAATATGGGAAAAGGTCTTCAATATTATATTAGCATGATACGGATTTTAGGAATATATTAAATATAGGAAGCATTTCATGTAGATATTGTATAAATGGTTTGTAGTAGTTATAGTGTATTATGTGTGTGATGTTTATTGTATTTTTGTAATGTTTTTGGAAAATATATTTCAATAAAAATTTATTATGGAAAAAAAAAAAAAAGTATCTGAATTAAAAATTAGGAAGTTAAATAAATAGGTTTTATATGGTGTCTATCAAGTATTTTAATGTATTATATTGTTAGGAAAAGATTTATCATATATTGTTATTTTTTATTTTTTATCATTTTTATTGTACTTAAACATCATGTGATTGTGTGAGTAGTTTCAGGATTGGTTAATTGATTAACTACATAAAATAGTTTGTTTCATTTGCTACTTTGGTTTGATGAAGCAATTTGTAATTGTGAAAGCACTTACCATTCATTAAAGTTTTTTTTTTCTTATGTACTTTCTCATTCTTTGGCCGTAGTTTGTGCCAGCTTGTTTGGATTTGTATATGGTTACTTATTCTCACACTGCTACCATCAGAGTATTATCTTTAAGAATGTAATTCAAGTGAAACACATTGGATTTGAACCCAGGACTGTGGGTGGCAAAATATACTGTATGCAAGGGATTTAACAGACTGAGCTACTAAGTCAGTGCTGCAGCAGTGTATTTGCAAGATATATGTGCATGCATATAGTCTATGACACACATCTGTAGCCATCATTATGAGCATGGCTTTCAATGGCAGTTGTTGTGCAGCAGGATCCCAGTTGTAAACATATGTAGTTTTGCATTGCTGCCTTAGCAGGTGTGTTTAAAGATGTTGCTGATGAAAGGAGACAGTTACCTGCTATCATACCTGTCAACCTGTTAGAGAAACAGCTCTGGAGAACATCTTACATACAAGTGGGACAAAGACCCAACACTAGTGAGAATCTTTACATATTGCTCTTACACATGTAGAATGATGAGAGAATAACAGGATTTGCATTAGCATGTGTTTCCTGATGGTTACGAATTGTGACAATCTAATGTCTGTCATGTTATTCTAACCTCAATATTTGATGACTTGCCACTACTTTGCCAACAACTACAATTTTATGACAAGTGGCCCAGAAAAAGGGGACAAAACTGTGGACATTCTGCAACAGTCTGTAAAGTTGACAGGTATACCTGGTATCCCAGGCCTCATGTACATCCATTATTATCTATTTGGTTGTGTACCGGTGGAGTATTTGCATCACAGTCCCATTTACACTTCCATTTTCCCCATTATATGTACTTTCAGTCTGTAAATGGCAATCAGCATATGTTGCTGGAAACACCTGACTTAATTCAGAGCTGAGTGATCTAGTGGGCTGACACACTCTGCTGTAGATGACAGGGGCACGGGTTTGAGATGTGGCAGGGATGATTATTTTGCAGATTTTCCTAACATTGTCAGAAACACATAAGATGATTATGGCACTTTTAGGCCGATTTAAGCAAGTTTGCATGGTGCTCTGCTTAGCTCTGAGAAAACCCGCACTACATATAGAAAAGAAAAGAAAAAGGGAGTGATAGGAAAGTGGAGAAATGGGGGAAAGCGAGGGAAAATATACTGAAAGGCAGGTAGGGATGTGCAGGATGGGTGTAGGAATAGATCATATCTCTCCATTTCTTGTACAGAAACAGCTGTGCATTTTTACAGATTTTGTATATAACTTTAGATCTTCAAACCCCAGAGTGAGGAGTGAGGACAAGAGAAATGAGTTATCAAGCCAATCTGACCTAATTAATTGTGTCCACTGGACATGTTGGGAGGTTGGCCTAATGGTTAAGGTGTTTGCCTTACAAACACAAGGTGCAGGGTTTGAGTCTCACAAGGGATAATTGGCTAGGCTTACAATGGCTCACAAGGGCACTTAGCTTCGTACTAACCTAAAACCTAATGTTCAAAATGGAGAGCTATGTATGGGGCAAATTTTTTTTTGTGGGACAGGTACCCATTTTTTTTTTTGTAAAGAGAGAGTGGAATGTTGGGGAAGGGATGTAGGTACATGTGCAGAGGTAAGTTCAGTAGGAGAGGATGCATTTGCAGACAGGCAGAACAGCATACAGGGGCAGTGTGTGACACATGAGAGGAGTACATTTGCATGGGGAGGGCTTTGTGGAATCAGAGGTGCATGTGCCTCCAGGCAGCAGCATTGTGATTGAGATATTCACCCATGGGCAGTCAACACTGCTACTTCACTGCCCTGAAGGTGGCTGTTCTGGAGGCTATGTGCCAGGGCCCTCAGGCCCCACCAGATTGTCTAGTCTGTCCTCAATCTGGTGCAGGCATTGTTCATAACTGCGATGCACAATCCTGTGCACTGGCCAGTAGTTGTTCCTGGGTGAGAACCGGCTCTCTGCCCCCACTCGCAGGAGTGGAATAAGCCCCGTCCCCTGAGGCGGTTCCACCCAAAGGTGGTGCAGGACCAGCAGAGGGGCACCACTAGCTTGGTTCTGAGATGAGCTGGTACCCAGTGTCATGGCCAGCTAAGGTAGGGTAAGCAGAGCCACAGGAACCAGATGACCCAGAAGTGCATTGGATATGAAGGTAAACCAATAAATATTGGTGAGTTATAAACAAAACCACTGTTATCAATAACAGCATGCCAGAATATTTGAAATAACTTCAGTACAGATAAGTGCATATTATGTGAAACTAACAGAACAGTCAGTATATTAACAGCATGCCAGTAACAGTTATGGTATAAGGCCAACAGAATAGGTAATTCAACATGATATGTTAATATGCAACCATAGCCATACATGACAGTAATAAAACATCTGCCCAAAATAAAGTTTATGGAACAACATATGTTAATTGTAAACCATAACCAATATATAACAATAATAAATATATGAAGACAAGGGGTGAGGAGAGAGAGAAATACAGTCCATTGATACCATCATGGCCTATATATTTGACAACAGTAATGCTATCTACTCTACAGCTCTGTCCTTTATGTGTGACTGTGCCCTATAGCTGCTGTAGCACATCCATACCTCTCAAGCTATCTACATGGGACACTATGGGCCATGCCATAACACCTGCAGGTACACAACTACAAAGAATACTTGCACATCAAGTGGACCTGTATAACTACCAGGGGTACTGTGGGCTAATGTACTGTTAATCTGATATTGACATACAATCATGTTGATGATATATCTGTGACAGAGGGATTACATAACAGTAATTACAGTCTGTGACAGTGTGACACTTGAGAGACATGCATGTGTACAGTACTGAGAATACACAACTATCATGCTTTGCTTGGCAGGCATGGGGAGCATACCTAATAGCACTGACTGCAGGGAGCATATGCATCACATGTAGTAATTGACTGCATCAACCTTTACAAGACGCTCCAGGAATACAGACATACCTTCATTGCACATATTTGCTTCTTTTATTTTATTATCAGTTGTTATTATTGAACCTATTTTTTTTATTGTTCAGATAAATAGCACATTTGTGATAATGATTGTAACAGTCAGTGACATCTGAACAAACGATTATTTACACATAATAAAAAATAAAAACAAAGGCCACAACTAAAGAAAACCAGAGCCTATAATGCATGAGCGCTTTTGTTCACACCAATTTACAATGAACTTCTTCACATACTATGAGCTATCTCACCCATTTACCTGTTCCCTGTGGAGAGAATGATATCTGCTATTATGTATTTTATTTATTTTATTTTATTTCATTATCAGTTTTTATTATTGAACCTGTTTCTTTTATTGTTCAGATAAATAGCAAATTTGTGATAATGATAGTAACAGTCAGTGACATCTGAACAATTATTGACACATACTATGAGTTATTTCACCCATTTACCTGTGTCCCTGTGGCAGGAATGATATCTGTTGTTACACATTTTATTTCTTTTATTTTATTATCAGTTATTATTATTGAACATGTTTCTTTTGCTGTTTGGATAAATAGCACATTTGTGATGATTTCAACAGTCAGTGACATCTGAATAAACAATTATTTAAACATACTATGGACTACCTCACCCATTTGCCTGTGTCCCTGTGGAGAGAATGATATCTGTTATTAATCATTTTATTTATTTTATTTTAATATCAGTTGCTGTTATTGAACCTGTTTCTTTTACTGTTTCACTAAATAGCATATTCATGATAATGATTTCAACAGTCAATGACAGCTGAACAAACAATTATTTACACATGCTATGGGCTACCTCTCCCATTTAGCAGTAGTCCCTGTGGAGAGAATATCTTTCATCATAACATATCTGATTCAGTACTAGTTAGTAGTACATGTAACTGGATTCAAACACTGATCTGTTTCTAGCAAAATGTACTTTGTACGAAGCATTTAAGAAACTGAGCTACTGAGTTACTGCTGATATTTGATTAACTGTTTTTGTCCTAAAGATCACCTGGAAACAAAATATGACCTTTTAATAATGCTACAGTGTTATAATACAGTGTAGTGACGGTTGGACACACCTGCATGAAATGCAATTATGGCAGTGTGACTACGTAACCTATACATTACTAAATAAAATGCAGGTGTAGACAATATATTGTTACTGGGTTGACATATCAGCTCTCATTCCACATGTATTGCAAAACAGTTTATTACATATACCTTCATGCATTTACTGGTATAGACTTGAGTTTGTATTGACCAACAGCTAATGTAATGCAGGTGTTGCAATACAGCTGTAATTCCACAGATATTATGATAGAAACTTTATTTCATTTATGTAATCAAGGTTAATTCTTTACTCTTTCCTGCTTATTGCAGTACATTTGGCAGTAGTTACTTATTGCAGTCCAGGTCTATGACCACATTCATTGCAATACAATCAAAACTGTTTACATACATAATGGCAGTTAACGCTTTACTCTTTCTTGCTTATATGGCTATAGATTAGAGAATGCATATGTACTCACCACACTCACAGTGAAACCTGGCCAGGCATCCTGCATGCACCTCGACATTCCGAGCTCACACCTCTGCAGCTGTTGGGAGAGAAGCACACCATTATACATACCAGTTTAGCAGACATTCAAGTTTAAATATTGGTGAAATACAGGTAAATATATTTGCATACTTGTGGAACATTGCCTGCCCAGAATTCTTGGACTCAGGTGTCCAATAAAGCCGCCTTTCATCTTTTCAAGTCATCATGATGATGACAACACTGCTCACTTGTGTAGCTGATACCAGTTAAACTTGTGAGGTCCCTTGACAGTCAGTCTGAGGCCACTGTTTTGCACTCCAAGCCTCAGTAACCACCCTGCATGAGCCAGTCTTCATGTTTTTTCACTAGGAGTCTGACAATGACCCTGGACTCCTCAATGTCCTACCACAGCACCCGGAAGGGTGAGTCCTCTCTGACACCTGCCATAGTATCCTCACAGGTTAAACTCCAATGGATTCTGCAGTTTTCCAGCCTATTGCACTTAATATAGCCTACTTTCCCACCCTTTAATGCCATTGGGTGAATTTTAAACATGCTGCATGCCACGTAGCACCATGCAAACCAGCTGAGCTAAGCTGAGCAGTACTTAAACTTGCAATGCTTAGCAATGCTTGGCACCAATTAGCAGTGTGCAAACAAGCTATGTGGAGCTGTACGGTGCCAAGCACTGCCAAGCAGTGTTAAAACATTTCTTGTTTAAGCAGTGCTTGGCATGGCTTAGCAGTCCTTAGTAAAGTTTAGTCGAGCACAGCACATTAGGATTTAAAAATAATTGGCCTAATTTGTATTTGCAAAATAAATGTCTAATAACCTGTCTGAGTATTCAAACCTTGCACCTACTGCACATAAGGCTGTCAGTCTAACCATTTGGCTATGTGGATATGTAGAATGCTGCAATACTTTTAGATATACCACTCAGATATGTTTAAGCACTGCTGAGCACATCATTGCACCATGCAAACCCATGCACCTATGCTTAAATTTGACCTTTGCATTAATAATTAAATGTATCCCGTTTCTATTTTTAGATGTCCAGCGTGTGTCATTTGCTGCATGCCATGCCACGATGCACAAACTTAAAAAAAAAAAAATAACTTTTACTACATGATTTCATGCACTTTGACAGTGCAGGGGGTGTGTTACTCATCTGCAGACATAGTAACACACTCCTAACACTGATTCAATAACCGTGTTCTGTGGCTCTCCCTCAGCAGTGAGTCATTAATATGCATGGCGCTCTACTCTCGGGGAACAGAGTACATGGCCACGGTACCCTCCATGTAGGCTCTATACTATGCCTACATAGCTTTACACAATGTTAAATTACTGTCACAAAGCAATATCTTTCTCACAGCAGCACTATTGATACCACTCACAAGCCTGCCCTTTATTAACTCATCTTTTAAGTCATCAAACTTGACACATTTTAGCTTTGTTTCTCAGGTCAGTTATATAAGCTGCAAACATTCCCCCTGGTTTTAGATCTCTCATGTAAAACAAATGCTTCTGTAATGTAATATTTGTTTGGAGGTTACACTTTTCTCTTCACTTGTGTTTCAAACTCTTAGGGTCCTCCCTTGATTCAGCCTGTACAACAATATGACAATTTTCACCTTTTCCCTCATATACTGCTGGTGCATGCACAAATGAATGCTCTCTTTCTATGGCCTCAGACCCAGCTAGGTTTAACAAAATGAATGCCTTGGTGCATGCATCTTTATCTGAATAAGCTGCTTGTATAAAATATAGTACTCTTGCTTAATTATTCTCCAATTCTCTGCAATAGTATGACCAAATACAAGTGGTAAGGGCTTTCAAAATTCATCTGACATATTAACACATACCAGTGAAGGGTTTTGCAAATAAGCACAAACATATACACGTACATGTATGCCAGAAATTTATGGCAGTATTTTTAACTTTGCCCTTATACTTCTGCTTCTGAAATTATGCTTTGGGGCTTTTTGAACTTATGCTATTGGGAACTGTAACACCTTTGAAATCACTGAATTGCAAGAAATTAGTATCTCTTATCAGTATTAGAAACATATCAAATAACTGTACGATACAAGCCTTTGTGTAACTGAATTTTGTGAAATACGTCTTTAGGGCACTGTAATACTCTTGAAATTATTGTCTTGCAAAACTAATTTATCATCATTTTAAGAAACATTTCAAATAACTGCACGATGTGAATGAATTGGGCAAGAGAAGCTCAGAGTCAATAACATTTCAAAGTAATTGCACTTTATGAATAAACTGTACACAGCACACTGGAATTTCCCAAAATGGTGGTACCTTGCTAGGCAACTCTTCACAGTGCAAAAAACACTCAGTAATAGTGGCACTTTGCTAATAGACATTTCCAGTACAAGAAACTTTTCAAAATGGCTATACTTTGACTGTACTTCATGATATAGTTGCACTTTGCACACAATTAAACTCTTCAAAATACAAACACAGTAATAAGCACACACTGTAAGCACTTTTACACACTTTGAGATACTTCGAATAACTTTAGTTATGCCCTTGATATAATACAAAGCCGTAGCTATGCAAAAACAACAGCACTTTGCCAAAAAAGAGTTGCCTAGTTTTATCTACACATAATGTGCCATTTTGCCCTTATTATATCTTTTTGCCTGTTTAATCTCATTTCATGCCCCTTGTACTTTTCTTGTGCTTGTTTAACTCTAAACATGCCTGTTTTTCTTTAAATACACTCATTTTGCTTTAAACATGCTCATTTTAGTTTAAACATTCTCATTTTGCTTTTCAGATAATCGTTTTGCCAAATATTTTTATTTTAAACATTTTCCTTAGTTAATAAACCTTTTGTGCCTCCCACTTGTTTAATACTGCAGTTTGTGCCCCTGCAATGCTCTGTTTTATCTTTCTGATTCAGTTGCAAAGGAGTTCCCTATACTATTCTAGCATGTCCAAAGGTCAGTTACTGGTTTCCTCTCCAGTCCAGCTGGTGAATTTGGGAATCTTGAGGCAATGTTACAACTGCCTCATGTACACAGACAACCCTCTCCTCCTCCCAACAAGTACAAATATATGTGAGAGATGCAACCATATAGCCAAACTGGAGGCTGAGCTCTCTCGACTCAGTACTAGCGTAACCAGTCAGGAGGGGAAGTAACCACACACACCACAAATCCAGTCTCACATAGTCCTACCACAACTGCAGACCAAACACATAAACACACAAAAACATACTCAGAGGCTCTAAATAAAAATCTGCCAAAACAGCAGAGACCTCCAAAGCAGACACCCAAACGACCGCTACCCCAAAACAAAATACAAGAAACACATAGCTCACAAAGTCAGTGTGCCAAACAGCCACAGCCCTTAAGGCTCAACAACATACCTGATACACTTATAATAGGTGACTCTATAGTCAGACACACTGACGTCCCGCTCACCAGGCTGAACAAAGAAAAGGTCACAGTGAGCTGCCTGTCAGGCACTAGAATCCGACACATAACACAAGCACTCAGGTCACTCCAAAGCAAGTACAAATATGACTCAGTCATTGTCCATGCTGGTGTGAATGACCTGAGACATACCTCCCTGGACTACATGAAAAGAGACATAGAGGAGCTCTCTGATCATGTAGCTCAGGCCGGTATGACCCTGACCTTGAGCAGCATCTTACCCTTACCAAGAATGATGCCTCAGTATAAAGACAACATGATCAATTTCAACAATTGGCTTAAGTATTGGTGTCATTCAAAGGGGATCCAGTATCTGTCTGCCTGGGATGACATGCTCGACAAGCCACGTTGCTTTGCAAGGGACGGGTTGCACCTGTCACCCCTGGACTTTCGGATATTTGCAAAGGCTCTTACCACCCCCATAGTGCCTTTTTTAGGCAAGGCTCAAAAGACAAACCCACCTCCTTAGACAACACAAGTAGAAAGAAACTAAGGGTAATGCTGCTCAACGCCAGAAGTCTAAACCTCAAGATGCATGCTCTCGAAGCCCTCCTCAGTATGGAGAACATTGATGTCTGTGCAGTGACAGAAACCTGGTTCAAGGCTCCCGAGAGCACCCCAGCACTACCAGGTTATACCTCATATCATGCTTTTCGGCCCCAAAACTCGGACCGAACCACAAAAGGAGGGGGAGTATCCATATTCATCAAGGACACCCATGCCTCCAGGTTAGTGGCATTGCATGGAGCATTGGAGACCATCTATGTGCAACTAACAGTGGGCAAAACTGCCTTTCAGTTTGTAGCATGCTACAGACCACCCTCTCAAACTCAGGAACCCCACTCAGCCTTCCTGAAGACACTGGAGAATATGAAGGTCTCTCCAAACACCATCATATTGGGGGACTTCAACTATCCAAACATAGACTGGGAGCATTACTCAAGCCCCAACACCCTAGCCCAGAGGTTCCTAGAATTCATAAACTCAAATGCAATGGAACAATTGGTTACCACTCCCACAAGAGGAGAAAACATACTAGATCTGATCATCACCAATATGGGAACACAATGTTCCATACCAGAAGTATACCCCTCATTGGTAAGATCGGACCATAAATTAATCTCACTAGAAATCGACATCCCGCCCCCACCCCCACCCCAGCACAAAAGACCACAGTGAAGAACTTCTCAAAAGCTAACTTCACACTTCTTAAAACCAAAGTGGAATCCTTCAAGGCCCCCAAGCCAGTGGAAACCACGGCCCTATCTGCTGAATCCTTTATAAACGCATTCAATGGACACCTTCAGGAATGCATGGATCATGCAATCCCAAATAAAACCAAGACCCATTCCCCCAAAGGCAGGCATCCTGTCTGGTGGACCCCAGCCATAAATAAGCTATACAACAGAAGGAGGAAGCTACTACATGAGAGAGAAAAATCCCTAAAAGGGAAGGCATCTCTGATCAGTACTAGCAAAAAACTACAATCACTCATAAAAACATCCAAGGCCACATTCGAGAGAAAAATTGCACAAGCAACAAAAGATAATCATAAGGCGTTCTTTAGTTATGTTAGAAACCTGGGTGGCAACTCCCAGATATGCTCAGAGTTAGTCCATAGTAACAATAAATACACTGAACCCTCAGACATTGCCAACATCCTAGCTGACAGGTTCAGCGCTAACTCCCCCCCCCCCCAAAAGGACAAATATCTATCCCAGCAGAGTGCTGCCCCCCTGACATCTCAGATGCTCGGGTAAGAACTGCACTTTCCAAAACCAAAAACACAGCAACAATGGGACCAGACGGTGTCCCGGGCTACATCCTACATGAACTCCAAGAAGAGCTATACCCTCACATAAAGCTGCTATTCAATCTTAGCCTTACTACAGGATATGTACCCAAAGAATGGTGTACAGCAACACTAGTCCCACTCCACAAAGGAGGCGCCTCTACGGACCCCGGAAACTACTGCCCCATAAGCCTGACTAGCCTGGTCTGCAAAGCTATGGAAAGGATCATTATGGAGCTCATAAACAAAGACATTGGGGATCTACAGACACTGGATCCTACCAAATTCGGCTTTGTCAAGGGCAGATCCTGCCTCCTGAACCTGGTAGATTTTGTTGAAACAGTCACCAAGGCCATTGATGAGGGTAAGGTGGTCCACACAGCCTACCTAGACCTCGCAAAAGCCTTTGACACAATACCCCTCTCGGGCATCGTAGACAAACTCTCCAGCCTAAATATAAACCCCTATGTCATAAGATGGGTTGCAAACTGGCTCAAGGACAGAACCCACATGGTCAGAATTGCTGGAGCCATGTCAGACTCTAAACCAGTTACAAGTGGCATCCCACAGGGCTCAGTCCTGGGACCTCTCTTATTCGGAATATATTTTTCTGAGGTAAAGGCTAACACGGGAGGACTGTGGCTGACCAAGTTCACAGATGACTGCAAACTGGGCACCATAATTGACTCTCCAGCTGACACAAGCATCCTCCAAAAGGGTCTCATAGAGATGGATAACTGGTGCCAGAGCCATGGCCTTAAACTAAATGGCAAAAAGTGTATAGTTATACCCTTTGGCAAAAAAAGTGCCCACAAATTACCACATAGGAGGTAATCCATTAAGTACAGAAAAAGTAATTAGGGACCTGGGGACCCAAGTTGATAATAACCACTCCTTTGACAACCACATTGCCAAAGTGGTTAGTAAGACCTTCTATATAGCCCACCTTATCATGAAAGGATTCACATCTAGATCAAGGGAGGTCATTGTGCCCCTTTACTGATCACTATAAGTAAAAAGCTAAGAGCTCTCATAAAATCATCCAAAGCTAATTTTGAGAAAAAAATAGCTAAGGACTCTAAAGACAATCATAAGGCATTCTTTAGCTATGTCAGAAACCTAGGAGGAAACTCCCAGATATGCTCAGAATTAGTTCAAAATGATGTAAAGATTACTGATCCTACAGACATTGCCAACATACTGGCTGACAGGTTCAGTGCAAACTTCTCCCCACCCTCCCCGCCTAAAGAAGAGATATCTATACCAAATGATTGTAGCCCCCCAAACATCTCTAACGCTCAGGTGAGAACTGCTCTCTCCAAGGCAAAGAACACAGCATCCATGGGACCTGATGGTGTCCCCGGCTGTGTGCTCCATGAATTCAACGAGGAATTAAACCCACAGTTAGGACAGCTGTTTAATCTTAGTCTCACCTCCGGATACATACCCAGGGAGTGGCGCACAGCGACTGTGGTCCCACTCCACAAAGGCGGTGCCTCCACTGACCCTGGAAATTACCGTCCCATTAGCTTGACAAGCCTGATCTGCAAAGCCATGGAAAGGATCATAATGGATCTCATAAATAAAGACATAGGGAATTTGCAGACTTTGGATCCAACCCAGTTTGGCTTTGTCAAAGGCAGATCATGCCTTTTAAACTTGGTTGACTTTTTTGAAACAGTCACCAAGGCCATTGATGAGGGAAAGGCAGTCCATACAGCCTACCTAGACCTGGCAAAGGCTTTCGATACAATACCCCACTCGGGTATCATTGAAAAACTCATCAACTTAAATGTAAACCCATACATTACAAGATGGGTTGCAAACTGGCTGAGTGACAGAACCCACAGGGTCAGAGTTGCTGGCGCAATGTCAGACTCTAGGCCTGTCACAAGTGGTGTCCCACAGGGCTCAGTCCTGGGCCCACTCTTGTTTGGCATCTACTTTTCTGAAGTACAAGCAAACACAGGAGGGTTATGGCTGACAAAGTTCACAGATGACTGCAAACTGGGCGCCGTAGTTGAGAACACATCCGACACAGATACCCTTCAGAAGGGTCTCACAGAAATGGATAACTGGTGCCAGAGCCATGGCCTCAAGTTAAATGCCAAGAAATGCATAGTCATACCCTTCGGGAAAAATAAGGTTACCCCTAGCTACCATATAGGTGGCAGTCCCCTGAACACAGAAGAGGTTATTAGGGACCTGGGAACCCAGGTTGACAGTAGCCTTTCATTTGACACTCATATTGCTAAAGTAGTTAGGAAGACCTTCTACATTGCCCACCTTATCATGAAGGGATTCACATCTAGATCAAGGGAAGTCATAGTCTCCCTATACTCATCACTCATCAGACCAATGATCGAGTACAATGCCCCATTCGGAATGTATCTGACCCGACACTTGCAGCAGCTGGAGAGGCCACAAAAGTTCCTCACAAAAAGGATAAAGGGTCTTATGCTGCACGACTGAAAGAACTCCAGTTATATTCAGTTGTGTACCGCTTGCTCAGAGGTGACCTATGCCTGACATACAAGGCCATGTCAAACCCAGATTTGATGAATATGCTTCATCTCAAAAAATCTAGATCCCTCAGAGCCGCAAGGGCGGGTGACTTAAACCTCGACACGGTTATTAATAGGACGTGCTGGAGGGATAGATTCATCACCCAAAGACTCCCTATGCTGTGGAACAAAATCCCGGTTTATGTGAGGCAGAGCACCTCGCTGGCCTTGTTCAAGAGGAATCTTGACCAATGGATGGGAGATCGCAGATACACCCCAGGGGTTACCTCAGTGTCACTGCTCGACAGAGGCACAGCTAAATAATGGGCATAGTTTCTCCAAACTAAGGGGTGGCATAAGCCACAAAACTATGGGCTAGGCTTATAAATGCCCTCGGGCAGATAGCCTAGTATGAACTTATGAACCTATGAACCTATGAACCTACTCATCCCTCATCAGGCCCATAATTGAGTACAATGCCCCATTTGGGATGTACCTTACCCGACACCTGCAGCAACTAGAAAGACCTCAAAAGTACCTCACTAAGAGGATCAAGGGACTCAAACAGATGCTATATGCTGCTCGGCTAAAGAAACTCCAGCTCTACTCAGTTGCATACAGCCTACTCAGAGGCGATCTATGCCTGACGTACAAAGCCATGTCCAACCCTGAATTAATGGACATGCTCCACCTCAGAAAATCCAAATCCCTTAGAGCTACGCGATCGAGTGACTTGAACCTCAGCACAGAAAGAAATAGGACATGCTGGAGGGACAGATTCATAACCCAGAGGCTCCCTTCACTCTGGAATAGAATCCCAGTCCATGTTAGGCAGAGCCCCTCACTGATTCTCTTCAAGAAAAATCTTGACGAGTGGATGGGAGATCGTAGGTTTAGCCCGGGGATCACTTCTGTGTCACTACTAGACAGAGGCAGAGTAAACACAACCTTAAAAAGGGCACAGTAAACTCATTCCAAGGGGTGGCGAAAGCCAAACACACTCTGGCTAGGCTTGAAAATGCCCTAGGGCAGATAGCCTAGTATGAACCTATGAACCTATAAGTAGTCCGTGCAAATTCTCGTTACCACTGATTCTTTTCTGACTCTTTTTCATGCTCGTTTCTCTTAGTTTACCTTCACTGTCATCTCTGCACCTCATGGCTCTGTATATTATTCTCTGTGATCCCACTTCTGACACCATGTCCCTCTCCAACTTTGGACACAATAGAATAGTCTTCATGAGTTCTGTTCAAGCAGCTTTATTTTATACAAACACATCACAATAGAACTTTATTATTATTTATTATGTTACATTTGTTAACCGGGGGTGTCTGACTGAGCCGAAAAGGCCCTTTTTCAGCAGAGGCCCGGAGAGAAAAGCTCCACACAGAAAAATTACATGTGCATTTAGATATTTAGAGATGATCAATATATACACAAATTACAATAGGCATGTTTTTACAGTGGTATACAACACATCAATAGTTACAGTGGATAGAACAAGCAAGAAAATATTAATTTAAAAATAAAGGCAATTAATAGATTTGTGGTGTACAGCTGAAATTTGGAACATAGGTAGAATACATATATAGTACACAGGTACAGTATACACATTGTAGATTAGCCAGTGTTTGTGAGTAAGAGTGAAAACTATTGTCAAGTACTCTAGGTTTAGTATGCGTACCTTATCTGCTTTCACTAGCCTGGGGAGCAGTCATGGCACTGCCAACTTTGCTTGAGATGTTGCCTAATGAGGTTTTTAAAGGAGGCTTTAAACAAAGTGTTTTGTATGCTAGTGGGGAGAGAGTTCCATTTTTTAGCCACTGAACTACTATATAGCACATCTCCAAAGATATTGTAGCTGTTGGTGACTTCTAGTAGTAGTTTGCTTGATGATCTAAGAGGCCTTTTGACTGAGTGAAGTTGTACTAGGTTTTTGAGGGCAGGACACTTATTGGGGAGGTAATAGATAGAATGACAGAGGCAGAGCTGATTGTAGATTAGGAGGTTGGGCAGTTCAAGCCAGTGGAGCTCTCAAAGCAGTACAGTGATGGGTTCTATATGAGCAATTTGCAGCAACGTGAGGAATTCTGTTTACTGACTTTAACTTAAGTAACCTATATACAAACTAACTACTTCAATCATACATGCTCACTTTGTGGCTGCACTCTCAAAATGGCACTGGGAAGAACACGTGCCTGGTATTTATACATGTACGCTCAGTAGTTGACATGCTTCTTAAAAATACAGCTGTTACATTGTCATATACAGCACTAATTAATGCTTTGCTATTTGCTATTTCAGTATAATTCCTGCCATGTTTCTTATAGTTTAATGACTTACCAGACAGATTTTCAATAAATGAGAGTTTCATGGGAAAATAAATTTACTGTTGTTTGTGCCACGTCTGTTTTCAATGTGACAGTGTTTTGTTTTGTTTTGCAAACATCTGTCAGTGTTTTGCTATAAAATTTGAAATACAATTGCTGTAATAATTGTAAGAGTAAGGAAGAAAGTAGAATATACACAGATAGGTTTGAACAGTGTGGATATTGGTAGGGTTGAGGTATATAGTCCATTACTCTTCCTAGTCCTCATATTACCATTATGCAGCTCCTATGGGTACCAGGCTATCCTAAAAATGGCAAAAGCGGCTTATCAGTTGTTAGGAGAGAAAATAAAGAAAGACAGAAGGATCAGATTAAAAAATACAAGAAAAGAAAGCATGTAATACCTCATGCAAAAGGAAACCCTCCAATGATTCAAATGATTATAGTGTAGACCCACTCACCAAAGAAGACAGATCAGTGCACACTGCAAATCAGCAGATGGAACAGTAAAAGCAGGACACCAGCAAAACCCAGGACAGATGCTCAGTAAGCCAGTAGTGGACCCCCAGCAAAAGGAGGATTGGAGCAGCAACACAGAAAATCAGAGCTGCTAAGCTTAAGATTACACTACTAACAGAAGTAGAAACGTTAGAAAAAACTCAGTAAATTCTAGACAGAAAATCATTCAAGCAGCAAGGAGACTCCATAGAGGCATCAGAATCTGGGAAATAGAAGGTAGTAAAGGCGATACCAGTTTAGTAACAGCAGAAACGTGTTACTCAGCAAAAACAAAGGTGAATGGATGAAATGGACACACAACCCACAGAAGGAGTTAACAAAGAAATGTACTATGTACTCCGAGAGTCAAACATGCACAGATGTCATTAACTATTGCAACAACTGCTGACAGAAGCATGAAATACATCAAAGCAGCCATTTTCTTTTTCTCTTTTAGTCATTTCTGTGATGCTTGTCTTTTCTCCTAACACTGGGAGATGGTCTAATAGTTAAGGTTTTAACTGATAAACATAATGTACAAGGTTTAATTCTCACCTTGCAATTACCTATGAATTATGAACCTTTCTTTATAATTGTGCTCACTGATGGTTAATCCAATGGGTGCTTCACTCCTGGATCTTTGAACTTAACACACATAAACCCAGCGATGTTGTACTCCATGACTAAACAACGAGTGACAAAAATGTACTACTTGAGATGCATGTGGAAAAACAAGAGGTAAAAAACAGAAGGAGAAGGCAGGCAAGGATTGTTCCTTTTAATGGAACACTAATAATGTAGTCCCACAGCAAGGACGCTCTCATTATGTAAAGTTGGCAGTTGCAGTAAACTTTATCTATCTATCTATCCATCTATCTATCTATCTATCTATCTATCTATCTATCTATCTATCTATCTATCTATCTATCTGTCTATCTATCTATATATCTATCTCTTTATTTATTTATTGTCCTATGGAGTCTGACCAGAATGTTCACAATTACTTAAATACAGCTTTATCTGCCTAATACCTTTTCGAATGATATGGGCAAGTGCCAGCATAGCCAACTGGAGTTTTGTAAAGAATGATAAGTCCTTTGAATATCAAACTGATTTATACAGGATGCTTGTATGAAACATGTATTACACCTGTACGTCATTTGTATATCAAACTGTTTTTGTGCAAATGCTTGTGCTGAAAATGTGTTTGTGAGCTTTGCTTGTGTTAAGATATATCCACAGTGCACCCTGCTGAAATGAAGAGAAGAGTACATGTATACTGCAGCTGTATTAATCGTATATGTTTTAATAGAGGATACTGGCATAGCAGAGGTTAACTTTAAGAAAAATAAGGGAAATGTAAATGAGCTGTTAAAAGGCAAACCACAGTGCTGAGTAGGACTGGAACCAATCGGTCTGAGGAAGAGCCTTTGTCCATTAGCTCACTGAAAAGAGGGGAGGTCCCAGGCACTGCCATAAACATTTGGATGTGTATTGTGTCATCTGTGCAAATTTCTATCTCAGCTTCAAAGGTGATACTGTGAGAACCTAGAGTTAGGTGACCAGATGAGGTCATTCTGCCAGCCGTCTTGGAAATTCTATTTTATATCAGGAGCTTAGGAACATATCAGGGGCTTAGAAACATATCAGGAGCTTAGAAACAAAGCTAAGATGCTAGTAAAACTTGACAAGGTTAATTACTACTCCAGCCTTCAAACCAAGCATCAATATCACCCTCAAAATTTTTGGACAGCCATTCACAAATTATTACTACCAGGCAAAAGTGGCACTCCATCTCCCACCCTAATAAATAACACAGACAGCACTTCAATTGAATTTAACAAATTCTTTACTGAGACAATTTTAACCTTAGCTAACCAGCAGAAAAAACAACACATACCCCCTCCCTTGTACCAGTCACCACTCATGCAAATATTACCTCCTTACAATTCCAGACTATTTTAATAGATAGGATAAAAAAATATCTCAAAAAACTAAAGCCCACCACATTGGCTGCTGACAAACTACCAGGAAAATTCCTAAAAATTGCTGCTAATGCAGTGTCCTACCCTGTAGCCATTCTAATTAACAGATCCATTTATGAAGTCATTGTCCCTGAAATTTGGAAAATATCTCATATAACCCCCCCCCACATGAAGTAACTCCACAGAACTTAGAAACTGCTGACTAATAGCAATGCTATCCCCTTTAGCTAAAATCCTCAAAAAGTGCATACATTTTCAAATGGTAGATTACTTGCTTACCCATAAACTCCTGTCAAACACTCAGTATGACTTTTGTCCCTTCCATAGTACTACCACTGCCCTTTTGTCTTTCACAAATACAGTAAACAGTCATAGAAACAGTGGTAAATTTATTTCTGCCACCTTTCTAGACCTATCAAAGGCCTTTGATATGGTTAGACATTATATTTTTATCAAAGAACTATCTGAAGTATCACTTTCTTTGTCCTCCATAGCCTGGTTTCAAAGTAACCTAGCTGGCAGTCAACAAGCAGTTCTCTGGAAACAAGAACTCTCACCCCTTCTTCCAGTTACTCTTGGTGTTCTCCAGGGTTCCATATTAGGGCCACTACTGTTCACTCTATACCAACAAGCTCTATTCCTCCACTCCTAATGCATCTGTCATACAGTATGCAGATTATTCTACATTAATTTGTGCAGCTTCCTCTCTACAGGAACTTCACACATTAACACTGGAATCATTCTTCTCTATTGAATCATGGCTATCCAACAACCAATGTTTACTAAACCCTGCTAAAACCAAATTACTACTCATTAAGCCTACTAAGTCCACTTCATCAACTGCCACCTTTAATATCATGTCCAGTAAGAAAACTACCATTTCCCCCACAGAGCATACCAAACTACTAGGTGTAGACATTAATAACAATCTAAGACTCGATATTCACATCTCCCAGACCATCAAGAAAGTTCACAACAAACTAGGTACCCTCTACAGAAATAAACAATTCCTTACCCAACAATCAAAAGCAAGCATAGCCCACACTCACCTTACTTCTACCCTCCTCTATGCCTCCCCTATTCTTACCAACCTTAGAAAATCAGACCTAGCTAAGCTCGACTCCTGCTACAACAAAATCGCTAGATTTGCCTCTGACTTCCCATATAGATCTCATCATTGCTCATCCTTGAAGCAGCTCATCTGGCTGGAACTTCCCCAGCTATTACACTACAATCAGCTCTCTTTGGCCCATAAAATTTTGTATCAACCTGAAAAAAAAAACACATTACAAAACCTACTTCTACCCCACAGTAATAACAGGACTATGCACCAGTAACACATTTATGCTCACTGTAACTAAATCCAATAATTCAGAGGGGGACTCCTTCTTCTCAAATTATTTAACTAAAATCTAAAACAAACTACCCAGTCTTATTCCTACTATCACTTCCTTCACACAATTAAAAAAAAAATCATTAAAAACCCATCTCTTTAATCACTGGCTCTGCTCCTGTACTACACCAAGTTAGACCCTCCTCCATTATAATCACCACTCATAAGCTTTCCTGAAAATTCTTATACCTCTCAATGTATTAATAGGTCAATGTCCTAGGATTGTATATAAACTTACAACATGCGATTTTGTTCTGGTTTATACTTTAACTATCGTATGTATCTACTGATATACACATGTCACTCTAGCAATTATACTGACATTCTCTTAGACACAAACCTCTAGTGGTGATGTGTAATCTTTCTGTTTGAACTAAAAGTGTTGTTATGTCTTTATTTGTTACTTGAGCTATGACTAACTGCTTTTGATTGTTATTTTTTCTTTGTTAAATTTGTAGATGCTATATGCTATTTGATTTTGACATTTTTTGCTGTAATTTCCTCTTAGTTAAATTTGTAACAATCCATATGCTGTTTGTTTCATTACTTGTAGAGCTTTTCTCCCCGAGCCTCCACTGAAAATGGAACTGCGTCCAGTGGACTTTCTCGGTTAACAAATGTAAAATAAATAATAAATAAATAAATACATTTTAGATATTACAAGAGAAATCTCAGAGTATTTAGTATTCTGTTTGGGAAGCCTGACTATAAAGACCCTCACCCACAGCATCTTGCCTTGCGATAGTAAATAACTTAACTAAGGAACAGTAATTCTCTTATATTCAGTCAGGAATATAGTGAAGTTTAGTTTAGATAATGTTTTTCTTTATTTGTCTGAGTCTGTCCATCAATGTTCTTTTCAATATTTCCTTTGATCTGATCTCTGTGGTTTACTTTGAATATATATTCAGTATTTTCATGTACTATTATTATTTATTATTAAATATATTTAAAACATTTATTGTGGCTGGTCCTTGTAGGAAATATCTAATCTTTGGGAGTACTTATATTTACGTGGTGATAATATGTGCGCCACTCCAGAAGGCCTAGCCATCGTGGATGACTATTACCATTTGTATTAGTATTAATATTACATAGTATAATTAGATGCCCTTTGTTAAGGGCCTTAGAGTAGCTGATTGCGAAGTATCTGGAGCAGTGATAACTACCTTATACTCTGGGCAGACAGGGGCACAGCAGGTACATATGTGCCAGCTTTTCCCAGGTGTGTGTGTGTGTGTGTGTGTGTGTGTGTGTGTGTATGTGTGTGTGTGTGTGTGTGTGTGTGTGTGTGTGTGTGTGTGTGTGTGTGTGTGTGTGTGTGTGAAAAAAAATAAGATATCTCAGCTTGTGCGTGCCAGCTACTTGAGGCAGTGATATGAAGCACTGGGTTCACAGAGAGTGTCTTGGAGGACTTGGCTTGGACAGTCTTCTGAGGATCTAACCCTACAGCTGTACCAGTGGGGAGTCTTATTGGGGACCTGGAGGGTGACAGATATAGAGACATCCAGTCCCCGGGCTAAGTGTGTTCTCTGTGAGCTCTTAATGGAAATTGTACTTGATGGAGAGAGGTCTGCATCTGGAAATATTGAGTGTATCCATTTGCATTATTTGCATTCCAAGTGCACATCTCTCTCTCAAGTGTCAGTAGTGAGGATTCAGGATCCTTGATTACTGACCCAGTATGGGAACAATGCATATTGGTGGCCATCACATATTGGTAGCAGTGGTGGGCATCACATTAATCAATTGGCAGTGGTGGGATCATACCACATCACATATTGGTGAGCAGTGGCGTGACTATTGCTTTCCTGCAGCCTGTAAGCAGTGGTCACTAAAGAAAGGGTTTGTACTTTCAAGCAGCCACAAAGTAGACTTTCAGAGTTTAGTATCACAATAGTTTTATTTATTTACTTTTTGTTAGCTTATTTAGTCAGGGAGAGCAGGCAAGGATGTCAGCAGAGGATTATGCAAGTTGACAAGGAATCAATTGACTAAGATCTGCCAAGTCAAAGGACTGAGGCATGCCAACCTGACTAAATGGGAAATTATTGCAGCCTTAACCACAGCTGCAGCACAGACTAGAAACCAGGAGGATAACCAGTTTGGTGATGGGAATTTGCAGCCCTCTGAAACAGTACAATTCAACTTTTCCTCAGAGGACTTAAAAATCCATCTAGAGTTAAAGAGACTTGAACTGGAGGCCATATAGCTGAAATTAGAATCAGCAGAGTGAATGCAGCATTTGGAGGCTGAAGAAAAAGAGACTGAGACATCTGGAAGCCAAAGAAAATGAGAGGTAGAGGCAACGTGAAAAGTAAATGCTGACTCTTTGCCAGGGTCATGGAGGTAACGGGGAAGGAAGTAACTGTACCCCAGAAACAATAATAGTCAGTGAACTTCTTCCTCAGTACCAAGAAGATTGATCATTTTAATAGTTTTATTCATATGTTTGAAAGATGCAAACAGTATAGTGTTGACCATGGGTTCTGGGTACGGTTCCACACCCCCTTACTCCATAGTAAAGCTGTAACTGTTGTTTCTAAATTGTCTGATACTGATTGTTTATATTATGAAAATGTTAAACACTGTTTATTACAATGTTTTAAGTTAACACCTGAAGCTTACAGAAAAAAAGTTTTGTGAGCATAGACTCAAGGCAGATGAAAGTGTAAGTGATTATATTGTTGAACTAAGCACTTATTTTCATAGGTCGGTGAGTGTGTGTCAGGTCGGGTCCCCTTTAAAAGACCGAACGGACGATTCCCCGACACGTGGAAGACGAAGACCAAACGACCGACAGGTAAGTTTACCGAAAGGGTGATTTGCCGACAGCGGAAAGACCGACAAGGGGAATGTGTGAGCGCGACTCGGTAAGTGTGCGACAGTGACGGAGTTAGGAGCAGTCAGGTAAGTGTGCGATATTGTGGGATTTTGGGTTGGGGTGTGGGAAAGGTGAGTGTGTGTTAGTGTCGGAGTTAGGGTTCGGGTAAGGTAAGTGTGTGATAGTGAGGGACTGTAGTTTAGGGACGGGTTAAGTGAGTTAGGTTTAGAGTGCGGGTGGGGTGGGGTGAGTGTGCGATAGTGACGGGCTTTATGTTTTTGGGTGGGTTAAGTGAGTTAGGGTTAGGGTGCAGGTAGGGTGAGTGTGCGATAGTGTCGGACCTTGGGGTTAGGGGTGGGTTAAGTGAGTTAGGGTTAGGGTGCAGGTAGGTGAAGTGTGCGATAGTGTCGGACCTTGGGGTTAGGGGTGGGTTAAGTGAGTTAGGGTTAGGGTGCAGGTAGGTGAAGTGTGCGATAGTGTTGGACCTTGGGGTTAGGGGTGGGTTAAGTGAGTTAGGGTTAGGGTGCAGGTAGGGTGAGTGTGCGATAGTGTCGGACCTTAGGGTTAGGGTTTGGGTTAGGGCTAGTGGCTGTGTTATGTAGTGTACTGTGTTGTTTACGTTCGGTGTGTCGGTGTAATGGTGTTCGGTGTTTTGCGTTGTCGGTTTCGTGTGTTGTCGGTTATCTGGTCTCGGTGGTTTGTGTGTCGGCGAAGTGGCGTGTCGGGCTTTTAAAGTAGACCCGTCAGGTCACCACTTTTAAGGACTGTCAGACCCTTTGGTGAGGGAACAAGCACTTAGCACTTTGCCTGAGGACATGAGAATCTGGTTGGCAAACTCTGCAGATGAGTTGGGGAAAAGGGAGATCTATACTTAGCAAGCAGGGTGTCACTGCACAGGAAAAGGATACCCAGTTCTGCACATGGATATAAGAAATCCATGGTGGGCAGCTTAAACCACCCCAAAAGAGTCCACCAGTAACAGAGAAAGCCACTAGTTCAGGGACATGGTCAGGATCAAGGTTTAATGTTTTAAATATAACCAGTGGGGCCATATAGCATATAGATGTACACAGAGACATGGTGGGGAATAAAAGTCAGGGGAGACAGCAAGTGGGAATAACAGAATGCTAGTAGTGAGCTGTCTGGCAACAACAGGGATACTAAACTACCAGCAGAGTTTATATCTGATTTTGGTAGATGGAAACCAAGCCACTACCAAGAGAGTCACAGATTCTGATATAACCATTGTGAAGCTTGTAGTGGTTAAAAAGGAGCAGTACTTTCTTGGGCAGTCCACTCCAGTAAGAGTGTTAGGAGGGATCCCATTCCAAATGCCTTTGGCCAGAGTTCACCTTGACTGGATGGGTGGAAAAGAAAGCAAACAAGTAGGTGTGTTTGAGGATATCCCTGCAGATGTCTTGATATGGAATAAGTTTGATAATGCAGTATCTTATGTGCATGAAGTGACATGCAGTCAGGCTTGGAGACAGGCATGTAAGCCTGGTAGCCAAGGGGAGACCCAGACATACTGCACACCTGAAGCCAGCACTGGTGATTTGACTACTTCAAGGAGGCGCCTACCCTGTACCAGTGAGAATGAAGGTGGACCACAGCTGCCAGTAGGTATTGGAGTTCTGTTGGACAGAGTTACTGCAAGGGCAGAAGTGAGTAATAATACCCAGTTTGACAGTCAGGCACTGCTGTCAGAGGATGCTAGACTGCCTGTCGAGGGGGAGCTGTGAAGAGTTACAAAGAGAGAGCTGAGAAAGGCTCAGCTCTCAGACCCTACATTACAAGGCTTGAGGGAGACAGCTTTAGAGGAGCCTGATTCTTAAGGAAAAGGGGATTTTGTATACTGGAACAAAGGGTACTGTATAGAGATTGGACCACTGAGGAAGAACTAGAAGGTGAGATAATACAGCAGTTGGTAATGCTCAGAGCCTACCAGCTGACACTTCTAGCCATAGCCCATGACATCCATTTTGCAGGTCATATGGCATAAAGCATGCCAAGAGACATATTGTGCAGAACTTTAATTGGTCTGGAATTGCCACGGATGCCACTGGGTACTGCAGGACCTGTGAGCAGTGTAAACAAGTAAGCAAAGCAGGAAACAAGGTCAAAGTTCTTTTGCTGCCTTTGCCTGTGATAGCGGAGTCATTTCAGAGGGTAGCTATGGATATTGTGGGGCCCCGAAGGACCCCAAGTCCCACAGGGAAGAAATATATCCTAGTGGTAGAAGAATATGTTACTAGATGCCCTGAGGTGGTGGCTCTGTCCTCCATTGAGGAAGAGAAGGAGGCATATGCTTTGCTAGATATTTTCAGCAGGGTAGATTTCTCCAAGAGAAATACTAACTGACAGAGGTGCCAATTTCATGTCAGACCTGCTGCCTTGTCTGTGGGAGTGCTGTGTGGGGTGAAGCACCTAAAGACAACTCACTACCACCCCCAAACTAATGGTCTTGTGGAGAGGTTAAACTCTATGCTAAAGTCCATGCTGTGGGCATTTGCATATCATTTTAAGAGTGAGTGGGACAAATATTTTCCCCATCTATTCTTTGCATACAGGGAGGTGCATCAGGAATCCACAGGTTTTTCACCCTTTGAGTTGCTGTATGACCATATGGTGAAGGGGCCTTTAGATGTAATTCGTGATGAGTGGGAGGATGAATGTGAATCCCACAAGGAGTCTGCTGTGGCATATGTCCTAAACATAAGGATAAGGCTAAGGGAGCTCATAGGCTTAGCCCAGGAGAACCTAGCAGGATTCCCAACTGCAGAAAAAGGTCTGGTATGACAGGAATGCTTGAGCCAGAGAGTATGCGATGGGGACAGCAGGTGATGATGCTCATTCCAGTCAGACACAATAAACAGCAGGCAGCTAGTGAGGGAACCCTATAAGGTGGTAAGAAAGTTCAGTGATGTTAACTACATGGTAGAACTGTTAGGCAGTTGACAGGGGGCATAAAGTGTACCATGTTAACATGATGAAGCCTTACCATGATAGAGGACCTTGTGCTGAGTATTTGTAGTGGATGACAGAAGGGGTCTGAGAGGATCTGGTGACTGATTTACTCAGTGAGGATCGGACTGACACCTCATTAGAAGGAGTAACAATGTCCCAGTGGCTATTCCTCACTCAGGTTTGAGAAATCCACACAGTGTTACAGGAGTGTGAGGAGATGTTTACTGGGAAGCCAGGGTGCACCCATCTGCACACCATGTGGATACAGGGCCCCAAAGACCTATAAAGCAAGCCCCTTACAGGGTGTCCGAGTGAGTCAGACAGACTCTGAGGGAGGAGATAAAGGAGAAGTTGGAACTGGGAGTAATCCAGGAGTTCAGTAGGCCCTGGGTCTCCCCAGTGGTGCTAGTACCAAAGAAGGATGGCAGTATCAGGTTCTGTGTGGACCACAGGAAACTAAATAATCACAAAGAGTAGATGCTCACTCCATGCCTAGGACAGATGAAGCCCTAGAGCAGATGGGTGTGGCTAAATATCTGACCAGTATTGATCTTACCAAGGGCTACTAGCTAGTGCCCTTGACTCCCAATGCTAGAGATAGGTCTGCCTTTGTGACTCATTTTGGCTTGTATGAGTTTATGAAGATGCTCTTTGGGATAAAAAAATGCCCCAGTGACTTTCCAGAGGCTGGTAGATCATATCCTAGCAACAGCAGGAGATTATACCCTTGTTTACCTGGATGATATTGCCATCTACTGTCATTCTTGGCAAGAGCACCTCCAGCATGTCAGGGAGGTGCTGGTCAGACTGCAAAGGGCAGGGTTGACCATTAGGTCCAGTAAGGGTCAGGTGGGTATGGCAGAGGTCTCTTACCGGAGACATAGAGTGGGAAGTGGTAAGGTCAGACCAGAACCTGCCAAAGTGGAAGCCATTCAGTCATGGCCTGCCTCTGTTACCAATAAGCAGGTGAGGGCATTCTTAAGGACAGTGGGGTACTATAGAAAGTTTGTCCCCAGTTATAGTACCATAGCTGCTCCCCTCACAGACCTGAGAAGGATAAACAGGCTAGATAAGATTGTGTGGATCCCAGCATGTGAGCAGGCATTCCAGAAGCTTAAAGGAGTTTTGGGAAGACCCCCTGTGTTAGCCAGTCCAAATTACAGCAAAGAATTTGCTGTGCAGGTGGAAGCTTCAAACCATGGGGTGGGGGTTGTTCTTAAATAAAAAAGGGAAAGGCCAGCACCAAAATGAGTGGAAAATAGTATTTTATTATTGTGGCAACACCAAAAAATTGTCAGACCGGTTTCGGCAGAACCTGCCTTCCTCAGTGACAAAATACGACAAAATACAACTCTCTCAAAAGCATATATATATATATATATATATATATATATATATATATATATATAAACATGTTACACCTCAAGCTCACCCACGCAAATTACAGAGAGAGAGAGAGAGATGGGCAGCAGTAACCTAAGAAAATAAAAGGGAAAATAACGCAGGATATGAAGACATTAAGAAAATTAAATGGAGGTGTGGACAGCACCAGCACAGACTCTAGGCAATGCCTATCAGGAGATATAGGAAGAGTTATATAGACCAACCACTTTAGGCAGCAACTGTGATGCACAGTATCCTATAGATAGAAGAGCACAGATCACAGAATGTACATTGTGCCTGGTTCTAGGTGATTTGGTCATGTTGACCACTCTCCACAAAATGGCCATGATAAGGATCTGATCTATACCAGAGACCCATACTAATGGTGATTGGGGTCTATGTGCTCCTATTATCCAGTGTATGCCTGCCATAAAAACACGGGTTCCTTGGGATAGCTCTGTTGAATAGAAAAACACAAACCAGGGATTACTACACTCAATATAGGTTCACTGACAAGGTGCAGCTTGGAAGTGGATGACATGATAGTGGATAACATGATGGTAAGAAGGAAGCTGTACATCCTCTGTATCCAGGGGACAAGATGGAAGGATAGTGCAGAAAAGCCACTTGGCTTGGGATCCAGAGTCTATGACATGGGGTAGGAAACCCTAGAGAGTGTGTGGGAATTGTGGTATGGGAGAGTCTTCAGAAGACAGTGAGCTATGTCAACAGAATTAGTGACAGACTAATGACAATCAGTAAAGATAGGGCAGTATTCATAACCACAGCATATGCCCCACAGCAGGGTTGTGATAGTGAGGAATAGAGTGCATTCAGGCAGCAGTTGCAGGACCTACTAGGTAAAGCAGGACAGCATGAATTGTGTTGATAATGCTCATATTGGGACAAACAGAACAAGATGCTCTGAGTGCATTTGAGTGGGGCAACAGGAATAAAGAAGAGGCCATTTTAGACTTCTGTCTGACAAATGTCCTGATGGTGGCCAACATATGGTTCAGCAAGAGAGACAGTCACGAGATTACATACAAAAGTAACTTAGGTAAACTAGTAAGGAAAGAGCATTGGGATAAAGTCAGAGATGGCTTCCTATGTTCATAAGTATATACCAAGTTAATGAACACAAGGGCATTTTTAAGCCTAGCCATGCATCCCAAATGTATCTAACAAGTTTTGGTACTCTATAAGTTATTTAACGGTATATGTGTAAGCAAGGGCATGGGTAGTCAAACATGTATGGGCTGTCTCTGTCCATTAGAAACATAGGTGACAGACCAGTGCAAATTTCATATTTCCCATCCACTGGTCCAGGTTACACTTGAATAGGGTCAGGGAAGATTCTACTTCACATGGATAGAAACCTATTTTAGAGAAGTGATATTCTGTGAGACACATACCTGCCCCTCTAACCTGCGTTATTTATATTGCAAGCAAGGTTTATTTATTTTGCGGATGTGAAGTCCAACATATTACGATCCAGGGATGCCTTGAATGCTGGACATAGATTACCCCCAACAGTCTGTAGGAGAAAGAGTATAGGGATTTATTTTACACGATACTTCCCTGTTTTTTTTTTTTTTTGCAAGGAACCTCGGTCGATGTTCTAGTTGTTGCATGGACCTGATCAGGTACATGTGGTTTAGGGTTATATAGTTTGCGTGGTATGGGTAGAATGGTGTGTGTGTTGTGTGGTGTATGTAAGTTTGTGATTGTGTGTTTCATGATTTTGGGTTCCGGGATTGTGAGTAGTTCGCCTTTATAGTTTTGAGATACAGAAATTCGAGATTTCAGTATTTCGAGATTATAAAGGCGAACCTAGTAGGAGCAATGGGTCTTATAAAAATAATTTACAATCATACTTAGTTATGTTACCGATGGCTCTATTTCACAAGCTCAAAGGGAGATTGCACTCAGTGATGAGTCTGATGAGAGCTGCTTACAGTGGAACAATGAATTAGTTGGACCAAATGGCATACACTTGCTTACCAGATAGGACATCACACTAGTGCAGTTTTCTCCCATGTCTGTGAAGACCAGGTCCAGTATGTTTGCAACCATAGTGGGCATGTGGATTATGTGGTCCTGGGTGTCCAGAAATCTCTTGGCCTGAAAGTTTGAGGACATGCATGACTCCCGTTTATAGTGTGATACTTAAAGCCATCCATGACTATGGTATTGAGTTAAATGCTGAGTGCCTCCAGTAAGGTTAAGTGTGAGTTAAGGGATTACTGAGTTATGGTGAGGGACCTATACCTAACAAGGATACGGTATGGGACTTTGTCTATAGTAATTTGGATGTGGAGAACCTTCAAGCACTTCATGCTGCTTGATCAGCCTGAGGTGAGCTTGTTATTGATGTAGGTTGAGAAACCTACGCCTTTAGTCCCTACCTGTGCAGTAGCTGGCCTAAACGTGTGAATGGCATTGTAACCATACACTGTCAGGATGCTATCTGTGGCTTTAAGCTATGTCTGTGTAACTGCACAAATATCTACATTCTCCAGAGTCAGCACAGCTTAGAAGAAGTGGAATTTCTTATCTAGACTCCTGACATTCAGCACTACCACCTTTAGATTCCCTTGGGTTGGTTTTGCTATATTGGAAGGTTTGTCAGTTTGGTATTTCCTGAATAGGGCACTATGGAGAAGGCAATTTTTAGCCAATATTCAAAATCCCAGAGGGTACAGGTACAGTCCATCCTTGGCAAAGTAATGTGGCCCATTGACTATATCCTCAGATGCTGACAACTATTGCACTCCTTGAATTGCACAAAAGCTAAGCCAAATATTAAACCTCAATCATCTTCTGTTCGTATTTTGGCATTATCCTTCAGAAAGCTACTCAGTGCTAGGCTCATAACAGCCAGAAAAACATATTCCAACTCTCAAAGACTTCCAACGCCACATAATGGCAACACTGCCCCTCAGCAGTTACTAAAAGACACACCACAAGCAACACCAAACATCTCATATACACCTACACCCAGTAGCTCCCAACATCAAAGCCAATAAGGCAAACATATACTTTACCTATTACTCTTGGCTTTGGGGACTCCATAGTGATATACAGATACATGACTCATCAGGTTAGACAAGAAGATAATGATTAGTTGCCTGTCTGGACCCAGGATACATAATATAACATAAATACACAAGTCTGTGCACCCCAGGTAACAATGTAATTCTATTAGAGTCTATATGGGTGTAAATGACCTGAGACATACCTCACTTGATTATATGAAAAGATACTTAATGGATTTCTAGGAATATTTGTTAAAGACAGGTATGAGCCTTGCATTCAGCATCATTCCACCTTCACCAAAGATGACATCACAGTATGAACATAAAATTAGTTTAATAATTGACAGTTTCCGGTGTCACTCTAGGGGGGGTGCAATATCTCTCAGCATGGGAGTACATGACCAGCAGACCACATTACTTTGCCAAGGATGGACTGTACCTGCTCCCCTAGGCTTTCAGATATTGGCTAAAACTTTATCCACCCCCTTAGAGCCTTTTTTTAGACAATGACAAAAAGACAAAACTATGAACACAGTGAAAAAGTCTCCAAGAAATCTTAATATGTTGCTGCTCAATGCTCAGAGTCTAAAAAAAAAACCCTCCACACCTTTCAACCTCTCATCACTCTGGAGAAGTCAGACATCTGTACTGTGACATAAACTTGGTTTAAAGACATAGAAAGTACTCCATCAGTGCAATGCTACAGTGCTTTCCACACTTTTAGACCAACAACAGCACAGACTGGGGCCAAAGGTGGAGGTGTCTCAATTTACATTAGCAACAAACATATGTCCAGGTTGGTTAAGCAAGGTGATACCATGGAGCTCATCCACATAAAAGTCATAGATGAGGTTCCTCACTATATCAAGACTAGCTGCAAGTCACCATCTATGCCCCTAGAGTCTCATGACTCTTACCCAAATCTTCTAGAAGTGCTCACTATCCAACCAAATACCCTATTCATGGGTGACTTTAACTAACCCTCTATAGACTGGGAACCTACACTGCCTCAAACTCACAGGCATAATTCTTCCTGGACTTTAGTAACACAAAACGTCTGGAACAGATATCACATGCCCCAACTAGATGATCAAATATACTGGATATGGTACTCAACAAAATGAGAAAGTGCTCCACCCCCATGTCACATCCTCTCTAGTGAAGTTAGATCACAAAGCTGTATTCTTTGAAGTAAATATCAGCCTGGAAACTCAATTAAACACAGCTACCAGTGCTAAATTGTTCATAGAGTCCCCATACAACATGTGAATGGCTGTATAGAGGCTGTTTTACCTACAAGAAGTACCTTACCTAAACAGGTTTTATAATAAAAGAAAGAAACTCATGGACAAAATCAGGAAGAGCAACTCTCCTTGAAGACAAGTGCTCTCTTATACAACTAAACAAAAAATTAGGAGGTCTAATTAAGGCCAAAAAGGCCAACTACAAGGTCAACTTAGCCTCACAGGCTAAGGACAATCACAAGACTTTCTTCAGCTATGTCCAGAACCTTAAAGGTAGCATACACCAGTGTGCTGAACTGATGGTGAACAGTATAATCTTCATTGATCAGGGTGACATAGCTAATCTACTGGCTGATAAATTAAGCTCATATTTCATCTCGCACTCACCCTCACCTCCACCAGGTGAGATCTCCTACAACATATTTCTCCCTACTATTAGCAGGGATCAGGTACTGGCAGCACTCACTAAAGCCAAGAGCAGCACCTCTATATGTCCCAGTAATATCCTAGTTGCCTCCTGAATGGTCTAAAACATGACCTATCAGGACCACTTGAAGCACTCTTCAACTACAGCCTTGAAACAGGCTACATTTCAAGTGAATGAAGTAGCGCAACAATCATTCCCCTCCACAAAGGCAGACCCTCAACCAACCAAGGGAACTATCAACCCATCAATCTAACAAGCCTAATATGCAAAGCCATGGGACAGAGTATCATAGAAATGATAAAAAAGAACATTCATAATCTACAGGCACTGGACCCTTCCTGATTTGGCTTTGTAAGGGATGGTAATGCCTCCTTAAACTGGTAAAGGATCACAAAAGCAATGGCTGAGGGTAAAACAGTGCATACTGTGTATCTTGACAGGACCAAGGAATTTCATACAATACCCCACTCAGGCATTGTTGACAAGTTTTCTGAACTAGGCATACATCACTACATAACTCACTGGATTGTCAACTGGCTCACAGATAGGAACCAGAATGACAGGATCAGTGAGACCACCTCCACCGAGAAACTGGTCACCGGAGGAGTACCACATGACTCCATGCTGGGCCCAGTCCTGTTTGTCATTTACTTCTTGCAAGTCAATTTATTTATTTATTTATTTCTTTACATTTGTTTACTGGGAAGGGAAATTCTGACTGGATGCAGGTCCTTTTTCAGCGGATGCCTGGGGAGAAGAGCTCCACATCATGTACATGGTAAATAGAGATACAAAGTTGCAGCAATAGTAAACAACATTACAGGTTGTTCATAGGTTCATAGGTTGGTACTAGACTATCGGCCCTAAGGCCTATACAAGCCTAGCCATAACAATTCCCTGGCTATTTCTTCCCACATTATTTACTTTCCTGGACCTCTGTCCTAGCAAGGCGACTGACGTAATCCACGGGGTGAATTTCCTTTTTCCCATCCAATCATCAAGGTTCCTTTTGAAGAGGGCCAAAGAGGCACTCTGCTTGACATGTATGGACAGTCTGTTCCAGAGTTTGGGGAGTCTCTGGGTCAGGAACCTATCTCTCCAGTATGTTTTGTTTATTGTGAGGACAATGTTTAATCCCTGGAGCGTGTGGCTCTGAGGGATTGGGATTTCTTTAAGTGTAGCAAGTCCAACAGTTCTGGATTTGACATGGCCTTGTATGTTAAGTAGAACTCACCTCTGAGTAGATGATATGCGACAGAGTATAGCTGGAGTTTTTTAAGGAGGTCAGCATAGGGCATCTCCTTTAGGCCTGTGATTCTTTTAGTGAAGTATTTCTGTGGCCTTTCCAGTTGTTGCAGATGTCTTGAGAGGTACATACCAAACGGGGCATTGTATTCTATAATGGGTCTAATGAGGGATGAGTACAGTGGGACAATGATCTCCTTTTTTCTGCATGAAAAGCCCTTAGAGATGAGGTGTGCCACATAGAAGGATTTCATGACTGTTGTGGCAATGTAGTTATCGAAGGTGAGACCACTGCCCACCTGTGTCCCTAAGTCTCTTATCACACTTTCAGTGTACTACCACCTATGTGGTAATTCATGGGTACATGTTTTTTCCCAAAGGGAATAACTATACATTTCTTGGGATTGAGCTTGAACCCATGGCTCTGGCACCAAGCATCTGTTTCTTTAAGGCCCTTTTGTAGAATATCCACATCATTTGGGGATTCAATAATGGCTCCCAGTTTGCAGTCATCTGTGAACTTTGTTAGCCAGAGTCCCTTAGTGTTGGCCTGTACTTCAGAGAAGTAGATGTTAAACAAGAGCGGTCCAAGGACTGTACCCTGAGGTACTCCACTTGTCACTTGTCTGGAGCTGGATTTGGAGTTGGCTACTTTTACAGTGTGGGTTCTGTCAGTAAGGCAGTTGGCAACCCATCGAGTGACATAGGGGATAATGCCCAGCTTAGTAATCTATCTTTAATTCCAGAGTGGGGGATGGTGTCAAAGGCCTTGGCGAGGTCCAGATATGCTGTGTGGACTGCCTTACCCTCGTCCATGGCTCTGGAGACTGATTCAAATAAGTCAGTCAGGTTCAGGAGACAGGATCGGCCCTTCACGAACCCAAACTGGGTGGGGTCCAGTGTTTGAACGTTGTCATTGTCTTTGTTTATAAATTCCATGATAATACGTTCCATGGCCTTGCAGATCAGGCTCATCAGACAGATGGGGTGGTAGTTCCTCGGATCCAAGGTGGATCCCCCCTTGTTGAGTGGGATAACTGTAGCTGTGCACCACTCAGTGGGCATGAAACCTGAGGTGAGGCTATGATTAAACATGACACTTAGGTGAGGTGCCAGTTCATTTTGTAGTTCATGTAGTACACAGCCCGGGATTTCATCTGGTCCCATGGATGCTGTATTCTCAGCTTTGGAGAGTGCATTTTTTACCTGTGTGGCCATTGTTACCAGAATTTGGCAATCTTCCAGTACTGAGATGATCCGTTTAGGGGGTGAGGGGGGGTGATGTTGGCACTGAATTGATCTGCCAAGATATTGGCAATATCCTTGGGATTAGTATATTTAATGCCATTCTGTTGTAGCTCAAAGCAAATCTGAGCATTGCCATTTAGATTCTTGACATAGTTATAGAATACCCTGTGGTTGTCTTTGGAATCTTTGGCAATTTTATTTTTGTAACTAACTTTGGAGGATTTAATGAGGGATCTCAGCTTCTTACTGAGGCTGGTGAGGGAGTTTTTAGCATCCTGGAATTTTCCTCTTTTCTGCAAGAGTTTCTTCCTTTTGTTGTAAAGTTTGTTTATGGCAGGGGACCACCAGATTGACTTCCTCTTTTTGGAGGAGAGTATCTTGGTTCTATTTGGGATGGCACGATTCATGCATGAGTGGATATGCTCATACAGTGCCTTAGTGTAGGATTCAGCAGTCGAGCTTTCAGTTCCCATCTGCATGGGTGTCATGAAGTTTGTTACTTCTGACTTGAATAGCATGAAGTTGGCTTTATAGAATTTTTTTATGGAGGTTTCCTTACTGGTGGGTGGGGGTGGGATGTGGATGTTAAGGGTGATTAGCTTATTGTCAGACCTGACCAATGAGGGGGTGACCATAGGTGTGGAGCATCAATTTCTCATGTTGGTAATGACCAGGTCTAGGATTTTGGAGCCCCTGGTGGGACTATAGATTAGTTGATCCAGGACAGTAGAATTTATGAATTCTAAGAACCATTAGGCAAAGGTGTTGGAACACAAGTAGCTTTCCCAGTTAATGGCAGGGTAGTTGAGATCACCCAGTATTAGGGTGTTTGGTTGTATCTTAATATTTTCCAGTATGTTTAGAAAGGTGTAGTGAGAATCTTGGGGCATAGTGCGGGATCTGTAGAAAGCTACAATTTGGATTGCAGTCTTACCTCGTGTTAGCTGCACCTGGAGAATTTCAGACGCATTGTTTTGGGCAACTAGCCTGGTAGTATGAATATCCTTGGTGAATTTGGACACTCCTTCACCTTTAGTGTTTTGATCCTGGTTTGGTGGACGAAAAGTGTGGTAAGGGTTGTAGCCTGGTATTGCAGGGGTACACTCTGGAGCCTTGAACCAGGTCTCAGTTACTGCACAGATATCGATGTTATCCATTTTTAGGAGTGCCTAGAGAGAGTGCATTTTGAGGTTTAGACTTCTAGCATTGAGTAGCCTTACCTTCAGAATTTGCATGCTTGTACCTGTTATGGTGGTGGTTTTGTCCTTTGAACATTGCCTAAAAAAAGCACTATAGGGGTGGGAAGAGCCTTAGCCAGTAATCTGAATCCCAGGAGTGACAGGTGCAGACCATCTCTGGCAAAGCATTGTGGTCTGTCGATTATGTCATCCCAGGCAGACAGATACTGGATCCTTTTTGAATGACACCAGAAGCTTAGCCAATTGTTGAAGTCAATCATTTTGTCCTTATATTGTGGTATCATTCTGGGCAAAGGCAGGATGCTACTCATGGCTAGGGTCATACCTGCCTGGGCCACATTATCCAAGAGCTCTTCATGTCTCTTTTCATGTAGTCCAGGGAGATACGTCTCAAGTCATTCACTCCAACATGGACAATGACAGAGTCATATTGTACTTGTTGTGGAGTGACTTGAGTGCATGTATTATGTGGCAGATCCTGGCACCCGACAGGTAGCTGACTGTAATTTTCTCCTTGTTCAGCCTGGTGAGTGGGACATCAGTGTGCCTGACTATAGAGTCACCTATGACTAAAGTGTTAGGTATGTTGTCTTGTCTTAGGGGCTGTTGCTGGGTGGCACACTGGTTTTGTGAGCTATGTGACACTTTGGTTGTGATTGGTGTTTGTTTGCATTTCAGCTTTGGAGGTCCTTGTTGCTTGGGCAGGTTACAGTTAAGGGCCCCCGCATATGTGGATTTAATGTTGCTATGTGTGGGTGTTGGTGATGTGGGTTTAGAAGGGCTATGTGTTGCTTGAGGTGTAGAGTGGGTGTTTACCTTCTCCTCTTCACTGTCTAGCACAATCTTGGGTAGAGAGCTTTGCTTACAGTTTGGCTATGTAAGTGCATGTCTCACAGGTTGTAGTGTTGGGTGGTAGGAGGAGAGGGCTGTCTGTGTACATGAGGCAATTGCTGCAATGCTCCTGTATGCCCAGATTCACCAGGTAGACAGGAGAAATCACCAGAAGCTGACCCTTGGACATGCCTGGTTTGGTGCTTTTTTGTAAAGTACAGGAGCTGTTTTCCCTTGCCTTAGCAAGGTACTTTGCAATTATAGGCTGTTTAGTGCCTACAATTAATTTCTCCTTATTAACAAGGAGAGTTGAGTGCTTGTATCAGTTTAAGGCTTCCTTTTGCTTTCCAGCAGGTATTAGAGCAAGTTGTAGTCACAGGGATGCTTAAAGGTAAGATGAAGAAAATGGTTTATCCTAAACACTGCTGTGTGCACTAGATAAGTTAGATGTGAAAGTAGGTAACTTAAGTTTTACCTGTCTAAAAAGTTAAGTTTTATTAGAGAGTCATGATTTTTAAAACTGCAAGATAGATTGAAAAGGGGTGGTCACTTTTGTATTCTAGTACTATGGAATACAGTAGAATGGCCAATAAATTTAAATAGTTGAAGGGGAGTGATTTCACAAAATGATAATTTTGTGCTTACTCACACAAGCCAGTGAAAGCAGAGAGGAAATGAGATATATGGTCAAATTAACATAAGAGGTAGGCAACTAGAAAGACAGTGGTATTTAAGAACACAACAGTAAGATGGTGGGGAAAAATTTTCTGCCTGACTCACAAGAGCAGTTAAAAGCAGAATACAAGTAAAACACTAGGTAAAGAAAACAAATCACAGTATTCAAAATATAAAAAGGCAATAAAGTAATACAAAATACAACAAATAAAAAGCAAACTATGAGATTGATTATGAGACTGAGGCGCTACCTACTAACCTTTCCTTCACAGCGAAGTGTAGCAGAGTCTGTGTGAGCCTTTCTAGTAAAGCTCTGAAATGTTTTATTTTACCCCTTAAATAGAAGGTTTAGTTCCTATCTCCACCCCCTCAGTTCACAAATGATTAACCTTAAGTGACCTCTTCTATCTTATGTATGAGTCCTTAATTGATCAGTTCTAATTTCTGCCTGACTCACAAGAGACAGAGCTGTGGTCTCTTTTGAAGTTTTAATATGCAGTTAAAGAAGAATACAAGTAAAACACAAGGTAAAGAAAACAAATCACAGTATTCAAAATATAAAAAGGCAATAAAGTAATACAAAATACAGCAAATAAAAAGCAAACAAACCTTTCCTTCACAGCAAAGTGTAGCAGAGTCTGGTGAGCCTTTCTAGTAAAGCTTATGCCAGTAGCAACCTACTCACCAGTCCACATACATCAAAGACAGATGGAAGGAGTACTTCCAGAAGCTTCTGAATGAAGAACACCCCACTGAAGCTTTACTTCTACAGACACAGCTTAAAATGAAAGACAAAGAAGAGATCACCTCAAAAGAAGTAAGAACAGCCTTAAGGAAAATGAAGTCAGGGTAATCTTCAGGCTTTGATGAAGACACAGTAGATATTATCAAGATTTTGGTGAATTAGAGGATAAATGGGTCCACATGGTACTCATAGCAGTTTGGAGGGAAAGACAAATCTCAGGGAACTGGAGAATATGCATTTTAGTGCCACTATAGAAGAACAAAGGTGACATTCAGCGCTGTGGTCTGTATACAGCTATACAACTCCTGTCATAGCTCATGAAAGTCCTGGAGAGTGTGACTAGTAGATGAATACATAGAATAGTAAATTGGAGATAAGTGGTTTGGATTCAGATCAGAATGCAGCACAAATGTCATAGCATATCCAATGAGACAGTTGAGCATAAACTAGAGATGAGGAAAGAGTGAGTCTGACTGACCATTCTTGGACTTGGAGAAAGCATATGGCAAAGTCCCAAGAAATATTTAGTTAATTTTTAGTAAATATTTAGTCTTACTTGTGTACCAATACTATTTTTTAAATGGAACTCATTTGTGATTTAATTAAGCCATATTATAAGTTTGTAAGATTGTATAACTTTCTGAGTCTGTAAAGTGTGGTTAATTTTTACTATGTTAAGTTTGCTTGTGTAACTACCTTTGGAGCTTTTTCCCCAGGGCCTCCGCTGAAAATGGACATGTATCCAGTCGGACTAACCCAGTCAACAAATGTAATATAAAATAAAAATAAAAAATAAGAAAGATGATTTGGGCAGTTCTCACTGGGATAATTAGTGCAGGTACAAGGACTTAATGACACAAGGTCGATCAGTGTCCACACTGACAGAGATGTCCCAGTGGGAGTGGGTGTGCATCAGGGTTCAGCTCTATATTGAACCCACTGCTGTTCATAGGTTCCTTGGTGTGTACTAGGCCAAAGGCCCTGGAGCCTTTATAAGCCTAGCCCATAGGATTACCCTGGCACTGTACCACCTGACCTTAGTTCTCAGTGCCTCTGTTGAGTAGAGCCACTGGAGTGATCTCTGGGGTGAATTTTCTATTTCCCATCTGTTCATCAAGAATTCTCTTGAAGAGAGCCAGTGAGGTGCTCTGTTTGACATGAGCTGAGTCAGACATGGCTTTGTAAGTCAAGCAGAGATCGCCTCTAAGTAGGCGATATGAGACAGAGAATAGTTGGAGTTTTTTGAGTCTGTCCATATAAGGCAAGTGTTTAAGACCCAGGATCCTCTTTGTGAGGCACTTTTGCAGTCTCTCCAGTTGTTTCAGGTGTCTAGTGAGGTACATGCCAAATGGGGCATTGTACCTGATGATTGGCCTAATGAGGGAAGAGTAGAGGGAGACAATGACCTCTGTCTTCCTGGATGCAAAACCCTTAGTAATGAGATGTGCCACATGGAAAGACTTTCTGACCACAGTGGCAATGTGGTGGTCAAAAGAGAAGTTGCTGTCAACCTGTGTTCCCAGATCTCTTATAACACCTTCTGTGTTCAGTGGACTGCCATCAATGTGGTAATTCATGGGAACTGGGGTTTTCCCAAAGGGGATGACACAATTTTTGGCATTGAGCTTAAGGCCATGGTTTTGACACCAGTTGTTGGTCTCAGTGAGGTCTTTCTGTAGGATGTCAACATCACTTGGGGAGTTAATAATGGCTCCCAACTTGCAATCATCTGCAAACTTTGTCAGTCAGAGTCCCTTTGTGTTGGCCTGGACTTCTGAGAAGTAGATACCAAACAGGAGAGGACCCAGGACTGATCCCTGTGGGACTCCACTCATGACTGGTCAGCAGTCTGACTTGGAGTCAGCTACTTTCACACTGTGGGTTCTATCTGTGAGCCAGTTTGCAACCCACCTAGTGATATAGGGGTTGATGCCTAGCTTAGTGAGTTTTTCTATGACTCCTGAATGGGAAATGGTATCAAAGCCTTTGGCCAGATCAAGGTTGGCTGTATGAACCACCTTGCCTTCATCCGCAGTTCTGGTGATCATTTAGTAAAGAGTTTATTGGGCAGAGAGCAACACAACTGCTGTATGCAGATGATGTGGCATTTCAGGCAGACACTGAAAAAGAACTTCAACAAATAGTAGTGGAATGGGATGCAAAACTGAAGGCACATGGAATAAAGCTGTGTACAGAAAAGACAGTTGTCATGGCAGGTAATGCAGAAAATCAGAAGAAGTTGAAATTAAAGATAGAATGAAACATAATAGAACACTGAACAGTTTTGAGTACTGGAGTGGGGTGTTTGAATAGAATGAAAGTCTGAATGAGGAGGTCAAAACTAGAGTCAGAGTGACTGCAGCCATCAGGTTCAGAGTGCCAGGGTAATGTGTGACAGAAAAATTCCAAAGAAGCTGAGCAGTATGGTGTACAAAATGGTCATACATCTGGTACTACAGAGTGATGCAAAAACCTGTGCAGTGAAGGCAGAGCAGATGTGGAAGCAAGAGGAGATGGAGATGAAGTTACTGAAACAAGTGCTAGGATGAACACTGTGGAGCAGATGAAGAAAGGATCACATTTAAGCAGAAGCCCAAGTAGCTACAATTGCATAGGTCAATGATAGCAGATTAAGGTGGTTTGGGCACATATGCAGTAAATAAGAAAATATGGTAAATGAGATTCATGAGAGACAGGAAGAAGGCAAGAGGAATCAAAGGTATTCAGCAAAGAGATGGATGGATTGCATGAGAGAATACCTGTAACTGTTAGGCATGAACATAGAAACAGCATACATGCCGACAACATCACAGTCATGCGTAACACCCTTCTAGTGGATACAAACATCTCACAGGAAAAAAAAGAGACTGATATTTACGAAAATGTAGAGGGACAAGCTACGAGAAGATCCTGTAGAGGGTGGGAGGGTGGCCTAATGGTTAAGGTGTTTGCCTTACAAACACAAGGTGCAGGTTTTGAATCTCACAAGGGATAATTGGCTAGGCTTAAAAAATGGCTCCCAAGGGCAGTTAGCCTAGTACTAACCTATGAACCTATGAACACAAAATAGGAAAATTAAAAGGCTTATACAAAGGCAGGAAATATACAACAACCAACACAATTAGATAAAGAAAGAATTACAGGCTGTAAAAAGGCAAAACTGCATTAAACAAGAATGCACATATCAGAAAGGGGCTTATATATTCAGCAGCAGCCCTGCAGTCATATATGCATACAATTGAGGGGAAGCAGCAGGAACTAGGGGAGGGTAGCATGGGGGCACCAATACAAGAATGAAGATGCATAATGAGACAAATAGTGAGAGGCTGGAACAGGGGTACAGCTGGGCAAGAAGAGCTAACCATAAATAGAAGGGCAGGAGAAGGAGGTAGATGACAAAGAGAAAAATACCTTGGAAAAGCAGTGAGTGAGAGAGTGGTAAGGGATCTGGGAACTGCAGAAAGAAGGAAATAAAAACAAAATGAAGAGAAAAGGTAAAGAAAATGGGGTACAGAAAATGGGACAAAGGAAACAAATACATTATGAAACAATAGGAATGGCTGAACAAAGGAAACAAATATGAAACAATAGGAAAGGCTGAACAAAGGAAACAAGTACATTATGTAACAATAGAAAAGGCTGAATAAAGGAAACAAATACATAAACAAATACATTATGAAACAATGGGAAAGGCTGAACAAAGGAAACAAATACATTATGAAACAATGGGAAAGGCTGAACAAAGGAAACAAATACATTATGTAACAATAGGAAAGGCTGAACAAAGGAAACAAATATATTATGAAACAATGGGAAAGGCTGAACAAAGGAAACAAATACATTATGATACAATAGGAAAGGCTGAACAAAGGAAACAAATAAATTATGAGACAATATGAAAGGCTGAACAAAGGAAACAAATACATTATGAAACAATAGGACAGGCTGTACAAAGGAAACAAATACATTATGAAACAATAGGAAAGGCTGAACAAAGGAAACAAATACATTATGAAACAATAGGAAAAGCTGAACAAAGGAAATAAATACATTATGAAACAATAGGAAATGCTGAACAAAGGAAACAAATACATTATGTAACAATAGGAAAGGCTGAACAAAGGAAACAAATACATTATGAAACAATGGGAAAGGCTGAACAAAGGAAACAACTACATTATGTAACAATAGGAAAGGCTGAACAAAGGAAACAAATACATTATGCAACAATGGGAAAGGCTGAACAAAGGAAACAAATACATTATGAAACAATGGGAAAGGCTGAACAAAGGAAACAAATACATTATGAAACAATAGGAAAGGCTGAGAAGAATATAGGACACAAGGCAGTGAACAAATATGGGTGTAGGCATTGACAGACAGTATAGTAACTAGGACTATGGGGCAAGAAACACAGCTAATCAGAACATGCTATGTGTATAACTTTCTATGCATTTTTTTTTCATTTTCCTTTTTGACTGTTGCACTCGCTATCTCTCTCTCTTTTTGGCTGTTTGGTGTGTGTGTATCTTTATATCTAAGTTCATAGGTTCATAGGTAGGTACGAGGCTATCAGCCCAAGGGCCTAAGTAAGCCTAGCCAACAAGGTTCTCTGGCTTATGCCACCCAAGAAAGTTGTTTTCCTGTGCCCCTGTCAAGCAGAGACACAGAAGTGATCCCTGAGGTGCATTTCCTATTTCCCATCCACTCATCAAGGTTTTTCTTGAAGAGTGTGAATGAGGAACTTTCCTTGACATAGATGGGTAGCTTGTTCCAGAGTATGGGAAGTCTCTGGGACAGGACTCTATCCCTCCAGCATGTCCTACTAATAGGTTCATAGGTTGGTACTAGGCTATCAGCCCTAGGGCCTATACAAGCCTAGCCATAACAATTCCCTGGCTATTTCTTCCCACACTATTTACTTCCCTGGACCCCTGTCTAGCAGGGTGACTGATGTGATCCCCAGGGTGAATTTCCTTTCTCCCATCCAATCGTCAAGGTTCCTTTTGAAGAGGGCCAAAGAGGCACTCTGCTTGACATGTATGGGCAGTTTATTCCAAAGTCTGGGGAGTCTCTGGGTCAGGAACCTATCCCTCCAGCATGTTTTGTTTATTGTGATGACAAGGTTTAGATCCCTGGAGCGTGTGGCTCTGAGGGATTGGGATTTCTTTAAGTGCAGCATGTCCAACAGCTCTGGGTTTGACATAGCCTAGTATGTTAAGAAAAGATCGCCTTCTGAGTAGACGATATGCAACAGAGAATAGCTGGAGTTTTTTAAGGCAGTCAGCATAGGGCATCTGCTTTAGGCCTGTGATTTTTTTAGTGCGATATTTCTGCAGCCTTTCCAGTTGTTGCAGATGTCTTGAGAGGTACATACCAAATTGGGCATTGTATTCTATAATGGGTCTAATGAGGGATGAGTACAGTGGGACAATGACCTCCTTTTTTCTGGATGAAAAGCCCTTAGTGATGAGGTGTGCCACATAGAAGGATTTCCTGACTGTTGTGGCAATGTGGTTACTGAAGGTGAGACCACTGTCCACCTGTGTCCCTAAGTCTCTTATCACACTTTCGGTGTTTAGTTTTCTGCCACCTATGTGGTAATTCATGGTTACATTTTTTTTCCCAAAGGGTATAACTATACATTTCTTGGGATTGAGCTTGAGCCCATGGCTCTGGCACTAAGCATCTGTTTCTGTAAGGCCCCTTTGCAGAGTATCCACATAATTTGGGGATTTAATAATGGCTTCCAGTTTGCAGTCATCTGCAAAATGTGTTAGCCAGAGTCCCTTAGTGTTGACCTGTACTTCAGAGAAGTAGATGCCAAACAAGAGCGGTCCCAGGACTGAACACTGTGGTACTCCACTTGTCACTTGCCTGGAGCTGGATTTGGAGTCAGCTACTTTTACAGTGTGGGTTTTGTCAGTAAGCCAGTTGGCAACCCATCGAGTGACATAGGGATTAATGTTTTTCTATGATTCCAGAGTGGGGGATGGTGTCAAAGGCCTTGGCAAAGTCCAGATAGGCTGTGTGACTGCCTTACCCTCATCCATGGCTCTGAAGACTGATTCAAAGAAGTCAGTCAGGTACAGGAGACAAGATCGGCTGTTCACAAACCCAAACTGTGGGGGGTCCAGTGTTTGAAGGTTGCCAATGTCTTTGTTTATAAGTTCCATGATAATACGTTCCATGGCCTTGCAAATCAGGCTTGTCAGATTGATGGGGCAGTAGTCCCAGGGATCCAAGGTGGATCCCCCCTTGTGGAGTGGGATAACTGTAGCTGTGTGTCACTCAGTGGGCATGAAGCCTGAGGTGAGGGTATGATTAAACATGACACTTAGGTGTGGTGCCAGTTCATTTTGCAGTTCATGTAGTACACAGCCCAGGATGTCATCTGGTCTCATGGATGCTGTGTTCTTAGCTTTGGAGAGTGCAATTTTTTACCTGTGTGGCCATTATTACCGGAATTTGGCAATCTTCCGGTATTGAGATGGACCATTTAGTGGGTGAGGGGGGGGGTGAAGTTGGCACTGAATCGATCTGCCAGGATATTGGCAATATCCTTGGGATCAGCATATTTAATGCCATTCTGTTGTAGCTCAGATCAGATCTGAGCATTGCCATTTAGATTCTTGACATAGTTATAGAATGCCTTGTGGTTGTCTTTGGAATCTTTGGCAATTTTATTTTCGTAACTAACTTTAGAGGATTTTACGAGGGATCTCCGCTTCTTACTGAGGCTGGTAAGGGAGCTTTTTGCATCCTGGGATTTTCCTCTTTTCTGCAACAGTTTCTTCCTTTTGTTGTAAAGTTTGTTTATGGCAGGGGACCACCAGATTGGCTTCCTTTTTTTGGCAGAGAGCATCTTGGTTCTATTTGGGATGGCATGATTCATGCATGAGTGGATGTGCTAATACAGTGCCTTAGTGTAGGACTCAGCAGTAGAACTTTCAGTTCCCGTCTGCATGGGTGTCATGAAGTTTGCCACTTCTGACTTGAGTAGCATGAATTCGGCTTTGGAGAAGTTTTTTATGGAGGTTTCCTTACTGGGGGGTGGGGGTGGGATGTGGATGTTAAGAGTGATTAGCTTATGGTCTGACCTGACCGATGAGGGTGTGACCATAGGTGTGGAGCATCGATTTCACATGTTGGTAATGAACAGGTTTAGGATATTGGATCCCCTGGTGGGACTATGGATTAGTTGATCCAGGGCATTGGACGTTATGAATTCCAAGAACCATTGGGCAATGGTGTTGGCACATGAGTAGTTTTCCCAGTTAATGGCAGGGTAGTTGAAATCACCCAGTATTAGGGTGTTTGGTTGTATCTTAATATTTTCCAGTATGTTTAGAAAGGTGTAGAGAGAATCTTGGGGCATGGTGGGGGATCTGTAACAAGCCACAATTTGGATTGCAGTCTTACCTAGTGTTTAGGTTCCTAGAGCATGTAGCTCAGAGAGATTGGGATTTCTTTAGGTGTAGCATGTCCAACAGCTCTGGGTTTGACATAGCTTTATATGTTAGGCAGAGATCACCTCGGAGTAGGTGATATGCTATGATATACAGCTGGAGTTTTTTGAGACTGTCAGTGTAGGCCATCTGTTTAAGGCCAGTAATCCTCTTTGTGAGGTACTTCTGTGGCCTTTCCAGCTGCTGCAGATGTCTTGTGAGGTACATTCCAAAAGGGGCATTGTATTCTATAATGGGTGTAAAGAGTGTCGAGTAGAGGGGAGCAATGACCTTTTTTTCCTGGATGAGAACCCTTTTGTGATGAGGTATGCCATGCAGAAGAATTTCCTAACTACTGGGGCCATGTGATTATCAAAGGAGAGATTACTGTCCACCTGGGGCTCAAGGTCTCTTGTCACACATTCGGCATTAAGTAGACTTATCCCTATGCGGTAGTTCATGGGTACAGCATTTTTACCAAAGGAGATGACAATGCACTTTTTGGCATTGAGCTTGAGGCCATGGCTCTGACACCAGGCATCTGTCTCAGTACAGCCCTTCTGTAGGATGTCCACATAATTTGTGGAATTGACTATGGCTCCTAGTTTGTAGTCATCTGTGAACTTCATTAGCCAAAGGCTTTCTGTGTTAGCCTGTACTTCAGAGAAGGAGTGGTCCCAGGACTGAACCCTGTGGTACTCCACTTGTCACTGGTTTGAAGTCAGATTTGGAGTCTGCAACTTTTACAGTGTGGGTTCTGTCAGAGAGCCAATTGGCAACCCATCTTCTGACGTAGGGATTTATACCTAGTTTAGTGAGTTTAGCTATAATTCCAGAATGGGAGATGGTGTCAATACCCTTGCCGTGGTCAAGATAGGCAGTGTGAACCACCTTACCCTCGTCTACGGCTTTGGTGACTGCCTCAAAGAAGTCAATCAGGTTCAGGAGGCATGATCTGCCTTTCACAAACCTGAACTGGGTGGGGTCTAGAGTTTGGAGGTTATCAATGTCTTTGTTTATGAGTTCCATGGTGATACATTCCATGACCTTACAGACCAGGCTCATCAGGTTAATAGGGCAATAGTTCCCAGGATCAGTGGTGGCTCCCCCTTTCATGGAGTGGGATAACTGTTGCTGTCTGCCATTCAGTGGGTGCAAAGCCTGACGTGAGGCTATGATTGAACATGGTGCTTAGGAGGGTAGCCAGTTTGTTCTGAAGTTCATGTAAAATGCAGCCTGGGATGTTGTCTAGTCCCATGGATGCTGTGTTTTTGGCTTTAGAGCATGCAGCTTTTACCGGCGTAGTTGTGATTACAGGGACTCTGCATTCTTCCTGTATAGATATGGGCCATTTAGGGGGAGAGAGGGGGGTAAAGATAGCACTGAACCTATCTGCCAGGATGTTGGCAATATCAGTTGGTTCTGTAATTTTCGTGCTGCTGTGCTGTAACCCAGAACAGATCTGGGTGTTGCCATTGAGATTCTTGACATAAATATATATATATATATATATATATATATATATATATATATATATATATATGTATATCTACACACACCTCTTAATTTTGAAATACCAAAATCTCGACTTTCAGAATACTGAGTTCAGAATCTCGACATCTTGGAATCTCGAAATTAAGAACCCCCCAAAAAAGCTGTCAACACATCACAAACCACAAAAAAGCCCCCCTGCACCCCCACATCCCCGCTACTTAAATATACCAACTCCAAGATCGCACCACAGTGAGTAAAAGGGAAATCTCGTGTTCCACTCTATATGCCGATCTCCATTCAGGATTTCAGCATTTTCAAACTTTGATCATATGGTCTTCCATCATATGAATTTAGAAGTTTTAAGCTTCAAAATTCTGTAGGGGACCCATAGATATATATATATATATATATATATATATATATATATATATATATATATATATATATATATATATATATATATATATATATATATATATATATATATATATATATATATATATATATATATATATATATATATATATATATATTCACTTTATAACCTCGAAATGCTGAAATATCAAATTTCAGTATCTCAAGACTATAAAACCGAATCCACAAAACACTGACAAACAAAAACCGTGAAACCACATAACCGAAAACACCGCACACACTACACTTAAAATACAACACAACACCCACATACAACATAAACAAAAAAACAACACACATACACAACTCACACCCCCCTACTTATATATACTAACTCCGGGATCGCACAAACACAACACAAAAGCTCACTCACACACGCATATTCTCCAATCCCTCACACACACTCTAACTCCCACTCAAAACCCTTACAAAACACTCACTTACCTGACATAACACCTACATCCACACACAGCACCGCGCACCACCAAAACACAAACCCGGACATTACGTAGCGTAACTTCATAACCGCGAATTCGACATATTTTCGAGATATATTCAAATTCACGATTATGAACGTTCGCTATTTGTAACATTCAACTTTATAGCTTCGAGATACTGAAATTCAGAATTTCAGTATTTCAATGTTATAAAGTGAACCTATATATATATATATATATATATATATATATATATATATATATAGATATATAGCTATATATATATATATATATATATATATATATAGGAGCGCTACAGAATCCTGAAAGCCCAAAATCCTGAAGACCAAAATCCTGATACCAAAATCTATAAAGTTCAAAATATCAAAAACTCAAAATACTGAAAACACACAGGATACCAACACTTACTATAGTCCAGCACAAGTACATACAGAAACATACTGCCCTTCAACTATATGCAGGGGGGCAAGCCCTCCTGCACCACCCATATTCCCTGCCTCTTGAATATATCAACTCCGAGATTGTACTTCACTACACTGAGTGCAATCTCAGAGTTGATATTTTTATGTAGCAACTAAGTGCAATATCAGAGTTGATATATTTAAGTAGCAGGAGGTATGGGGGCTTATACTTGGAAAAGGGTAATATGGTTTGTGTTTTATTTATTTCTGTATGTATATGTGCTGGAATATAGTAAGTGTTGATATCCTGTGTGTTTTCAGTATTTTGAGTTTTCAATATTTTGAACTTTCGAGATTTTGGTCTCAGGATTTTGGGCTTTCAGGATTCTTTAGGGCTCCCATATATGTATATATATATATATATATATATATATATATATATATATATATATATATATATATATATATCTATAGCTGCGGTGGTGGTGCTGCAGTAGTGTTGTCGCCTCACAGTAAGACGTTGTCCCGTTCGATTCTCAGCTAGAGCGTCTGCTGTGTAGAGACATGCGTGAATGGGTATACCTTCGTTGAAGGTTGTGCGTCAGAGCTGGCAAATCGGCACGTAAAACTCTACTGCCAATCATTAGCGGACCGGAGTTCAGCTGTGGTGACCCCTAACCGGGCAAAGCCAAAAGACACTGATATATATATATATATATATATATATATATATATATATATATATATATATTTATATATATATTTACACACACCCACACCCACACACAGACACACACACACACACACACACACACACACACACACACACACACACACACACACACACACACACACACACACAACACACAGGGACTGATAGACTATAGACAGATATAGATGTAATTACATAAAATTTGTATGTGCTATTGTAAACAAAGGTAATACTTTTGATATGAATGCACTGTTGCTTGTTACAAATATTAAAAGTGCATGGGGGAATTTAATAAAGCCTACACAGACTTATTTGCCATATAGGCATAGTGGTGTGGTACTTACATGGACGTAAGCATATGTGCAATCCAGTAAACAGAGTTGAGGGGAGTGCATGACCGTACGAACATGGAAGTGTCTGTGGCATGCAAATCACCTCAAAAGTAGGTGAAATGCAATGCAAATGAGGCAGATAGAGCAATCCAGCAAGCAGATAGTCAGTCATGCAGACCCCGTCTTGGTATCCATAATGTACAAAGAAAAATTCTGTGTACAGGATGTAAAAAAATGACACCAGGAGCTGTAAAAGTGTAGTTACAGAGGCTGAAATAGTAGAGAGGACACACTATATGTGCAAAAGTAACCACAGTGTGTCAAAAAGTATATGGAAAATAATGTAAAATTATTTAATATTTTTTTATATCCTGAGTATGTTTGCGTGGTACTCCTCAGTGTGCTTATATGCTGTTATAGAAAAAAATATATAAAAAGATTGTAAAAAACAGAATTTGTGAGTATGTAAAAGTAATGCATTATAGGACCCTGTGTAGAGTATGTACAATGCAGGACTGCTGTGGTTGCTAATGAGGCAAGGCCTAAAACCGTGTAGTTTCCAGGTATTGTGCACGGATCTGTATGCAGATGAGCTGGGGTCGCCGAATAGCACAGATGGGTATCTGTGTCTGCAGATCTCTTCTGTGTTGGAAGAAAACCATGTTAGTGTCCACAGAAGAGGTAGATAACATCAAAAGAGGGGCAAGTCTGCAAACTTTTAAGCTCATTGGAGCTCAGCGGTTCCTGTTTGCACAGTGAGGGGGTATATCCCATGACTGCTAAGGTTTGATTACCTTAGGGGCATCTGTTTCAGTGGGTTTGAGTGTGTTTGTGTGGTGAACCACCTTGTCGAGCATGGCCTTCCATGGGGGCGTGTCTGCTCACTGCTAAGCCTTGTTTATCTGTGTGGTGTGGGTTTGTGTTGGGAGCCACAGTACTCAGCAAGGAAAGCAGTCAAAAAAAATTAGCAGAGAAAGCCAATGATATATTAATTAATGATGAGCCCTGTTTCACGTAAACGAGGGCCACTAAACCCTTTAATTATGTACTTGACAGGTGGAATGCATCATAGGTAGCCAATCACACAGGCTACATGTACAGCAGAGCACTATAAAGTATGCATACACCCTACAATCTGATTTTCCACCATACTTTGCACCATTGGAGTACAGACTTGGAAATTTTAACCTAAAGAATGCTAGGGGCTGCTGCAGGTCTGCTACATATGTATGTGCTAGATGCTGAGGTCAATGCAGCTGCTGCTGACCATAGGCCTAGACTGAGAAGGAGAAGAGTGTTTAGGTCCAGGGTAACCTACCAGGAGCTACATGCGTTGAAGATTGTAGAGTGCTACAGAGTGGACAGGGTCATACCACAAGAACTCACTGAGCTCTACCAACCTCAACTCAGTCCCAGAGCCAAAAAAGGGGAACCCATCCCAGTTTAAACAAAGGTATGTGTAGCCCTTAGATACTTTCCAAAGACCAAATGGGGACATGATGGGGGTCTCATAGTCATTTGCTTCCAGGATACTCCACCAGGTCCTGGATGCCATGTTACCACATGCCAGTGAGCACATATATTTACCCCACACACCTGTGGAAAGGGCCAGCAATATCCGACTCTTCTACCGTGTAGCACACTACCCTGAGGTGCCATAGATTGCACTCATATACACATCAAGGCACCACCCGGTGAAGAGGGCAGAATCTACATCAACCACAAGGGGTACCACTCCATCAACTGCCAGGTCATGTGTAATGCACAGGGCATTATCATGAATGCATGTGCTGGCAGTCCTGGCAATTATCATGACTGCCATATCTGGCACACATCACAGCTGTACCAGATGTTTGCTTGGGGGGACATTCCACATGGCCATTTACTTGGGAAAGCTGGCTACACACTGGAACCATGGATGATGACACTCATCAGAAATACACGTCCACCAAAAAACACAGTAATGTGGGACACGCACAAACCAGCAACATCATAGAGTGTGTTTGGGCTGTTGAAGTCATGGTTCTGGTGCCCCGATATATCTGGTGGAGCCTTGCAGTACTCTTCAGTCACATGTGCACAGATGTTCACAGTATGTGCCATGCTATATAATATGATCCTGCAGAAACAGCAGTAGCAGGATCAGCAAAGAGAAGGGATACACAGTCCCCCATCAGTGCCTGGGTCACCACAGCTGCACCTACAGGGGGAGTTGGAGGGAACCACCTGAGGCTGTCCCTGTAGGCAGACATAGGCATGCCCAATATGTCCTGGCCTTGGCTAAGAGAAAATGCATAGCACATACACTGACACCCTAGGGCCATAGGAACTGACACCTTACTCGAGCTCGCATACATATTAGTAAAAATGATGTCAGCCAGCCCACACAACCTGTACCTTACCATGTACAGGCTTTGGACTGCATGCATCAGACAGAGTCGGCCCCAAAGTACAGGTCTATCAACTGCTGCATTCGCAAGGTAGGTCACTCTCGTGTACACCACTTGTAAGGGGTACTACAATATGGTAGCATACATATGGACCTGCCACCTGTATGCAAGGGAATATAGTGGGCTATATATAGTGTGCTACTGGGCTACTTGCAGAGATCTATTGTAGGCTAATGGGCTACTTGTACAGATCTAACAGCTGTTTGGGACAACAGGTACTCTGTTCACTAGTATGTGTCCCATAATATCCACTAGGCCACATGACTGGAAACTCCAAGACATTATTCCAGGGAGATGCCAAACAGTGGGGTCACAGGGCAGTCACACGACTATCCCAGCAGAGCATAGGCTGGTCATCCCCCACTCCAAACACATCAGTGTTCCCATACAACTGCTGTAACAGTAAGTCTGCATTTATATACCAGCAGACCAGAAAATTCCTCTATCTTGTTGATAGTGTGAGGAATGAAACCTTTCTGTATGGCGTGTGGTGTGGCTTACTGGGCCAGAGACAGTTGCATGTGTGATGGTGCTGATGGTTCAAATCTGACAGCATCCATCTTTTGCACATGAGGTACTCATATGGCAGTAGTCCCACAGACTGTCATAACCCCTCAATCTGTTAGTGCAAGAAAGCTGGACAAAGACAGAGTGAATGGGGGCACAAAGGGCCATACCTACAGACAGACATTATACACACTCTGAGTAACCTAGCAGGAGGCTAGTATGACAGCAGGCTGCAGCAGGTCAAATTAGCTGCAAGATGTAAAGGCCATGACTTAAATGTGTCAGCAGGTACAGCAAGTCAGTGACTGCTGTTTACAATATAGCACTGGGAATCCAAAAAATGTATGAGGAACACAGCAGACATATGGGGTGAAATGCTAGACATTCTGCAAAAATATGTACAGGGAGAGGTATGCAGACTGTCTGTCTGTAGGTGTGTCACCTTGTCTGTGGTGTTTTACCATGTACCCCAGTCACATCATACCTCTCAACCTCTTAGAGCAGGAAATCTGGCCAAATAAAGTGAATATAACTGTGACCAAAGCCCACAAATTGAGACAGGTTTTAAATAGTTGCTCCTACACATATAGAATGTCGATAGAATAACAGTTCTTGCATTAGCATGACTCTCCTGATGTGCATGGAGTCTGAAACTCAAATCTCTGTCATTATTTATTTACTTCAGTCTTCACTGATTTGCCACTAATTTGCCAGAAAACCACAATGTTATGTGAAATGAGCCAAAAATGTGAGGCAAAGGTCTGGACAGTCTGTGAAGCTCTGTAGAGTTCTGAAGTTTGAGCCACATATTATGGTCAGCAAGCAGCCAATGAATGCCTTGGACAATATCAGGGAACTGCAGTACTGTGGTAACAGGTGCAGCAGCCAATGGCCTGCAGCACACAAAAATCCCGGACTGGAGTACAGGTAGCTCTTGCCTGGAATCACCTTGTAAGTACTGACAATCACACTGGGCATGCACTTACACTTAGTTAACTTGAGCCCAAGTCTGTTGCCTCTACCACTCAAAGACATGCTATGTGGAAATATGTCTTTATATACATGCTACATATCTGTCTCTCCCTATCCCCCTCACGCTTGACTAGTGTCTCTATAAGTATGTGGCACACATATATATATGATAATAAGATGTATATATAGCAATATAAAGTACAATGATACATAGACTCCACACATACATCTACAGAACACATTTATATTACTGACACACACAACTACATTTAACGAGACAACCCTGTTATACACCATTGATACAGATATGGGCAGGGATGTATGAATGTCTCCACATACTCCTGAATGCTGGGGTTATCTGCACATACACATCACAACAGCTGTCCGATGGCACCAGACCAAGGCTGCAACAGTACATAATCCACTCACCTACACATCTGTATGCCTATGAACTGTCACATTGCAGACAGACATAGGTACGCAGGTGGTGTGTGTTTGTTTGTGTGTGTGTGTGTGTGTGTGTGTGTGTGTGTGTGTGTGTGTGTGTCTGTGTAAATATATAACCATGCAGCACTTCAGATAAGCCCATATGGGCTATCTCCTTATGCCCAGTGAGTAGCTGCTTGCCACAACATTGGCCTCCTTTACAAGGCCTGCTGATGTCATCCACCTTAAGAGCACTGGCTGACAGTGTAATATCTGATGCACAGCATGGCACATGCGGTAAATACTGTGAGCTATAGTGTGTAATACTAGATAGGTAGGGGTTCTAATCTCACAGCATCCAACTTGTGTCTGTGTGTGTAAAGATGTCCCCTTACAGCACTAGAGACATGCCCATGTGACCTACCCCTGTGCACTGGTTATGCATTTTATGGGCCTGTGACTAGCCACTGGCCCTAAATTGCCCTCCTGTACATAAGCATAATTGATGTCCATCACCATCTAGAGTTGTACATGCAGAATACCCAGGTGACATGTATCAAGGGTAGTAGAGTGTGTCACATGATGACACTGACGTCCCCATTGTTCCTGACACACTGTTCTACATATATGCACCTAGGGAGCCATGCAAATATACTGGCATACCTTGCTGATGTATCTCTGCTGTGCTACCTTGCCATCCTGTGCAACTGTATTGCTGCTATGTGTCCATAGTTGAACTGCTCAGACTCCATGGACAAATACATACACAAGTCTGTGACACACAATGTTTGATGTGTAGTCCTGACATATGCCAGCATACAGTACCTGTGTCATGGCCCACAACAGCTGCCATGGCATAACACTTTTGCACTACACAAACACATGTAAAGTTATATAGTCACTCTGTGCATCAGACACATGTATGCAGGTCCCCACATCGATGGCATGGATGGCAGGGATGTGGCACAGGTATCATCACATGCATAAGGTATGGTGTGGAGGTGCCAGAGGCCTGGGCTGTGCCAAACAGTTGACAGCATGTGCGTGAGTCAGGAAGGGGTGCTGGCTAAATGGGCCATGGAGAGGTCCCATGTGTGTCTGTAGATGACCTGCATGTGACAGTGGTGTTGGAGTGTGTGTGTGTATACACAACCAAGCCCAGTGCTAGCCCTACATGTGTGTATGGTGGACAGCTGTGAACCGTACATGGTAGAGTGGACATTTCACCATCTCTGGCCATGAATACGGGAACTGGCTTCACCAGGAGTAGCACAGGCAGCACCATGCCCAAGGTCAAACGCAGTGCTAATACCCGATGATGACTGCTGTCTGCCAGGCCTGTGTCCCCATGGGACCATGTGCCCATGGCCTGCCGCATCATGGTGTGAACAGCACACTTCCCTATGTAGCGCTGGAGGTACTGCCACTATGGGAACAGGAGTGTGCATGGCCATGTGGACTCTCAGCAGATGGTGTTGCTGGCCTACATTCACATGTCCAATGCCCAACTCCAACAACATGTTCCAGCACAGACAACATATGCTCAAAGACCAGACACTGTCTCAGGCCACCATCTGTACAATACATCAGTGAAATGTTCCAGGGCATCACCAGTGTGGTGGAGGCAGTCATGGATTTCAGACTGTGCTACATCCATAACCTTAAGCATCTGTCTGGTGTTACATTCAGTTTGTGCCTATGCCTCCATGACAGCCTGAAACATGTGGAGATTGACACGTGATGTGACACCTGCAACAGAAGGTGGATGGGGAGCAGTCCTCCTTTGCGCACCCCTGTCAAACTGCCTGTGTGAGACCTCACCAGCTCTCTGGCTATGGCCAGTGTCTACACTCACTGTCACCATAGTTCTCACACTGTCCTGTACTATGTAACTACCTTCTGACTGTCCAATATCTCTGGCCTGTGGTGACTGGCTATGTGTGGGTATACTGACTGTGTTGTGGGGACAATAGGGATAGAAGAGGGATGTCAACCTTTGGGACAAATTCAGCCACCGACAATCCCACCTGTGCCTCACTATGGCCACCATCATCATCATAGTCCGATGAGACACTGACATAAGGTTGTGAGAGGAACCGACTCCAACCCCCTTGTTTACCTGTGAGAAGCAAGACAAAAGCAGTACATTACTACCTGCACTATTATGTATGGTAATCCACACAGACGCATACAGATGAGGATCCTCAACTGCATTACATGTCCCACATCTTCTAATTTCTGATCCCGTGCACAACACACAAACTCGCAACAACATACACAGACAGCCCAGTCCCTGTATCACATGCACATCCCCCACTTCTGGGTAACATTGCCTGTACAATTCACCTGTGAGATATGCAATATGACATTGTATGTGATAGAACTACACATAAAGCCCAGTACACCTATCTTAAGAATGATATGCCAGTTATAGTATCACTGCCTTAGGTATGTAACATCTCCCTACTGCATTTGAATGGCCATCTTGGAGTAATTGCCTCATGTATAGCAGGCTGCATAGTTGCTCATAATTATAAGTGCAAACATGTTAATATTTGTACAAATACACACTTGTCACTCCCTAGGCTATGCACTGCTCTGAAATGGAACATACAACTATTCTACTCTGGCTCAGCACAACAGTTCTGCATAAGGCAAATGGCAGCCCTTAACTTTCATATGATATATATGATCTGTAAAACAACAGTATCACACTTACCAGGTACAGGACCACAGACTCTGGCCACACCCGATGGACCTATGAAAAGGTGAGGGAGAGGCATTGGCAGCAACATCAAATGATGCAGTGTTACAAGATAATATGTGTGCATATCCACATGTACAGACGCTAATGTGATACTGGCTATATTGCTGACATTCTGAGTATGTGTGCACAAGTGTGAGTAAAAGCCAACCCCCCCAATGCAGATAGCCCTGATGCCCACATACTTTTCTGTATAGCCTACCACAATGACTTCTAATGTATTGTACTGGTGAACATAATAAGCTTACCTGGATGCTCCTCTGATGTGGACGCTATGGCACCCAACTCCAGGATGTATGGTGTGATGGATGCCTGGGAGCCTTTGGTTGATCCTAGGTTCACCAGGAATTCCTCTGTGGCCAAGATTGGTTGTTCTGTTGCTGGCCCTCCACTGGTGGCAGCGGGATCCCTGGCCACAGCAGCTGCCCTTTGATGTGTGGCATTGATCATATCTGTGGCTCAGTGTCGGACCTGCTCATAAGTCCTGTCCTGTTAGCTAATCTGATTAACAGCCCTCACAAGGTCAGCCCACAATGCTACCCATTGTTCATGATTGTGGTGACCCCTTGAAAGGAGGACTTGATGGTTGAGACTGAGGGCATCCAGTATAGCATAATTCTCTGCAGATGAAAATGGTAGCTGTCTCCACTGGTACATCATTCCTGCAAGTCAACAAGAAGGAGACACATTACAGGACCAGATAAGTGGATGTCCACTATGTACAGACCCTAAACACCCATAATGGCCTACACAATCCACTGCTCCCTCACACGTCATACCCCACAGTTTGGTAACACACTACATATGTGGCTATCACCAAGATAGTAACAATACTGGGTAATGTCCCTGTGTGCATGACAGATTCTACTGTGTGCCTCTACACCCATCACTGCAGTGTACTGTGGTGTATCCCCTATGGGCAAATCCCCACTAATATGTCATACGGCCACTGTCGGACAAATAGCAGTGTGCTATTACAACTATATGGGAACAGTCCAGCAACACCAGTGTGCCACAGTGACAGACAGCAATGCAAACCTGCTGTAGTATATGTTCCCTGTAGGCATCATACCTCTTGACTATGCAGATGTTTGCAGAATGTCACCATGTTTGCCTCATAGATGTGGTCATTTTTGCACAAACTTTGTGGATGTCTGACAAATGGTTGTCCAATCATTGATGGCTGCAGTCAGAAAATTAATACCGAATGTGTTACCTATCAGACCCCTCAGAAATCACTTATGCTACAGTAATATCTGTTAGTCTGTTCACATTCTTACTTTGTATGGCCAATATGTATACTCTGTCACTGAGTTTGGGCCTTTTTCCCTCCATTAATTATGGATCTGTACTGATTTCTTACTGTAGGAGGTTGAGAGATACGTTAGGCATAACTCTCAACCAGACAGAGACGAACATCCACGAAACAGGGACTTAGCCAGAGTACATCAGTGACATTCAGGGACACTTTTACAATGTTAGTGCTATTTACATGTGACATTGACAGACTGAGAGGAGGTGAAGTACAAGTACATTGTTTGATGTTACAGGAGTGTGCATTTAGTGTCTTGCATGTAATCCACTATCTTTACTACAACAGCCAACCATTGTAGGAGGGATTGACAGGGACAAAGCAGAGATGTGATTCAAAGCAGGGACAATTGAGAGGTATGCCTGTAGGTGTTGGACACAAGAGTATCACAAACATGCCAATATCATATATCTAATAAAAGCCTACTGTTTTAATCCCTCCATCCTCCTATCTGCATCCCATTTTATGGGGAAATCTAGTACATACCTGGTAGAGTGATGTATTCCTTTTTTTGAAGCATTCCTCTGCAAATGCTTTGCACATACTCTGTCTGTGTGAGTAAAACCACATACAGAGCTGTCCCCCATAAGCAGTTGCATGCCTTTTTTAGGTAATGCTTATTAACAGGTAATTGCCTCTGCACCAATATGTAGCTCAGAATTGCTAATTGCATCCAAAACAGCTGAATTGTGCTATCATTAGCCAATGACATGACACCACAGTGCAATGTATAGGGCCTTCATGTAGGCCTTGGCCCCTTTCTTAGGTTTTTGAGATGGACATTACTGAGGTGGGGAGACTACAGCATCACAGAGGGTAAGTACAAATGCTGTCCATTGTAGAGATATATGAAGTATGTCCATAGTTTTGCTTCATATGTTTGGTCAGTGTTACATGACAGTGTGGTCATCTGGCAGTTCATTGGCAAACATTTTGGGGTGAGGTCAGTAAGAGGAGAGAGACATGTGAGTATCGCACTTCATATCCATTAGAATATGCATGCTAATGCAATAGTTGCTATTCTATCAACTTACTATCTTTGTAGGGGCAAATTGTGAAACATTTACCTATCTCTGGGCCTTTGCACCCCACTTTATGTATGGTTGTGTCCGGATCCCTTGTTATAGGGGGTTGGGAAGTATGGTTGGTCTGTAGCAGCATCCTTAACATATAGCTGTGTATGCTCCACACTGCAGCTCTTGCTGCAGCCTAGGACACATAGGGGGAGTGTGAGCACTTTAGAGGCCAGCAAGCTGTACAATGTAACCATGGCAGCTGTGTCAGCCCTGTCATTACAGCAGAGTCAGGTTAAGGGTACCCATTACAGTCCAATTGAGGTATGAGCTTAAGGTAATCTGTTATGCGACAGTAACAATAGTAGAGTAGTAGGTGACATATAGTTAGGCTATGCAAATATGTGCAATGTGTCCCTACCTGCAGGCCTTTGACTTGCAAAACTGGGTAGCAGACAGTTCAGTAGCAGTAACTTATGGTGATTAAAATTGCATGACTTAGTCATTACTTGCTGTGTTTACAACAATGTAATTGAAGTGCAACACACTGCATTCAAACTGAGGACTGTGTGTGGCAAAATGTTGTGCATGCAAGACATTTAACAAACTGAGTTACTGAGTCAATGCTGAAGCAAGTATATTTGCCAGATATATGTGCAGACATATAGGCTGTGACACATGTCTGCAGCTGTTCTGCAGCAGGGTCCCATTTGAACATATGTACTGCACCACTGATGCCTTAGCAGGTGTGTTTAAATATGTTGCAGGTAAAACAGAGCATTTACCTGCTATCCATGGCCTCCTGTACTACCATTATTATTTATTTGGCTGTCTACTGGTGTATTTTTGCATCAGAGTCCCAGGTACACTCCCATTTTCCACATTAGGTTTGATTTCAGTCTGTTAGTGGCAATCAGTATGTATTGCTGGAAACACCTGCTGTAATTAAGAGCTGTGTGGCCTAGTGGGTTAAGGACTAGGCTGCAGTTGACAGGGGCCAGGTTTGAAAAATGGTAGGTGTGGTTATTTTGTACATGTGCCTAACAGTGTGAGAAACACATAAGATCATTAAGGCACATTAAAGCTCATTTAACTGGGTTTGTGCAGTGCTGCACATTGCTCTACACAAAGGTACTTCTCTTAGCTCCCCGCAAACCCAAAATTTAAAAAGAAAAATAGGTGATAGGACAGTGGTGAAATTGGGGCAAGCAGGGTGAAAAGCACATTTAAAGGCAAGTAGGGATGTACAGGAAAGGTGTAGAAAAGAACCATAGCTTTCCATTTCTTGTGCAGCAACAGTTGTGCCTTTTGACAGACTTTATGGATGAATTTGGACTCTCAAACCCCAGAGAGAGGGGTGAGGACAACATAAATGGGTTATCAAGCCAATTGGATGAAATTACTTGTGTCCAGTGGAAATGTGTGTGAAATGCAGAGGTATGTATGGGGGGGATTATTTTTTGTGGGACAGGTGCCCATTTTTTATTTTATTATTATTTTTTTTTTATAAGAAGAGAATGGAATGTTGGGGATGGGATATAGGTACATGTGGGGAGGTAAGGTGGGTAGGAGAGGATGCAATTGCAGACAGACAAGACAGCAGACAGGGGCAATGTGTGACACATGAGGAGGGTAAACACCTTGGATGGTGAGGTTGCTGTGGAATCCAAAGTGCATGTGCCTTCAGATGGCAACAGTGTGACTGCCATCCTCACCCAAGGGCAGTTGACACTGCTCCTTCACAGCCCTGAAGGTGGCTGTGCTGGAGGCTGGGTGCCAGGGCCAGCTGGCCCGACCAGGTTGTCCAGTCTGACCTCAATTACATGCAGGCAACATTCATAGCTCCTATGAACAATCCTGTGCAGGTGACTACCACCCCTCCGCTACCACTCTTAGGTTGGGGATGGGCCCTGTCCCCTGAGGTGGTTCCACCTGAAGGTGGTACAGGGCCAGTGGAGGGGGCAGCATCAGCTTGGGTCCCAGATTTGCTAGGACCCATTACCATGTCTGGCTGAGGTAGGGTAGGCAGATCAGCAGGAACCAGCCTGCCCTAAAATGCTGTGATTATGGAGGTAAAGCAATACATAATAGGTTAATTATGAACAAAGGCATTGTTAGTAATAACAGCATGCCAGAACAGTGGAAATAACCCCATTATATTTTAATGCATATTATGTGAAACACAACAATGAATGACAGAACAGTCAGTATATTAGCAGCATGGCTGTAACAGTTACAGGATAAGACCAACAGAATAGGTAATTCAACAAGATATGTTAATATGCAACCATTGTAATACATAACAATAATAAAACACATGCCCCAAAATAAAGTTTATGGAACAACATATGTTAATAGTAAATCATAACCAATGAATAACAATAATAAATATGAAGATAAAAGGGTGGGGAGAGAGAGAAATACAGTCCGTTAAGGCTATATAGTTGACAACAGTACTGCTATCTACTCTACGGGTCTGTCCTTTCTTTATGTGTAAAAGTGCCCTATATCTGCTGTAGCATATGCATACCTTAAAAGCTATCCACCTGGGACAGTATGGGCCAAGCAGTAACAACTGCAGGTACACAACTACACAGAACACTTGCATATCAGGTGTACCTATATAACTACTAAGGCGTACTGTGGGCTTATGTAGTGTTACTTTGCTATTTTTCATAATCATGTCAATGACAGACCTGTGACAGAGGGATTAGGCAACAGTAATTACATTCCGTGACATCATGACACTTGAGAGACATGTATATGTACAGGTCAGAGAGTAAACAACTATCATGGCTTGCTTGGCAGGCATGGGGATAGAAACTAATAGTAGTGACTGCAGAGGACATTTGCATCAAACATATTAATTGACTGCAACAACCTTTAACAGACACTCCAGGCATGCAGCTATGCTAAAGTTTACATATTTTATATTATTTCTTTTTTTTTTATTTCCATTATTTTATGTTGTATTTTCACATTCCTGGTATTGATTGTAACAGTTGGTGATATCTAAACACACAATAATTTACTCATAATATGGGCTACCTCACCCATTTACCTGTAGTTCCTGTGGAGAGAATATCTGTAAACATTATGTGACTGATACTGTAATATGTAGATGAACACCTCAAGTCTGATATTCATATTCAACAAAATATTAAGAAAACCCACCAAAAGCTAGGTATGCTGTATAGGAATAATTGCTTTCTCTCCAACTTTACCAGGCAAACTCTGGCCTTGACTTATCTTCTTCCTTCCTTATTATACAGAGCCCCTCTCCTAACCAACCTGTCCTCCTCTATCACCTCTAAACTAGAAACCTGCTACAACAAAATCTCTAAATTTACCTCTAAATCTAAAAATACCACCCATCACTGCCTAACCCTACAATCCCTGAATTGGCTTGAACCCCCAAACTATCTAGACTATCTCCAACTCACTACTGCACATAGACTTATATTTCACCCAACAAAATGGCCCGCTCTAATATCCTTCCCCTTTATACACCCAAGAGAGCTCTCAAATCTGAAAATCAGAAATTAATTACTATCCACAAATCTAAACATCCTGCTGGCCAACTTCTCCTATCTTTCTCACTAGGCAAAAAATGGAATTCCCTTCCCTCCATACTAAGAACCATACCAAACTCAGAAAACTTCAAAATCCAACAATTCAAACACCTGTCCACTAAATAGAAATCTACCTGCCTTCACCCAACCTAATCCAAGGGAGTTCTCGCTCTGTTTCCCAAGCTCTACAGCTCTCATAGTTATCTTCCTATGAACCTATCTAAGCTCTCAACAATTTCTATAGCTTCTCTCTAAGCTCTCACCTCCTACAGCTACCCTTACACAGCCCAACTTTGTAAATATTGTAAATAGCATTCTACTTTTGATGTGTGTATGTAAAGTGTATTTACATTTTCTTAAAAGGTTTGTATGTAAACTGTTTCCACACCTAACCTATATCTGTTTTCCTCAAATGAAATTGTGTGATCCCTCCCTTCAAGCTTAATGAATTTGTTAACTATGCATGATACTGAATGCATTTATGAGTAACTATTCTACATAAGATCTTTAATATTAACTATCATTTGTATCAAAATTGTATAATGCATCTTGGAGCTTTTCTCCATGGGCCTCCACTGAAAATGGATCAATTCAGCCCAGTGGACTTTCCCAGTAATCAAATTGAAAATAAATAAAATATTTAAATCTACATAGCACTGCATTCCAACCCTGGTCTTTGTGTGGCAAAAATGTACTTCATACAGAGCATTTAACAAACTGAGCTACTTGAGCCACTGTTGAATTTTGACTGACTGATGTTTGCCTAGAGCTCTCCTGGCACCAAAATGTGACCTGGTAATAGTGGTACAGTTTTATACTTTACTGCAGTGACAGCTGAACACACATGCATGACATTCAAGCATGACAGAGATACTAGGTAAACTATGCATTGCATATCGACAATCCAAATACAAAAACTGGCCATGACTTCTATAGCTTTAATCCTTCCATTTCCTGTAAGAAACTGACATTAGCTATTAGGTCTATCAAACAACCCAACCAATTCAAATCAGCTACCAAAGAATATTTGAAAATTCACTGGTCCTGTCTTTGCACTCACCCTCCATGATTTACCTTATATCCTAAAACCATACATCACCTATCCTTATCTTGACACTACTCACTCTTGTCGTCTTGCTATAACTATTCAATTTGATTTGTCACTTTATTGTCAAACCTGTATAGTTTTCATGATCACTGCTTCCATTATATTTTTGTGTATATTAGCCAATATGTTTCTGATTATTGCTTTTTATATATTTGCATTGTAACTCTGTGGAGCTTTTCTCCCCAGACCTCCACTGAAAAAGGTCTACTAGCTCAGCTGGACCAACCCAGTCAACAAATGTAAAATAAATAATAAATAAATAATAACATTACTACATAGAATGCAGGTGTA
>NC_056732.1:1732573170-1732581087 GCF_019279795.1 Protopterus annectens
TGTTTTGGCAATTGATGATGTCACAGCATTTCATGCTGATAGGCCAACCTTTTACCACCTGGTACTTTATAACTTGTGGTTTATTTTAATATTTTTATACATCTGAGGAAGTTTATGTTAATTAAACGAAAAGTGCTTTATGCACTCTACTGAATTGTCTGTCATTACTTGGTTGCCGCTCCAGTGCCGTATTTGTAGAGTTCAGTCGTTTTTTCCTGTGTTTTTGTGACAAACTAAGAATTAGTATACTTAGTGTAAGTTCACTAGCAGGAAGCAGCTTGGAAGTGGATGACATGATGGTAAAGAGGAGGTTGGACATCCTCTGTATCCAAGAGACAAGATAGAAGGGCAGTGCAGCAAAGCCAGTTGTCTTGCATTCCAGAAGACAGACTAGAAATGGGGTAGGAATTGTGGTAAAGGAGAGGATTCAGAAGACAGTGAAGGATATCATCAGAATTAGTGACAGACTCATGGCGGTCAGACTCCAGTGTAATGACCTATGACCCTATGACCCTATAATCCTATAGGTCAGTATTTATACTCTCAACCTTTGCCCTTCAGCAGGGCTGTAATAGTGAGGAAAAGAGTGCATTCAGGCAGCAGTAGCAGGAGCTAACAGGCAATGCAGGACATTATGAATTGGTGTGTGCAATGGGGGATGAGAATACTCATATCAGGACAGACACAGCAGGATATGAGCACTGTCTGGGTCCACATGGGACAATGGGATTAAAGAAGGAAAAGCCATTCTAGACTTCTGTCTGACAAATGGCTTGATGGTGGCCAGCACATGGTTCAGCAAGAGAGACAGTCAACAGATCACATACAATAGTGGCCAACATGCAACTCAAGAAGACTTCCTCCTTGTAAGGAAAAGGCACTGGGGTTGAATTAGTGATTGCATTCATCCACAGACAGTCCACAGCATAAAATACTGGCTATCAGAATCAGCTGCAAGCAGTGGTCAGAGAAGGCTCTAATGTTAACAGAGACTAGGCTGAAGATGTGGAAGTTAACTGGAGGCAAAGCACAACAGTCCAAGGAATTACTCAGGACTGTAGCACCTCTGGAAGAAGAGGAAATAGGTAGAGTTGGAGAAGAATGTCTGGGACTCAAAACAGCATGTGAGAGGACTATACAAGAGAAATGTGGCCATCCAGGTACATAGGAAATCTGGTGATAGACTGCAGAAGTCCAGGAAGTCAGCAAAAGAAAGAAGGAGTGCAGGAAAAAATGAGAAATAGAAATGATGGAGCAGGCTAGGAATGAATAACAACAGCTGTCTAACAAAGAGGCTAAGAAAAGAGTTGCAATATTTATTTATTTTTATTTATTTACATTTGATAACCAGGTAGTGTCTGACTGGGCCAGAAGCCCATTTTCATCAGAGACCCGGCAAGAAAAGTTCCAAGGAAGATTACTTATATATTTGTACATACGACAATTACAATAGGAGTTCAAATGCAAGTTCCTTGACACTGTATCTAAAAGCATATAACAATGGTAGTACAATAAGCTTATACTATTCATACAGACAAAACAAAAATATATATTTGTTTTTTTTTGGATAAAAGTATCACAAACTGAAGCTAAGAAGGCTCAATTGCCAAGAAATATTGACAATGGGTGTTAGAGAGAAGGAAGTTAGTAAGGGGTTAAATTAGTTAGCCTGGTGGAGAACATGAGCAAAGCCTATGTTTGGTGAAGTATTCCTTTAGGGACTGTTTAAATGAATGTGCATCATTGATGGACAGATTATGCTGAGGTAGAGAATTCCAGTGTTTGGCAATGATATGTGAGTATAAGGTGATGATATGAGAGTTTTGAGTTTTGTTAACCTTCAGCAATACTTTATCAACAGACCTAAGAGATTTTAGTTTTGTATAGGTTTGGACAAGGTCAGACAGAGCTGGACAGTTGTCAGGTTTGTATAGGACTGTATGGACAGTTAGTAGCTGAGACGGAGTAAGCAGGCGAGGGAGCCCTAACCAGTTCAGCTGGAGAAGGGCAGTGCAATGGTGAGATCTTTGAGACTGATTAGTGGCAAATTTTGCTATTTTGTTATAGCAAGATTCAAGGCCATTCAGTTCAGATTTGCAAAGATTGGTAAATATCTGTGAACAGTAAAGCAGGGAAGATAAGAGATGGGTTTTGTCTGCTGCGAGTCTGGCATGGTCAGTAAGATATGATTTAGCCCTATAGAGAGAGCCCAGTTTGACATGAACATTTTTTAATTGTTAGTGCAAGGTGTTTGTCAAACTTAAGTCCACTATCAGTTGTGACACCAGGAAGTTTTGTATGTTGAACTGGTTCTATTTTTGTGCCATTGGAAGAGGAAATAGAGATAGGTGGTTTGTTGTTTGTTGTTGAGATATTATTGAAGATCATAAGCTTGGTTTTATTGGGGTTAAGTATAAGTTGATAGGCTAAGTAGTTTTCGGTATTGTGAAGGGCTGCCTGAGTTTTTTCTTGGAGTTCCTTGATAGAGGGGGCAGAGCAGATTAGGAAAGCATCATCAGCATATTGTATGATTGAGGCTGGATTTGCTGGGGAATTTAGGTCACTGGTAAAAACTATGAATAAAGGTGAGACAAGGATAGAACCTTGTGGGACTCCTACACATATAGGGAGCTGGGGGGAGAGTTTATTTTCCCATAATGTAGCTTGTTTCCTATCTGACAGGTAGCTATGAAATCAGCTTAGGGCTTCAGAGCTGCAGGGGTAGAAAGCCAGTTTATTGAGAGGTATTTGATGAGATACAGTGTCAGATGCTTTTGACATATCTAGAAAGGTACAGAGACTAGTTGTTTTTTGTTTTTGAGTTGATTTACGGTATTAGTAAAGCTAATTAGAGCTGTACTGGTGATATGCCTAGGTCAAAAGCTATGTTGTATATTAAATAATAGATTATTTGACAGAAAGTGGTCTAAGATCTGTTTGTGTATACATTTTTCTAAGATTTTGGTAAGTGGTGACAAAATGGCCATGGGTCTGTAGTTAGATACATCAGTAGAAGGACCACCTTTATGTAAGGGTATGACGTGAGATATTTTTCTGAGGAATGGTACATACTGTGCAGAGATATAACAGTTAATTAGAATAGATATAGGGTAAGTGATGGAAGTAGCAGCTAGTTGTAGAAAGTCACCAGGTAGCGGGTCTGCAGCTAGTGTGCAAGGTTTTAGTTTAGAGAGGAGAATTTTAACATAACTTGTTTGGACAGGTTTGAGATAGAGGATGGTAGAATTGTTGTTTGAGGTACGGACAGAGGCATATTAGGGGTTCTGTTTAGAAGAGAGGTTATTGAGTTAATAAAATGGGAGTTACATTGAGTGGCTATGCAATCATTTGGTTTGGTCAGAGTTGGGGCTGGGGTAGTGGATTTTCCTGGTTTGAGAAGGAGGTTGATTGTTTGCCAGAATCTTTTGGGATTTTTCTGGTATTTTAGCTGAGTTGTTTGGAAGTAGCATTTTGGTTTGATTTTGAAGTTTTTGGTAGGTAATGAGATTTTGTTTAATTCTATTATTCTGAAAGAGATACCAGGCTTTGTTCCTTTGTTTTGGTAGAAGAACTGAGTCTTTTGACAACCATGGAAGCTGTTCGGATTTGGTACAAATCTTTCTAATTGGGGCTAGATCATTAAGTATTTGTAATAGTAAAGATCAAGGCATCAGGGGGATTCTACCAGCTTCTGGAAAGTAATTCAATAAATGGCACAATGAAACTATCAGGTTGCAGGGCAAAGACAGAAATATAAAGATCGTCAGACACCCTTCATAAGGAATGTTAGCAACAACCTGCTCACTAGTCCACAAGATATCAAAGGCAGATGGAAGGAATGCTTCAAGCAGGTTTTGAATGAAATAACCCCCCCCCCCCCAGAAGCTGTACAATCCCAGAAATAACTGATGATGAAAGTAAAGGAGGAGCCCACCCTAGAAGTAAGAATAGCACCGAATAAAATGAAAAGTAGCAGGCAGGCTCAGAGGAGGGCACAGCAGATATGAGAAAGTTGTTGAGTGAGATAGGCAAGAAATGACTCCTGAGGGTACTCATAGCAGTGTGGATGGAAGGATGTATCCCAGACGACTGGAGAGTAAGCATACTGGTGCCGGTGTACAACAACAAAGGGGGCATTCACAACTGTGGGCAGTACAGAGGTATCAAACTCCTGTCACATTACTTGAATGTTCTGAAAGGGTGATTGATAAATGGATACACAGTAGTAGACAGTAAGAAGGGAGATGAACAGTCCGGATTCAGATTGGGATGCAGCACAACTCATCTGATGTTTGCAGGGAGACAGGTAATTGAGAGAAGCTAGAGATGGGGAAACAGTGTAAGTGAGCATTTCTAGACTTAGAGAAAGCATATGACACAGTCCCAAGAAAGCTGATTTAGACAGTCCTGTGATGGTCTGTAGTCCCAGAAACGTTGGTATAATTAGTGCAGGTTATGTACAAAACCCAATTACTTAAGTACATTGGACTCACAGAGGGCTTCCCAGTGGGAATGGGTGTGCATCAGGGTTCAGCTCTGAGCCATGTGCTGTTCATACTAGCGATGAACTACATCAACAAACAGGTCAGAGGGGACAGATCAACAAAGTTACTGTATGCAGATGATGTGGCATTACAGGCAGACTTTGAGCAAAAACTTCAGCAAAGGATAGGTGATGGACTGCAAAACTGAAGGCACATTGGATGAAACTGAGTACAGCTAAGACAGCTGTAATGACAGCAAATGCAGAAATCAGAAGCAGTTAAGAATTGAGATAGAAGGAGCAGGTTAACAGCTTCAAGTATCTGGGAGGGGTGGTTGGGAAAATGGGAAGTCTGAATGAGAAGGTCAAAGCTAGAATCAGAGGGGCTGCAGCCAACTAGCACAGAGTGTCAGGTGTGGTATATGACAGAAGAATGCAAAGATGATGAAAAGTAAGGTGCACAAACTAGTGGGGTGACCAGCACTACCATATGGTACAGAAACATGGGCAGTAAAGGCAGAGCAGTTAAGGAAGCTGGAAGTGATGGAGATGACGTGCCTGAGATGGGTGGTAGGATGCACACTGTGGGAAAGATGAAGAAATGATAACATCAGAGCAGAAACCGATGTAACTCCAATTGCAGACAAGGTAAAAGAGAACATATTATGGTGGGTCAGGTACATTCACAGAAAAGCAGAGGATAAGCTAGTGAGGGAGATTTGGGACAGACAGGAACAAGGCAGGAGGAAATGAGGGCATCCAGCAGGATGTGGTTGGATTGTGTGAGAGGAGACCTGCGACAGTCAGGCATGCGTGTTGAAGAATGTGGGAGAGTGGCACTGAATGGAGAGAAATGACAACAGTTGACACAACGCCCTGACCCCATGTAGAAAATGATGATGATGAATGATGATGCCTTTGTTTACACATAACAGGTGTCCAGGTAAGGGAGTTAATACATGTCTGACTGTAAATTTTCAGGTGATTATGAAACACTTATTAAGTGAACCTGAACCCACCAAATCAGAAAAAAATAAGTCAGTTTTTCAGTAATTCTTCTGTTGCTGATGTTGCATGTAGAAAGCCTTCTTCAGACATGATCTAGGCAATCTGCTAATGCAGGAATTTATGCACACAAGAGGAATGTATACTAGAACATATTCTTAAATCTATGCCTACAAGCAGTGTACTTAATGTACTCACTGCTGCAAAAAAAAAAAAAGGAAAAGAAAAAAACATTTATGTGCATTCATGATTTATGCTGTTGTCAATGCTATCAATATATTCTCTGTGACTCTGTACTTTTGCACTTTCTCTGTTAATTATTATAGTGTAAAGACACGAGGAGTTCACTAGAAGTTTGCAACCAGGAAAGATACATCTTTTGTAGTGCTGCCTACTGAAAGATATCACATTTGTGTCACTTTCCACATAAAATGTACTTTGCTTCCACACTCATGTGCCAATTTCTGTATCAATATGTTCTGCTGTTTTCAGCTCACACTGAGTTTTTGCACAGACTTACATTTCCCTGCTTTGTCCTTGTACAACTCATCTAGCATACTCTCCATGCTCCTGATGATAGATATAAGACTAGGGAATTAAGTGTCAGCCATTATCAGAACAGTTTACTTCCACTTAGAGAATGTAGCCATCATCAGATGTTACATTCCTTTACTAGACTCTGAGATGATGATCAAAAGAAAACTCTGATTGTTACCCAGCTTAATCACTGCACTGATCTCTGCCTTGAGTGTCAACACAGAGAGCTGGATGACTTGCGGTAGTTACAGAAATTGATAGCTAATCTCCTGTCCTGCACTCCTTGGACATATCACATTACACCTGTACTGGCATGATTTGTTCTGGCTGCCTCTTGTAGACAGCTGTATATTTATAATTATTATGCTCACCTTCCATGCCCAACATGATCTGAGCCCTGTCTATGTGAAAGAAATGCTGAATCCTTATGCTTCTTCAAGACAGATGCAGTCTTTAGATGTAATGTTCCAAGGGACTAGCATGAGACTTCGGGCAGAATTTTGTTTGCATATCAGACTGAAGTGCTTTGAAATCAGCTGCATTCTCTGACTTGAGAATATGAGATGGAGTCCTCTTTTAAGACTGTGTACTAAGAGCTTAGCAAGGGAATTCACTCTTAAAATGTTAATCTTTTAATGGAGAGTTTAGTAAATTTAATGCTCTCTATGCCACACTAATCAAATGATAATGTACTATTTTTTTTAACTTGATTTGATATTTATTGTTTTGCTGCAAAATGCTTAGGCTTAAGTCATTTAATACCTTTAATAAAAAAATAATAGTAATAAATATCCTTAAAAATATAGAGAAATTGTAGAGGACCAGTGTCACAGAAATCTTATGCTGACTGCTTGCTGTCACAAGTTAAGGTGAAAATCTTGCCTCTCCATTGAAATGCTGTTACTTAAAATGCCAACAGCTGACAAGCTGAAAGAAAAACTCTAATAACCTAGGAGAAGAATGAATCTCAAAAAATAATCTTTTTTTGCAGAGGGGGCATGCCTTCTACAACCACCAAACTTATACATACCAATTCTGAGGTTGCCATACCATGTTGAAAAGGAATATCACAAGAAATGGCCATCTTGGAGTTAGTATATGTAAGTCTGTTTTTCGTCCATCCAGTATCTATGTTTCAGGACTCACTCCATCAGATCCTGACATTTCAAATGGTTACCAAATATGTCACTTCTTCACTCCTGCAGATTTATTTACAGGACTTGACAGATGTAAACTCTGCTTCTAGGTAAATGTTAATTATTCAATCTCAAGACTTGAACATACAGATGCTTTAGCTGTTGGAATGTCATTAGATAGCCACCACAACTAAGGAAGATGATGGAGCACAGTGATGATTTATTTGAAAATGAAATCATTTATAAGGGTTAGCAAACATACATAAAAGGTCTGTTACAAGTGCCCAAGTCCCAGGCACGTGAAGACCACTGTCCTGAAGCCAGAGACTTAACTACCTTATACCTTACATGTGCTGCTGCTCATGTTCGACCTGGACTACATGTTTACAGGAGGTGAGGCAGCTGTATGGAGAGGGTTAAGCTAAGCACCTCACGCAAACACAGTAGCCAGGTTTGAGCAAGGTAGGTTTGTCAGCCTTAGGGAGAGAGTGGCAGGTGGTGGGTCTGCAGGCTGTGATCAGGAGTAGGATTTAGGTTTAAGAACTGGGGTTAGGGTGAGGTAGTGGGAAGGAAGTTTAAGGTTTAGAAAACATGAAGTGAGTTTAGGGTTAGGAAGCAATAGTGGAGTTTTAGGTTTAGGGAGCAACTGCAGACTTTAGGTTTAGGAAATAGGGGTTAGGATTGGGGAGTGGAAAAGTAGCTTTAGGGTTAGGGAACATGAGGGGAGTTTTAGGGATAGGACGCAATTGTAGACTT
>NC_056732.1:1732581587-1732741587 GCF_019279795.1 Protopterus annectens
TAGTACCAATTAATGTTGTTCTGCGTTATCTAGTAGGTCCTGCAAGTGCTGTAGACTGAGATTATGAATACTGCCCCATCATTAAGCTGGAGTCTGATTGCCATGAATCTGTCAGTAATTCTGTTGACATCCCTCACTGTCTTCTGAATTTTCTCAGTGACTACATTTCCCACACCATTTCTAGCCTGTCCTCTTCCTAAGTAGTAGACTCTGGATCCCAAGCCAAGTGGCTTTGCTGCACTGCCCTTCCACTTTGGATCCTGGATACATAGGATGCCCAGCCTCATCATTACTATCATGCTGTCCACTCCCAAACTACATCCCATCAGTGAACCTACACTGAGAGTAGCAATTCTTAGTTCATTTTAAGCAGGCTGATTGGTTTTCCATCCAGCTTTCAATCAACAGAGCTATGCTAGGTAACCCAAGCTGGGCAACTGGACCTTGACTGGTCAGTAGCTTATTGACTCAGGGCGGCTGAGCTTTATGGCAGGCACACAATTGCCATTTGGGACACATACACCCCTCCTATTGTTGGCATGGGTGTCTGGCACAGATTAGAGTGGTCTAGGTCCTCAACCAGCTTTTTACCAGCAAATACCCATGCCCATTTGGTGACATTATTTAACATGACTGAACCACCTAGAGCTATATTTTACACTGTCAACTGGCTAGTCCTGCCACAGTGTGCAGTCTGTGATCCATGTTTTTATATCATGAGGAGACTACACACCACAGTAGATGCCCAAAGCTGTTTGTTTGTACAACTCTTCCCCTGTAAGGCACCATGTAATGTCTGTGCTGATGCTGCAGCTCCATTCTTTTCTTTGTTTTTTTTTTGGTGGGTTTGAGGTGATAACACTCAGCATGTTAATGACACCTTCAATACCCTTCCAAGTTAGTTGAGTAGCTTAACATTTAACCAAACATCTTAAGTATTGAGAAGAGGTCCTTTGAATGAGAATAAATAAATAAATATATAAATAAGACAACAGGTTGCCACTGATTGCCCTATTTTTGTACAGTGAAACAAGAATAAAATTAATGGCTCAGGTGCTTGAGGATCTGGCAAGGATGGATGGGCATGCCCATCCAGGGGGGTAAGATGTTTATTTGGAAATCCTCTTTGAGGGGAGGCATGCTCCACAGATGGTAGTAACCCTCACATGTGCCAGCGAATGAAGGGGTGGGGATGCAGGGGAGATAACTCCCCCAGCAAGGTGAAACAGTTGCTGGCATGGGAAATATGGGTAGGGCATAATTTGCCATCATAGTGCTGTGCCAAGTAATTTCTGAGGCCAAATACAAAACGTACATAGCAGTGCATGACCAGAAACAGTTATGGGGTAAGGAACAAACTGGTTGTCCCAATTGAAGTGGGACTGGAAGTTAGGAAAGTTAGGAAGATATTGTCACCCTAGTGATAGGGATTTACCAAGATGGTGCCCAGTGGCCTTTAAAAATAAACATCACCTCACAGAAAGAGGTAGGTCCATCACCAAAGAAATGATAACCGAACTGTGAGCATTTATAACAGCTTATCATCTTAAGCAAGACCTCCCAAGGACACACACTTTTTCCAGAAGGGAGACTGGCAACCATGAATGGCAGGGTTACTATCAGATCAAAAGATTTTATAGGTTCATAGGTTCATAGGTAGGTACTAGGCTATCGGCCCAAGGGCCTAAGTAAGCCTAGCCAACAAGGTTCCCTGGCTTACTCCACCCAAGAAAGTTATTTTCCTGTGCCTCTGTTGAGCAGAGCCACAGAAGTGATCCCCAGGGGTGTATTTCCTATTTTTTATCCACTTATCAAGATTTTTCTTGAAGAGTGCTAATGAGGAACTTTGCTTGACATAGATGGGTAGCTTGTTCTAGAGCATGGAAAGTCTCTGGGACAGGAATATATCCCTTCAGCATGTCCTGTTTATTGTGGTGACAAGGTTTAGGTCCCTAGAGCGTGCAGCTCGGAGGGATTGGGATTTCTTTAGGTGTAGCGTGTCCAACAGCTCTGGGTGTGACATAGCTTTATATGTTAGGCAGAGATCACCTTGGAGTATGTGATATGCTATGGAGTAAAACTGGAGTTTTGTGAGATGGTCAGTGTAGGGCATCTGTTTGAGGCCAGTAATCCACTTTGTGAGGTACTTCTGTGGTCTTTTCAGCTGTTGCAGATATCTTGTGAGGTATATTCCAAAAGGGGCGTTTTACTCTATAATGGGTCTAATGAGTGTTGAGTAGAGGGGAACAATGACCTCTTTTTTCATAGATGAGAACCCTTTTGTGATGAGGTGTGCCACGTAGAAGGATTTCTTGACTACTGTTGCAATGTGATTATCAAAGCAGAGACTACTGTCCACCTAGGTCCCCAAATCTCTTATCACACATTTGGCATTAAGTAGACTGCCGCCTTTGTTGTAGTTCATGGGTACAGAGTTTTTACCAGAGGGGATGACAATGCACATTTTGGCATTGAGCTTGAGGCCATGGCTCTGACACCAGGCATCTGTCTCAGAGCGGCCCTTCTATAGGAGGTCTGAAACTAGATTTAGAGTCTGCAAATTTTAAGGTGTGGGTTCTGTCAATGAGCCAATTGGCAACCCATCTTGTGACGTAGGGATTTATACATAGTTTAGTGAGTTTAGCTATAATTCCAGAATGGGGGATGGTGTTGAAAGCCTTGGTGAGGCCAAGATAGGCTGTGTGAACCACCTTACCCTCATCTACAGCTTTGGTGACTGCCTCAAAGAAGTCAATCAGGTTCAGGAGGCATGATCTGCCTTTCACAAACCTGACACGAGAAACTGATAGGGAACTACACATCTTAAAATGGACTAGAAGACAAACAAACCCAGCAAGAAAGCAAGTCCATTTTATTGAAGCACTTTTCATTACAGTGATACTGTAACTTCTTCAGAAACAAACACACCTTTACAATGTTCTTTTATAACAACATACAAGTCATATGATCACAGGTTATAACAACATACAAGTCATACATTGCCAAAACATTGATGGACTTGAAATGTTTTGTTAGGAAGCTTAATCTTTCTATTTTATTTGGTAACGCTGAGATGAATGATGTTGATTTCCATATTCCAAGCACGTATAAGCCCCCATTACACCCCACATTAAATATCTTTGAAAGTATGTATGAATTGGATCTGAGACACATTCCACTTGTTCCAGAGTAAATCTGTCAAATACAATGTGTGCAAGGATATAATGAGTGTGCTAGAACAGTTAAGATCTATGAATGTTAGAATAACCAAACCCGTTAAGGGTGGTTGTTTAGCTATTTTCTATGTTTTTGATTACAATCGAAGAATGAAGTTATTATTAGAAAGTCATGCTTATTTAAAGGTGTCAGTTAATGAGCTCAACATTGCTCAAAATCGTATAAAGGGGTATTTAAACAACCTCTTTATAGAAGCTAAAATTGACGTACATGTCTACAACTTCATCACAGTTCCTTTTCCAAACATTCCAATTATGTTCGGCAAATCGGCATCCCCAAAGTGTACAGATGCCCCTAATCCACCTATGCAGCCCCTCATTGATGGTAGAAATTCAATAACATATCCCAGTGCAAAAGTTGTTGACAAAATATTACAAAAATATCTCAAAACAGAAGACCAAGTATGTAAAGATTCTTGACCTTTTTTAGACAAAATTAATAGTTTGAAATTTGAGATTGACAACAACTTTTTAACCATCGATGTGAAGGGCCTTTATACCTCAGTTCCACATCAGGTGGGAATTGAGTGGGTGAGTCTCATATTAAAATCAAAAGGTGCACCCGAGTCGGAAATTTGGTTAATAGAGGAACTTCTTGACATTATTTTAACTAATAATTATTTTCTGTTTGACCAAGAGTTCTATCTTCAGAAGACAGGTGAGGCAATGGGCTCGCCATGTGGTGCCAGTTTAGCCAACCTAGTGTTGGCTTACTGGGACAGAGAATTTGTTTTTAATCATCCGAGCCACATGGCGAGCATTGTCTTCTACACGCGCTTTTTGGATGATATTTTTTCATTTATAAAGGGGATGCCTTACAAGCAGAATGTTTTGTTAACTACTTGAATAGTATGACAGGATTTTTTGGAATTTACATCTAACTTTAGCTGTGATAGTATTGACTATTTAGATGTTAAATTAGTTAAGGATGTCATTCATTGTAGATTTAATTAAAAAATTTACAGGAAAAGAACTCACTGTAATTCTTTCCTTCATTTTTCAAGCGCACATCCATTCTCACAGAAACGATCAATAATTAAAGGACAACTTATTAAAGCAGCAAGAATGGTGTCTCTAGAATCAGATTTTAAGGATGAATGCATTTGCTTAAGTAATATGTTTCAAAGACGTGGGTACCCTATTACTTTGATCAATTCTTTCACTGATGAAGTGCAATGGAAAAGGAATAATGTGAATATTAAACCTATTCGCTACAACGTTTACTTACCAGACTTGAATTCACCATCTGGCAGTGTGATGTTTGAATCAGACACACGGAACTCAACACATTTACAACCGAACACTCAACCTAATTTTAGAAATAGTTTTGTTTCTACATTTAATTTGGACAGTTCTATAGTGTCTAATATTTTATATAAAAATTGGGAATTAATTAGCCGTGATAAGTGGCTAGTAGATAAGTTGGGTGTGACCCCAAAGATAGTGTTCAGAAGGGGTTGTAATTTAAAAAATATGTTGGAAAACAACAACCAACAAAGAGTTAGTAGTAAAGCAGGCATGTGGTATGTGTAAATGGTGCAAGTTTATAATAGTAGGAAGTTCCTTTTCAATTAATGACAAAAAATATACCCTTCACTGCAATTTAACGTGTAATTCAAAATGGTGGTATAAATATAGCAAAGTGTAAATTTTGCACTGCATTCTACATTGGAAAGACCAAACGTAGATTGAGAGACAGAATTTATGAGCTTGTTTATGCAATGGAGAAAAATAAAAATGAAAATACTTTAGCGAGACATTGTCAACTAACAGGAGGACATTAGTTTTCATTTAAGGCTATCGATCAAGTGCAGTTAGATAGGAGGGGTGGTCCCACTTCCTTATATTTAGAACAGCTCGAACTTTTTTGGCAATTAGTACTTGACACCTTTCACACTCCAGGTTTAAATGAAGCTTGTAACATAGTGTGTTTACTGAAATTAAAGAGTTTAAGCAGATAGGTTTTTAATAAGCACATTATATACTGCTCTCTGAGTGCCGTATTTTAAATATTCAAAAACATTTATTTATAATAGTTAAAATTATTATCTTAAAACATTTATTTTAATAGTATTTAGGAACTTTTTAGTACTTTCTCGTGAGGTTTATATGTTGAACACATGTATTGATGTATTGTATTCATTGCATTTACTGATACATTTAGAGTAATTATTGATTGTTGCTCAGCTGACTAGAGCCTGTGATCATATGACTTGTATGTTGTTATAAAAGAACGTAATAAAGATGTGTTTGTATCTGAAGAAGTTACAGTATCACTGTAATGAAAAGCGCTTCAATAAAACGGACTTGCTTTCTTGCCGGGTTTGTTTGTCTTCTAGTCCATTTCACAAACCTGAATTGGGTGGGGTCCAGAGTTTGGAGGTTACCAATGTCTTTGTTTATGAGTTCCATGATGATATGTTCCATGGTCTTACCGACCAGGCTCGTCAGGCTAATAGGGCAATAGTTCCCAGGATCAGTGGTTGCTCCCCCTTTGTGGAGTGGGATAACTTTTGCTGTGTGCCATTCAGTGGGCACAAAGCCTGATGTGAGACTATGATTGAACATGATGCCTAGGTGGGGAGCCAGTTCGCTCTGGTGTTCATGTAAAATGCAACCTGGGATGTTGTCTGGTCCCATGGATGCTGTGTTTTTGGCTTTAGAGAGTGCAGCTTTTACCTGCATAGTTCTGATTACAGGGACTCTACATTCTTCCTGTTTAGATATGGGTCATTTAGTGGGCGAAAGGGGAGTAAAGTTAGCACTGAACCTATCTGCCAGGACGTTGGCAATATCAGTTGGTTCTGTAATTTTCATGCCGTTGGGCTGTAACTCAGAGGAGATCTGGGTGTTGCCATTGAGATTCTTGACATAGCTATAGAATGCTTTGTGGTTGTCCATAGAATCAGTGGTGATTTTGTTTTCGTAGCTAGCTTTGGAGGATCTTATAAGGGATCTGAGCTTCTTACTGAGGCTGACCAGGGAACTCCTCCACTCATGGGATTTTACTCTCTTTTGCAACAGTTTCTTCCTTCTGTTGTAGAGTTTGTTTATGGCAGGGGACCACCAGTTTGGCTTCCTTTTTTTGGAGGATCGCATCTTGGTTTTCTTTGGGATAACACAATCCATGCACTTGTGTAAGTGCTTATAGAGTGCATCTGTGTAGGATTCAGCACTCGTAACTGTATTGTCCATTTGCATGGGTGTCATGAAGTTTGCCACTTCTGTCTTAAGAAGCATGAAGTTGGGTTTGGAGAAATTTTTTACCATGATTTCCTTAATGGGAGGGTGGGGGTGAGATGTAGGTATCTAGGGTGATTAGCTGATTAGCTTATTGTTGGATCTAACCAACAAGGAGTTGACTTCAGGTGTGGAACATCAGTCACTCATGTTGGTAATGACTAGGTCTAGGATATTGTTGCCCCTGGTGGGGGTGTGGATAAGTTGATCCAGGGCATTGGAATTTATGAATTCCAGAAAGCGTTGAGGAAAGGAGTTGGTACATGAGTAGTTTTCCCAGTTAATGGTGGGGTAGTTGAAATCACCCATCATTAGGGTGTTTGGTTGAATCCTAATATTTTCCAGTATATCAAGAAAAGAGGTGTGGGAATTCTGGGGCATGGTGGGGGATCTGTAGCAAGCTACAATTTGGATTGCAGTTTTGCTCAGAGTTAGTTGCACTTGGATAACCTTGGATGCATTATGCTGAGCAACTAGCCTGGAGGTGTGGATATCCTTAATGAATATGGACACACCTCCGCCTTTGGTATTCCAGTTCAGGTTAGGTGGCCGAAAAGTGTGGTATGAGTTATAGCCTGGTAATTCAGGGCTTCTCTCTGGAGCCTTGAACCAGGTCTCAGTCACTGCACAGATATCAATGTTCTCCATTTTAAGGAGTGCCTCGAGGGAGTGCATTTTGAGATTTAGACTTCTAGCATTGAGTAGCATTACCCTCAGTTTTTGCTTGCCTGTTCCTGTTATGTTGGAGAATTTGTCATTTGAACCTTGCCTAACAATGGCACTACCTTAGCCAGTATCCAGAATCCCAGGGGTGGCAGGTGCAGGTCATCTCTGGCAAAGCATCGTGGTCTGTCGACCATGTCGTCCCAGGCAGACAGATACTGGATACCCTTAGAATGACATCAGAAGATTAGCCAATTCTTCACCCAGACTGAGGATGGGTTACATCTTTTGGGACAGTGCACTGCCATAGAAAGACATTATTAGTACAAGTATGCTAGAATTTCTATATAAAAAATAAAAGTGTGAATTTTTTGGCAGAGTTTTTGAATCCTGGCAAATGCAATCAGCATCAAATACATACCTCGTTGCAGCTCAGATAGTATGAGACTATTAAGGGATAACTTATTTGACTTGCTTGCTGGCGTGACTATTGCTATCTGTCTGCTTTTGATTTGGAATTGAAGTTTTTCATTTAAGGTTTGTTTGTTTCTGTTTTTATCTTATTCTTATATTGCATTTTTTTTGTTTTAAGTTTTTTTGTTCTGTTGGAGTTTTAAGACGTCTTGATTAGGGTCAGTTAGAAAAGTTAGAAAATAATTCCTTTGCAGACAGTGAATTACATCCAGCTAATTAGTGGGAGAAGCTGAGAAACAGCATTCCTCTTTAACTAGAAAAGTTTGAAGGCATCTTTATTTAGCTGGAGTGCTTATTTGACTTGCCTGACTATTGCTAATTGGTGGTTAAAGGCTTATTGTGTTTGTTATTCTAAAAAGTGTCTTAGTTCTGGTTTAAGTGGTAGGGCATCAGACCAGTGATTTTACATGAAGAAGGTTTGTGGTCTGCACTGTTGTGGGTGAAGAGTTTAGCCTCTGCCCTTCTGAGTTGGGGAATTGCTGATTGAAGGCTTATTGTGCCTGTTATTCTAAGTGTCTTCATTCTGGCTTAAACCCAATTAAGAGGAGCTGCTCTGGGTTTGGTGTCCTGTGCCAGAGGCCTAGAGTGTTTCTGGTTGAAGCCAAGCCATCCAAAGCTAAGAAGAAGATATTAAACGTATTTTGAGTTTGATCTGCACTTTTCATCTGTATTTTACTGTTTTACTGCATTAATGTGTGCCTTTTTCAGTATTTTACTGTTCGTTCCTCCTTATTACCTGCACTTATTTTGCACTGAAATATTGATTAGTTAGCTTAGACTAGATCCAGACTTGCTGACTCTAGCCTGTTTTTCATAAACTTGAACTCACTTCCAGCCATCTTACATTAAGAAGGGCTCCCCTGCACCCTTGTAGCAGAAGAGTGTGGCTATAGCCTTATCTGAGCTGGTGTTTGCTGGAGGAAAGCTCATTGTGTGATTTCCTGTTGGAAGACTAGTTTAAAGTCAAAGTGAACTTTATTGTCATTCAGACCGCACAACAGTGTAACTCAATGAAATTGCATTACTTCAAACTCAATGTGCATACAACATATACTGATAATATTAATACAACATTAACACATATACTAATGCTAATCCAACAATAACAACAGCAAGACATTTATGCAGTGCAGTAACAAGTACAATGACATGCATCAAGACTATTCCACTTGCATGTCTTTGTCAGTAGCCAAAATATAATATATTGCACAGATAAGAATCAGACAGACTTCAAATTACACAGAATGCTAACTTGGTATATTGCAAAGAATGTTAACTTGGCATCATTAATATTGCACAAAGAGTGTACTTTCATAGAGTTATTGCATATGTCTGTGAATTACTTCAGCATTGTAACTCCAGACCTCGATGACCAGCATGGTGCATGTTATTACTGGTGTTAAGAAGTCTAATGGCTTGTGCAAGAAAGCTTCTATTGAATCTGGTGACTTTGCAATGTAAATTATAGAATCTCCTGTCTAAAGACAAAATTGAGGAGAGACCATGGGTAGAGTGAGTGCAGTCTTTGACTATTTTCATGGGTTCATGGGTTCATGGGTTTATACTAGGCTATCTCTGCCTAGGGCATTATATAAGCCCCTGTTTTTTGTGGCTTACACCACCCCCCCCAAAAAATCATGTCCTATTTATATCCGTGCTAAGGTTTAGTCGCTTGCTCTAGTGGATCTGGTAGATTTAGGTCACCTCTGAGCAGATGGTATGTGACTGAATAGAGCTGGAGTTTCTTCAGTCTGGCAGCATATGACAGATTTTGGAGTCCTTTATCCTTTTGGTGAGGGAACTTTTGGGGTCTCAGCTATCAGTTTCCGTGTGTCAGCCATAGTCCTCCTATATTAGCCTGTACTACTTTGAGAAGTATGCCGCCACAACAGGGGGGGCAAGGACACTGACACCCTGGGGACACTTGTTGTGACGGCTTGGAGTCTGACATGGGCAGCCAGCTACCCCTGTGGGTTCTGTCCTTTAGCCAGTTGCAACCCATCTTTTTTCTATAATACCCGAGTGGGGGTATTGTGTCGAAGCTTTTGCAACCTTGACAAAGCCAACTGGGTGGAAGTCCCCTATGTCTTTGTTTATGAGTTCCATTATGATCCTCTCCAGCTTAAAGCTTATGGGGCATAAATTTACAGGGTCTGTATTAGGGGCGCCTAGGCAGAGTGGGTGGGACCACAGTTGCCCCACCACCACCTCCCCTTGGGTGGTAATCCTTAGGTAAGAAAGATTAAACAGCTACTTATGTGTTTAGTTCCTCATTGAGTTCGTGTAGCACACACGGGGACACCATCCGTTTTAGAGAGCAGCTTTCACCTCATTTCTCTCCTTTTGGGGGAGAGGGGGGAAGCAAAGGTGTCTTCTTTTTATTCACCAATGAGGGATATATTTCTGGTGTGGCATTTTTTGCCCTTAGACTTCTGGCATTGAGCAGCATTACCCTTAGTTTTTTCCCATTTTGCATGGATGTGCTGAGGCCCTGAGCAGAGTGCAAGTTCTGGATAGATGGGAGCATGGACCTGATAACTCTCTCTACCACTTTCAACACAGCCTGGAGAGATTTGTGAGCTGAAACCATGCAGTTTCCATACCACACCGAGAGATCACTAGTCAGGATGCTTTCAATGGTACCCCTGTAGAAGGCTGTGAGAACTGAAGGTTGTAGTTTTGCTCTTCTCAGCCTTCTTAGAAAGTGTAAATGCTGTTGCACCTTCTTGACAATGTAATTAATATTTATTGACCAAGACAAGTCTTCAGAGATATGCAGCCCCAGGAACTTGGTACCCTTCATCCTTTCCACTGTTTCTTCTTTGACTGTGAGTAGAGAATGAACCTTGAATCTCTTCCTGAAGTCTACTATTATCTCCTTTGTTTTTTTCACATTAAGAGCCAGGTTGTTGTTGCACATCATACAATCAGTTGGTTCACCTACTCTCTGTAGGCTTTTTCATCACCATTTCTGATGAGACCCACCACTGGAGTATCATCTACAAACATAATAATATGGTTTGTGTTGTACCTAGTCATGCAGTCATGTGTCAGCATGGTGAACAGCAGGTGACTCAGGACACATCCATGAGGTACTCCAGTGTTCAGTGTGATGCTCATCAAGGTGTTGTTGCCTACACATACCTTTTGTGGTCTGTCAATAAGAAAATCCAAAATCTAGTTGCATGAAAGAGTGCTAACACCCAGATGGACCAATTTCTTTAAAACTTTTTAATTTTGCTTGTGTATAAACCTCATGTTTGCCTAGTTTCTGGCTCAAATAACCAGGATCTGCTCTGTGCTTGGCATCCTTTGCCAGAGGTCCAGAATGTTTCTGCTTGAATTCAAGCCATCCAAAGCTAAGAACAAGAAATTAAGGTTCTTTTGAGTTTGATCTGCAAATCCATCTGTATTTTACTGTTTTACTGCATTCATTTGTGCCTTTTTGACTGTTTGTATGGTTTGTTCCTGCTTAGCATAGACTTGGTCCAGACTTGCTAAATCTAATTTGTTTTTCATACACTTGAACTCAAATCTAGCCATCTTACATTAAGAAGGGCTCCCCTACACACTTGTGGCAGAAGAAAGTGTATCTAGCCTTGTCTGAGCCATGGATTGCTGGAGGAATGATCATTATGTGATATCCTATTGGCAGACTAGTTTAAGACTGTTTTAATTTTGCTTGTATATAAGCCTCACATTTCTGCATAGAAGTGCACTGCGCAATGAGGGTTACTGGTGCCCTGTATAGATGCAAATGCCTAGAAATAATTTTTTTCTCCCAAGACACCAGTCAGTGAAACCGTCCCAGGTTCCCTGCTCCTCTGTGGGCAAAGCAGCTGCTCACTTTTGCACTGCAGGCAACTCAGACACACTTTGTATCCCTAATCTTCTATAAAATATGTCCCCTTGTTAATCTCAGAGCAATAGCTGATCTAATTTGCTACTCTAATTTGCCCTCTCACAAATTAATACTTAGGAATTACCTGCTACTATGGACAGTCAGTTTCCCAACATTTCTTCTGTGAGCCTGATTTAAATGGGCATCCTGAAGCAATGTAGCAATTACCTCATATATTGACAACCACATGCTTCTATAGAAAACAGATGCAGTATGTGAGAGATGTAACTATACTATGACATTAGAATCAGTTCTCCCACATAACAATAAACAAGACATAAAAGAGGTTGTCAGCACACACACACCTCTCCACTCACACAAGATAAGGTCAAAGACACATAAACCCACATATGTGTAGGTACTCACTAAGAGCCTACCAAAAGACCAGAGACCTCAAAGCACAAAAGACCTACACATACTGGTGTCCAAACAGAATCTAACACTACACATAACAACACATATCAGTGTCTCAACAATTAAGCCCCTAAGGTAAAACACCTCAAAACCTAATGTCCTAGTCATAGGTGACTCAGTAGTCATGCAGATGTCCCCTTGGAGAAGGAGAAGGTCACAGTCAGCTGCCTGTTAGGTGCCAGGATCTGTCAAATCACACATGTACTCAAATCACTCTGCAACAATTACTGTTATGACTCTGTCATAATACATGTTGGAATGAATGACTTGAGAGGTACCTCACCAGACTCCTTGAAGAGAGGCATGACTGAACTCTCAGATTATTTGTCTCAGGCAGTTATGTCCCTAGCCCTAAAGCAGTATTTTACCTTCACCTTGGATGATGCCACAAAATAGACAAAAATGATTGATTTCAATAATTGGCTTAGCTTCTGGTGTCACTGCAGGAGAATCCAGTATCTGACAGCCTGGGTACACATGGTCAACAGATCACACTGCTTTGCTAGAGGTGGGCTTCACCAGTCTCCTCAAGGATTTTGCATTCTGGCAAATACACTTGCATCCCCCATAGTGCCTTTCTTAGGCAATGTCAAAACAACAAAACTTCCAATGTAAAAAAAAATCCACTACAGAAAAACTGAAGGTCATACTACTTAGTGTTTGAAGCCTAAACAGTAAACTGAACTCCCAGGAAGCACTCCTCACTTTGGAAGATGATAATGTCTGTGCAGTCACTAAGACTTGGTTCAAGGCCACAGAGAGCACCTTAGTTATTCAAGGATATAATTCCTTTCACAAGTTCAGACCTCAAAACAAACATGAAAGAACCAAAGGTGGAGGTGTATCCATCTTCATGAAATCCAAATACATCTCGAGACTGGTAAAACAGTATGACTCTTTTGAGCTACTCCAAGTTGAAATAACTATAAGCAAAATATCCTACCATATCATTGTTAGCTAAAGGACCTCCAGCATGAACCAGTAGAAGCACACTGCATACCTGGACTTGCTAGAGTCACTCAGTATACAACCAAACACCTTGGTCATGGGAGATTTCAACTATCCTTCCATGGATTGGGCAACTTACATGAGAACAAACAGAATTGCTCTGAGGTTCCTGGATTTTCTTAATTCAAATGCCCTAGAACAGTTGGTCTGCACAGCCACAAGTGGCTCAAATGTCCTAGACTTAATGCTCACCGAGGTAGGGGGGTGATTGCACTACCCCCTGTGTGCTGTCCTCCTTGGTAGGGTCAGACCATAAGTCAGTCTCATCTGAAATAAAGATCAAACCTGACACCCCACAAGAACAAAAAAAGTGAAACATTTCTCCAAAGCAAACTATAGCCTATTAAGTGATGGTATAAAAAGTTTCAAAGCCATTGGCAACATAGGCAAAAATGACTCCTATGCAGAAGAGCACAGAAATCCCCTTTATAGCCAATGTATTGACTCAGCTGTACCTGACAGGACTAAATCCAGGTCCTCCTGAAAAAAAAAGCGACCCTGGTGGACTATAAGGATAAATAAGTTATATAAGAAAAGAAAGAAACAGCTCTCTAAGAGCAAGAGGGAACGTACCAAAAAGAGCAAAAATCCCCAGCCTCCACAGCTTGAACAAGTAAATCAGATATCTTGTGTCCACCAATTCTAGTTATGAGACTAAATTAGCATCCCTAGCTAAAGACAGCCATAAGGAATTATTTAGCTACATCCAAAATCTAAAAGGGAATGTCCAGCTATGTGCAGAACTTGAGGAAATTGCCAATCTGCTAGCTGACAGACTTGGTAATAATTTCATCTCCTTGTTCCTACCAGCCATACCCCAAATCATTCCTGACACCAGTACTCTACCAAGTATCTCCAAAGAACAGGTCATACAAGCGCTCTCTAAGGCCAAAAACATGGCCTCTATGGGACCAGATAACATCCTAGGTTGCTTACTAAGCAATCTAAAGCAAGATCTAGCAGAGCCACTTGGCACTCTCTTTAACCATAGCCTCAGCATTGGTTTTGCCCTAGCAGAGTGGAGAACAGCAACAGTAATCCCCTCGCACAAAGAGGGTCCATCAAGTGACCCAAGAAACTATCGACCCATAAGCCTAACCAGCCTTATCTGCCAGGCCAAGGAAAGAATCATCATGGACCTATAGGAGAATACAAAGGTATGAAATAGAGGTTGTTGAACGTAAGGATTAAGGCTGGAAGCAGCCTTTCAAAATGTCAAAGGAGAAGCAGGCATGTGCAGGTGATGACACTGATAAGCAAAGAAATGAAGATAGTTCAAACCAGCAACAAAAACACCAGCAACTGAGTTTTTTATGCGTTTTACTTCTGGCTGTGTTTCAGACATTGCAGTTTATTTTTCTTTTTAAGGAAATGAAGATGATTAAATTCTGAGTGGTTTTACCATGTGATAGGGCCAGGCAGTGGTCTATCAGTTTGTCAGATGTTACAAAGATACAAGGTACTCTGTTGTCTGTAAGAGATGAAAAAAAGCTTCTCTTCCTGTCAGAGCCAAAACTATTAGTCATACCTGCAGTCACTGGGGTTATAATGGATGTATTTTCCAGATGTTTCCTGGAACCTGACTTCCACCCTCCTGCTTCCAAGAAGCCTGACCACTTCTATAAGGGTTCTATCAGAAGAATGAATGCTTAAATTAGCGAATGCTCTTATATCAAACTTTAAAACACAAAATCTGAAAATGTCGAAGGCATGGAACATCGATTTTTTTCCCAGGGAAAAAAATTGATTGGCTGTTCTCTGGACTTTACTGTTTTCTCCACTGTGGTGTGATCTTGCAGTTAGTATATTTAAGTTGGGGGGTGTGGGGGGCACATTGGGGGTGTGACGGTTTTGCCTGTACATTGTTTTTTTGTCTTTTTTGGATCAGCAATTTTTTTCCCTGGGACATTTTAGGTTTTGCACTTTTAAGTTCGATAAAAGAGTGTTCGCTATTTTTAGCATTCGATCTTCTGATATAGATGCTTCTATAAAGTTGCAGAATCTTGTTAGTACAGAAGATCTGTTGCTGGTCCTGTTATGATTGACATTAGAATGGATCTAATGGGCTTTCAGCGAAGAAATCCCTTACCAGTAATAGAGAGAGTACTATAGTGTACCACTCCGTGCTGATCTTAGTATGTAAGATCAGTTGGAATTCCATGTGATACACAAAATTATGATGGTTTTAGTTATCATAATCGACTTGTTATTTTCTTCTTAAAATAAATATCAAGATTCACCTCTGCTGATATCCATTCCACAGATAACAAGTGTGCTGTGATCAAATAATCGATAATAAGCCTCCACATTGTGTTACATTATATTATATTACATTATATTATATTACATTATATTATATTACATTATATTACATTATATTATATTATATTATATTATATTATATTATATTACATTATATGACATTATATTATATTATATTATATTATATTATATTATATTACATTATATTATATTACATTATATTATATTATATTATATTATATTATATTATATTACATTATATTATATTATATTATATTATATTATATTATATTATATTATATTATATTATATTATACTTTGATATGATTTTCTGACAGTTTAATTAATGTTCTGCACTGATTGCTGTTTTTTTATTTGCCATGAAATGATTTTTTAATCAACTTATGGAGTCTTTTCTCTATTTCTGTGCAATTTTTTGGCATCCATCCCCCAGAAGTAGCAATCCATGTTCACCACTGGTCTGTTTGTTCCTCCATGCTTTGGTGCTGGAAGATACAGGAATGAAAGCTGACAGGGATATCTAATTTCATTTTTACGGAGATTAGGAGAGCTTTTTTGCAATGAAGAACAAACATTCTGTTAAACGGTAGTTGTAGTACAGTGCCTGGCTCTGCAGAGCTGCTACAAGTGTGCACTTCTGCATGCATGTCATGGTCATTTTCAGTGCATACATCACTTGTACAGGATCATTCCTGGGAATCACTGTACTTGAGTGGAGTATTGAGCCCTCGCAATGACCACTCTGGCTTCTTCTTCCCTTGGATGGAAAAGACATTCTTTGCGACTCATACTGTCACTTCACCACTGGATCCACTATCGATGGGAACTTGAGTTAACACAGATAATCTCAGAAAATGCAAGGGATGTATTTTTTATTTATTTATTTAGTGCTTTTGTTAACCACCAAAGTCCAACTGGGTACATGGATGATTTTCAGTGGACATCCCTTGAGGAATACTCTAAATAGTTACAAATACAGAGAATATTACATCTGAGTACTTGTAAATACAATAGAGACATTATTACATATTTGTGTTTGTTTTCCTGCTGTATGTACATATAGTAACTTAGGTCATTTTGGTAAGAGTGGTTAATATTAGCCATGTCGTTCTGTGAATCAGCACGAGAGTTTTAGTTAACAGAGATAAGTAAGGGTTTGGGAAAAGGGGGTACAAGAGAAGGAAAATGTTATGAGAAAAGAGGTAGAATAGTAAGTGAGAAGAGAAGAAGAGCTTACCTACAGCATGGAAATCAACTTTTCTGAATTAGAATAATATTTACCTGGGACTAGTGAAATCACCTAGCCAGGAGATGAGTAGCTGAGATTTTAGTTGTTTCTTTTTTTACTTTTTGGGTGGGCTGTTGCTTGAATGCTAAGGATTTAAATCTCTCTACCATTATTTTAATTTTCTCATCCATCGTCCTAATTCTGCATATATATTCTGTCATTGCTTTGTCTTCCTCTCTGGTTTATGTCTAGATTTCATGCCAGTTACATATAGTTTTGCATCATCAGCTCTCAAGTATAATTGAATTCTTCTGATTTATTTTGATTAAATTTCTTTTGCAAAGAATAATCTCACCAGACTCCTCAAGCATACATTCAGAAGAGTGAAGTCATTATAACATTATTGTTACTTGGCCTGTAAGGTGACCAGAATAGCCAAACGAACTTAGAATCCAAATAGCTTGCTGTTTTAGGGACTCCTATATGTACAATGGCTTATAGTTTTCTGGTGAAGTAAAGATCAGTTGGATCAAAAACAGTAAAAAGCACAATATTGCTATTTTTGGGTTAGTTCCTACCATGGTTGAAAGGGCAGATGGACTGTGTAACTAAAATTAAATAAATGACACTGATTTAGGACACGACTGTTTATTTAACTTTTGCACTGGAATATATTTTCTGCTATGCTTTCCCAGTTTCAATATCACTGGCAGATGTCTTTAGATAGAGCACTTCAGGTTTAACCAGCATTTGTAGACTATTGCTTGATGGTCTTCTACAAAGCAAAATACATTTCCTTCTTATAATTTACTATTCCAGTAATTTCTTTTTTTTTTTAATTTCAGGATGAAGGTAAACTATTGGTGTTGCTACACTTTGGCTATAATCATTACAAAATGATAGCGAGGTTTGGTGAAAGACTCCAAGTAACTGACCAGGTGGCAGATCTCTCCTGCTGGAATGCAACATTTGTAACCTCTCTGCAAGTTACTGCTGCAAGTGGAGCTGCTTTTTAATGAAATAAAATACCTCTGAAGCTATGGATTGCTGTAAGATAAGCCCTTTATTGTATTACGAAGTTCAGAATCAATACTTTGTCTTTTTAAACAAAATTCACAGTTTAAAGCTTTGTGATGCTTTTATCAAAATGAGAATTTAAAATGAAATAAAAATAATGTAAGCATAATCAGTTTGTGTGCGTCTTCATGCCTATTTCATCTGTATCACATTTCTATAGCTGGTGTGATCAAGTCACATGACCAACAAACATATTTGTATTATGTTGGGTTTTCCAAAACAAAAATGGTGGAATAACATTTTCCACACCACGTTTTCAAACTGGGAGTTTCCTTACCTAAATGCATGAAACAGGAGAGGTAAATGATGATCCTTGCCATACATTTGTTGTTCCGTTGAATTTGTTACCTGTAGGAGCCAATGAATATATTATCGTGAATGTGCAGGTGGAAGAGAGTGTGGGAGCCTTTGTATCAAGGTATTATGTATCTTTGTTACCATAATGTACCTTCAGATGTTTTTACTGACAGCTATAAGGTTTACTTATTTTAATTATTCTTGTGGTTGTATTTTACACATGTGGCTGTCAGTAAACAAATGGGTTTCTTTTGTATGAGTTTTTATACACCCGCTTTTTGTAGAATCATGTGCTTTGTGTGTGTGTGTGTGTGTGTGTGTGTGTGTGTGTGTGTGTGTGTGTGTGTGTGTGTGTGTGTGTGTGTGTGTGTGTGTGTGTTCATAGGTTCATAGGTATTTACTAGGCTAATGACCACAAGGGCCTTTTTAAGCCTAGCCATGCATCCCAAATCTCTGAAAAGTTGTGATACCCTTGATCAGTGTAAGCAGCGGTGTGGAGATGAAACATTTACAAGCAGGGGCCTGAAAGATGAACCATTTACAGATTGCCTGTGTTCAATAGAGACATAGGTGCCAAACCAGGGATGAATTTCCTGTTTCCCATCCAGTTGTCCAAGTTGCACTTCAATTGGGTTAGGAAGGAACTCTGCTTTGTATGGCTGGGGAGCCTGTTCCAGAGATGGGGTAATCTATGGGATACATGCCTGTCTCTCCAGCAGGTTCTATTTATATCACAGATAAGGTTTAAGTCTTTAGAACAGGCAATTTTGGTGCTGTTTGTTTTGTGGATACACAGGGAGTGTGTCAGAGTGGGGTCTGACAATGCTCTGTATGCCAGGCATAGATCTTTCCTCAAAAACCTGTAGGAGAGAGAATACAGGGTTTAGAGCCTTCAAGAACCTCTGTGGACTATCCAGTTGTTGGATATGCCTGATTAGGTACATAACAAAAGGGGCCATTGTACACAATGATAGGTCAGATGAATGCTGAATACAGTGAAACAAAGACTCCCCTGGACTTAGATGCCATATCTTTGTTTATAAGTTGTACAACACAGAATGATTTCCTCACTACTGCAGACACTTGGTGATTAAGGGCTAGATTAATGTGTGTCCCTAAGTTCCTGACTATTGGGTCATCTCTAACTAATGTGTTGTCAATATGATAGTTACAAGGGGTGGATGACATCCTGAAGGATACTATTATATGTTTCTTGGCATATAGTTTTAGTCCATGGCTCTGTCTGTGTCAGCCCTTCCTGCAGAACATTTGTTTCAGTGTGGGATTCCATGACAGCTCCTAATTTGCAATCATTTGCAAATTTTGTCAGCCAGAGGCCATTGACATATGCCTTGACTTCAGAGAAGTAAATGCCATAAAGGAGCGGTCCAATGACTGATCCCTGAGGGACTCCATTTGTGACTGTCCTCTTTGTAGAGGTGGACTCCAAATTCTAACTTCCTGGGTACTGTCTGTAAGCCAGTTGGCTATCCACAGTGTGACATATGGGTTTGCAGCTTGAGTTTGTCAACAGTGTCTGAGTGGGGTATTGTGTCAAATGCCTCAGCCAGGTCAAGGTAGGCAGTGTGAACCATTTTGCCCTCATCCATTGCTTTGGTGACCTTCTCATTAAAAGTCTACCAGGTTGAGTAGGCATGACCTGCACTTGATGAAATCAAACTGAGTTGGATCCAGTGTCTGGATGTTTTCTATATCACTATTGATCATTTCCATGGTAATTCTTTCCATGGCTTTACATATAAGTCTAATGAGCCTTATGGGTCTGTAGTTTCTAGGGTCTGTAGATGGCCCACCTTTGTGCAGAGGGATGACTTGTTATCCTTTGAGAGTATTCTCTGTGTGTGTGTGTGTGTGTGTGTGTGTGTGTGTGTGTGTGTGTGTGTGTGTGTGTGCGCGCGCGTGCACGCACATGTGTACAAGTGTGCATATCTATATATAAATCTATATGCATATATCAGTGGCAGCTAGTGACTTCAAAGCAAGGCTGCTGTAGGAAGTAACTAAATGGGTGGGGCTAACTGGAATGGGGTGGTGCTCTATTACAGCATGCCAATGACCATTACTTATAACCAAACAACAGATGCAGTCATTCACTTTCATCCACAGACAGCCACAGTATGTACTTACTCATTATTACCACTTTAATAACTATGTACACATCAGATGTCTGACTTGCAGTCAATAGGGCCAGCCACAGATGAAAAGGAGCAATAGACAGAGGACTTCATGGGGCCCCAATGCACCATAACCCTTCCTGCATTACACCAGTGCCTCTCCCATGTTTCCCCCTCCTCCTGACTCCATACAGCCCAGATAGATAACTTCTTTCGTACATTTTCACACTTTGTCTTACTTCATAGCTTGCTCCATGCTTTCAACAAATCCTAACTGGCCAAGACTATACTTTAATAAGTTTGAAAGATGTAGGTGAATTAAGACAGGTTTCTGAGGGTCAGTAAGCCCCCAGAATTTGAAGGTTATAGAAGCTCTGAGGTGTGTCTTTGAGCTTTTTCACCTTTTTATTTAACAATGACTTGATTAAAATTTCATGAGAAAGTGACAGTGCCATGGTGAAGAGTGAAAAAGCTATAACTATGGCCTTGGCAACTCAGGTTTGAGTAGCAGCATCTGAGGTGCTGGCAGGGCAGGGTAAGGTGTACTCATCCTGTGAAAGAAGGTTTTCTCCTAGGCACTCTTTGCAGTGAAGTGTGTTCCACAGAGATTAAAAGTCATCAGCCACCCCAAGTTGAACACAAGGTGGTGGGATTATTGATCATAAAATTTAAAAAAGGTTCTTCCACCATGCAACATTAACACATAGATAGGATGTCCTGATCACTTAGTCCATCTTGACCTATACCAGGGTGTATCCATAGGGCAGGAGTAGTTGGTAAACCTGATAAATAAAGAAAGGAACCTGTTTTCCCTGATGGTCAGCTGCAGATAGGAAAAAAAATGTACAAATAAGGAAAGAAATTCAGTGTTAAATTTTTCTTTCAAGGAAAAATAAGCTGTGGCTAACACTTAATGTTCAAAGCTAACAAAATAAACTGAGAAGAAAAATAACAGGAATAAAGTCTCAGCACAAAATGATATTCACAATGCTGATACTGACATATCAGTCAGACATAATCACAATTTTATATTTAACAAGGAAATAAACACGGACATTTTTATTATAATAATTACACAAACAAATGTTAAAATGTATTTACCATTTGTTTACCAGGAAAGTCTGACTTGGAATGAAGCCAATTTTCAGTAGAGGCCAGGGAGAAATGCTCCAGAGACATGTCTTTGAAACATGGGAGGAAACCGGAACACCTGGAGAAAACCCACACGAACACAGGGAGGACATAAAGGCTTCACACAGAAGGCACTACAGCTGAGAATCGAACTGGAGATCCTCTTGCAGTGAGGCGACAATGCTACCATTGCACCATTGCGCCCTCCAGTGTCTCTGTAATCATAGTATATAGACCTTTGTTCATACAAATGTGATCTTCAATTTGCTTCAAAGCAGTTTTGAGGTGTCATTCAATTCATATATTTGCATAATTATCATCTGTATGTATATTTGCGTATTTAATTGTCAAATACTTGTAAATATCTACACAGCGGTTATAGTTAGATATCAGTTAACAATGCAAAGTTATTCCAGCACTGCGCATTCTCTCATTTGATACCACTGATTGTAATATAAACCCCTTCTGGTTCAAATTATTAATATAATTATTAATATATTGTATATATATTCAAATTAACCCTGGAAAGTATATTCAAATTAACCCTAGAAAGTAACTTCCATTTTCTCTGGTACTAATTGCCCTGTATATTTCAGAAGCCATTCCTGAAATCTGTGGTGACTGAGGATGTCAAAAGCTGTTTGACAATATGTCCAAGTAAACAGTGCCTGAGATATTTACATAGATAAGTTATATATGCATACTTGCACATTTTATTACTTAACATGCATAAATATTTGCAAAACAGAAAGAGGTATAGAGTGGGGATGGTTGGGAACTTTTTTAGCCTCATTTAAGCTTTACCTGTGTCATGTTCTTACCAAAAATTATAATATGTTACATATTCATACTTAACTTAAACACAAATCGCAAGGTAAGAAACACTTGTTTAATCATTTTTAGAGAGATTTTTCTAATTGAAATATCAGTGACTATGCTTTGGGAATACAGGATTACACCTTATTCAGAGCAGACAGGATACAGGCCATCAGTGGCAAAGACAGAGGTGGGGTAGTTTGCATATATACAGCTGCTGGTGTAACAACAATGAGATCGCCTTAAGCCATTGCTCAGCAGACATTGATTACCTTTCACTTAAATGTCATCCAGTCTGTGTGCCTAAGAAATTTGCAGCCATTTGTATCACAGCAATCTATATACCTCCAAGTACAAACACTAAAAATGCACTTGTTGGCCTCTACAGGGTGTCCTGTGAACTACAAAACAAACGTCCCAAGTGTTAATATTATGGCAGAAGATGTTAACCAGGCCAAGCTAAAAACAGTACTACCACACTGTCAGTATATGAACCTTACCACAAGGGGAGCAAATACATTAGGCCAAGTGCATGCAAATGTCAAGCAAGCCTTCAAAGCAGTTCCCCACCCACACCTAGGCAGATCACAGTTGTATCTTGCTGATCCCAGCCTACAATCCTTTGCTGCTAAGAGGAAACCTTCCAGGAAACAAGTAAGGATCTGGCCAGAAGGAGCAGTCTCAGTCTTACAGGGCTGCTTCGAATACACTGACTGGAACTTATTCAAAGAGGCTGCCACCACAGAACATCCGGAAGAGTAACCTGAAACAGTAGTAGGATGTATCACCAAATCTGTTGAGGATGTGATCACCTTGAAGGATGTTAACTAGAAGGGCAAACCAAAAACCATGGCTATTTAGTGAAGTCTATGAACTACTGAGAGCACGTAAAGCTGCCTTCAAGTCTGGAGATAAAGATGCCCTGAAAGTTGCCAGGGCCGACCTGAACAAGGCAGTAAGAGCAGCAAAATGTGCTCATGGAGTAAAAATACAAAAACACTTTGCAGCTCAAAAGGATCCTAGGCAGCTGTGGAAGGGCATCCAGTGTATTATTGGTTACAAACCTCCATCAACACAATGTGCATATAACACAGACTTTCTAGACAAACTTAACACTTCTTTAGCTGATTTGGGAAGAAAAACAACACCTCACTGAAGAAAATACCCATGGGTGAGGATTCTACACCCCTATGTCTCAGCCTGGAGGCAGTCCAAAAGAACCTAGGAAATGTCCTCCAGGTAAGGCAGCAGCTCCTGACATTTTTCAGGGTCATCTACTCAAGGACTGTGCAGATCATCTGACACCTGTCTTCACTGACATCTTTAACAGATCTCTCAGACAGGCTAGTGTGCCAAGCTGCTTCATCTGCCATCATCATTCCACTCCAAAGTCATCATCCCCGTCACATTAAATGACTACCGACCCATCGCACTCACACCGGTGGTGATGAAATGCTTTGAAACGATGGTCAAAGAGCATGTATCATCTTGTCTGCCTGCATCTTTAGATCCCTTACAATTTGCTTACAGACCAGTTTGCTCCACTGTGGATGATATATCTCTCTGGCCTTAACCATCTTGAAAACAATAACTGCTACGTACATATGCTGTTCATAGATTTCAGCTCAGCCTTTGACACTGTAATACCACAGCAGTTGTTTTCTAAACTATGTCAACTAGACAAAGAAAATACACTCTGCAACTGGATCCTCGAGTTCTGACCGACAGGCCCCAAACTATTCAAGTTGTCAAGAACCACTCACGATGCATTACCATGAACACAGGAGTCCCACAAGGTCACATACTAAGTCCACCTCTCTTCACAATACTGACCCATGACTGCTCTGCAAAACATCAGACAAATCACATCATCCAGTTTGCTGATGATACCACCGTGATCCGCTTCATCAGTAAAGGCAAGGGGGCATACAGAGAAGAACTGAACCAACTCACCAGATGGTACACCAATTACAATCAAACATTAAATGTTGACAAACAAAAGAAATCATTGTTGACTTCAGGAGGAAGCAAGGGTCCCATGCACCCATCACCATCAGTGGTATGGCAGTGGAAAGGGTAAAAAGCACAAAATTCCTAGGGGCGCACATCTCAGATTATCTAAGTTGGGCAACAACCACCTCCAGCCTTGTAAAGGGAGCCCAACAATGTCTACACTTCCTCTGGAGACTACACAGAGCAAACCTCAGCTCTCACATCCTCATGACCTTCTACAGGGCCACGATCGAAAGCTTACTGACAAACAACATCACAGTCTGGTGTGGAAACTGCAAGGCATTAGAGAAGGTTGTAAAGCAGACCAGGAAAATCACAGGATCAAACCTCCAGTTTTTACAGGACCTTTACTCTTGCAGATGTTATGGCAGGGTCATATGCAATTTAAACTAAATTATTACTGGTGCTGTTCGGTTCTCAGCTAGAGCTCTTTCTGTGTGGAACATGCATGAAATGGCGTGTTTTGTTGTGGGGCTGTGCATCATCAGCAACAATGTAAAAAAAATCTAAAATCATCAAATCATTAGTAGCAGTTCGTTGGTGGTGACCCCCCCCCCGAGAAAAGAAAAGACACAACAACAACAACAAGTGCAGGAACTGTGAATTATGCTATGGTACTATCCTATCTTAAAAATGATGGTTGGTAAGTTATCTATGTGTACTAATATCTATACTCTCTAGAATTTCTTCTGTCATATGCTTTTTTCACCCTCTTGTGAAAACTGTTTTCAATGCACACGAGCCTGAAGTAATGAAATTTCATCCAGTGATACATTGTATTTGTTGATATGAATGACAATAAAGTTTACTTTGACTTTGACTTTGATTTGATATATAAAAAATTTACACTTTTCCACTCTCTATTCACTCCAGCCACCAGCCATTCCTGACCTCTGGGCAGAGTTGTCCTGTGAAAAGTTGTTCCACAATGCTACTATGTGCTAATATGGCAGATATTCAATATTTTAATAAAAATAAAATCACACTTTCCCACTTATTTGACCACATCTCTTACGGCATTCCTGACCAATGTGCCTGCCAAATGGTGTTTCAAAATGCTACAAAATTGGCAAACCCGCATCTGAAAAGTGGTGGAATTTTGATATGAAATATAACCAGCTGATTTTCCAGTATTATGTGTACTTTTAATTGATACCAAGACATCTTTTTATTGCCAAGTTTCAAAGGTGCTAATAAGGCATATAGTCATAAAATGTCATAAAAATAAATCAGTTTCTCACTCACTGACCACCCCTTTTAGGTCTGCCATGATTATAATTCTAAAGGGCATTTCTATGCAAGGACAACATGGGAACATTTCATGTCACACCGATTTGACAATTACTGAACTCAGTCTGAAGCATGCATACATGCATCCTGCACAAGCGTACACACACACACACACACACACACACACACACACACACACACACACACACACATATACACATACACACACACACACACACACACACACACACACACACACACACACACACTTGCACTTGCGCACACACACACACACACACACACACACAATCACACCCACACACACACACACATACACATACACACACACACACACACACACACACACACACACACACACATGTGCATATATAAATATATAAGCACCCATAGAACCATTGATTGATTGCATTCAGATGAATGAATATATGTAATAACAGCATTAATATTATGAAGCAAAATTAGGACATTCTTCTTCATCAGGAATAGCCGAGAATTATTCAGCACCGACATGCACACAAACACATGACAGTGCTTTACCTCTTACAGTAACAATGAGAGACAAAGTCAAATATAATATGGGGCAAAGGACCAAAATCAGCAGCATACATTTAACAGTGCACTTATATACTTAAAAAGTTTGTAGAAAAGGGTTAATTTACATGGATTTTCTGAAGGATATGAAGCCTGAAACTCCAATGGCTGTAATATTTGTGGACTACAATGCTCAACTACTAGCAGCTTCTATCTATCCTGAACAGACATGCATGCATCTTCTGCTATATATATCTCATACATATATCTATGCATGTGAAAGAGAAAAAGAAACCTAAAACTTTAAACAAGACATTAAGCGAGGGAGGTTGAAGAAGTTCTAAAAAAAAAAAAGAAAGATGCATGTTTGAACTGAACACTGAACTTTTGTACAGGGATTTGTCTGGTGTTATATAATGTATATTATCTATACCTCTGCAAGTGGGAGGTGCAAATCTTGGCTCCTGCAGGATCAATCATGTTTGTGGTCTAAACTCTTCTGGCAGGAGAAGATAGTCTATATCCTTCTTAGCTGGGAATTGCTGGTTGAAGGTTTATTCTGAATGCTATATCTGTCTTAGTTCGGGTTTAAACACTTGGGCTCCAAACCAGTTATTTTACATTAAAAAGGTTTAGCGTCTACACTCTTATGGGGAAAAGGTAGCCTTCACCCTTCTGAGCTGGGAATTGCTGATGAAGGCTTATTGTGCCTGTTAATCTAAGTGCCTTTGTTCTGAGCTGTGGTTGTCACTCTTGTGGCATTACTGTCTAGACAATTTTTTTAAACTACTAGAGCATCTAGTTTGCTCATAGCTGAACATTGCTCATCAAGTTGTTTGTCTTATTGACTTGCTCAATATTTAGGTTTTCCTCACTCCTCCCTAGTAAATCAGTGGCCATGTATATGCACTTTCTGACTCTCTCTCTCTGTGGCCAGTCTGGTTGAGATGGGCATTCTGAGGCATTGCAGGAATTGCCTTATGTACACTAACAACCCACTTAGTCTTAATAAAACAGATAGTGTATGTGAGAGGTGTAAATACACTTTAATGCTGGAGGCAAAAACTGTCATACAACCAAAACTAATCCTATACAGGTTGCCAGTGACACTTGCACCATGCCTACTGCACAGGGTAAAGCTCCAACACATAAAACTACTTATGCTGAGGTACTTACAGGTAACCATCAGAAAACACTAAGATGTCCTGCACAGTACAATCAAAGAAAGGGTCCTCAGCCATCACATAAACACTCCATTAAAACACCACCCACAGCTACACATAGTAACACTGTATCCATTGCCTCCACTGCTAAGCCCTTAAGGAAAAAACAGCACACTACCACATTTCTTGGTCATTGGTGATTCTATAGTGAGGCACACCAATGTCCCCCTCACCAGAGTGAGTAAGCAGAGAGTCACAGCTGCCTTTCTGGAGCTAGGATCCATCAAGTTACACAGGCACTCAGGTTATTGAACCACAGGTACTAGTATGACTCTGTCATAATCCAAGTGGGTGTTAATGACCTGAATCATACCTGACTTGACTATATGAAGTGAGACATGATTGAGCTTGCTGATTATGTGTCTCAGGCAGGTATGAGCCTAGCACTGAGCAACATACTACCTTCTCCAAGAAGGATGCCACATTACAGAGAGAAAATGATTGCTTTTAACAATCAGCTTAGCTTCTGGTATAAATCCAGCGGGTACAATATTTGGTGGCCTGGGAGGACATAGATGACAGACCTAACCATTTTGCCAGAGATGGTCTGCACTTATCCCTTCTAGTCTTTCAGATATTGGCAAAGACATTTCAACCCCCATATTGCCTTTATTAGGCAATGCCAAACTGATAAACCTATCATCTTAATTGAACCTATGAAGGAATAATTGAAGGTTGTACTGCTCAATGCTAGAAGTCTTAACAAGAAACTCCATTCCCTGCAAGCATTCCTCTCCCTAAGAGTGCAGACATCTCTGAAATAATAGAGAAATGGTTAGAAGTCACTGAGAGTACCTTGGCAATGCAAGGTTTTAATAGTTTTACTTAGACCAGCTACTGCACAGGAGAGAACTAAAGGTGGAGGTGCGTCAGTACATGTTAAGATTAATTTCACCTCCAGACTAGTTAAATTGTAGGACCTCCTGGCACTCATAAATTTGCAACTCACCATAAACAGGGTGCCATACCATATTCTTGTAAGATATAGGTCTCTTTCAATGCCCCAGGAAATGCATACTACCTATCTCAATGTAGTACAGTCCCTTCCTGTTCAACCCTATATGATATTCATGGGGGATCTAAACAACCCCTCTGTAGATTGGGAATCTTACACCACTTCTAATGCACAAACCCAGTGATTCCTAAACTTTGTTAATACCAACATCCTGGAACAGTTGGTCTGTTCTCCTATCGGGGTACAAACATCCTTGATCTTGTACTCACAAACAAGGGGATCAATATTCCTCACCCAATGTTAAATCTTCACATGTCAGATCTGACCAGAAGGCAGTATTACTTGAAATAAAAGTTAAATCCAGGGATACAGCAAAACCAAAAACATTTAGGAAGTATTCCAAGGCTAACCTTTTTACTAAGCAACACCTTGGCAAAATTCCAAGCACCCCAAACCCAGTAAACACCACAGAATACACTTAGCTAGTTATAAAATCTCTGTACAGCCATATTGATAGCTGGATAGAGTGAGCTGTTCCCACTGGTATTAAGAATAAGACAATCTCTAAACACAAGCCACCCTGGTGGAATCACAATATCAATCAGTTATACGACAAAAGAAAAAAATCTTGGCCAAGTGTAGGAGGAACAAATCCATACATACTAAAAGCCCCCTGATCAAGCTAAACAGCTAGCTAATAGGGTTAATTAATTCTTCAATGGCTAAATATGAAGAAAAAATAGCTTCTCAGGCAAAGGACAATCACATAGCTTTCTATAAATATGTCCATAACCTCAGAGAAAATACACAACAATGCACTGAACTTTTTGTAAATGGCATCACCCATGCTGAAATGGAGGCCATTGCCAATCTTTAGGCTGACAAGTTCACTTCAAATTTCTCCCCCCATTCCCCCAATAGTGCAAAGGAAATACCACATAACACAATCCCCCCAACCAGTACTAGAGAACAGGTCATTAATGCATGTTCCAAGGCAAAAAGCACTGCATCAAAGTACCCTGATATCATCCCAGGATGTTTAATAAATACCATGAAACAAGACCTCTCTGGTCCACTTGAATTACTTTTCAAATGGAGCCTTCAGTCAGGTTTTATGTCCAAGGAATGGAAGATGACTACAGTCATTCCCCTGCATGAAAGAGATACAACCACTGATCTAGGTAACTACAGTCCCATACATCTTACCAGCCTCATATGTAAGGCCATGGAAAGAATCATCATGGATATGATAAATGAGGACATAGGTAACCTGCAAACACTGGACCCATCACATTTTGGCTTTGCTGAAGGAAAGTCATGCCTATTAAATCTGGTGTACTTTTTTGATAGGGTCACTAAAGCATTGGCTGCATATAAGACTGTGCATGCAGTTTACCTCAACCTGGGCAAGGCTTTTGATACAATATCCCACTCAGGCATTATAGACAAGGTGCTAATTTAGGTATAGACCCTTTTATCATCTGCTGGATAGCCAACTGTCTCAGTGAAAGACCCAGGAGGTCAAAATAGGTGAAGCCACCTCCACCAAGATGCCAGTCACTGGTAGAGTCCCCAAGGGCAAGTAGATGCCAAACAAGAGTGGTCCCAGGACTGATGAGTACTAGGCTCACTCTTTTATAGGTTCATAGATTCGGACAATGACCTCCTTTTTTTCTGGATGAAAACCCCTTAGTGATGAGGTGTGCCACATAGAAGGATTTCCTGACTGTTGTGGTGATGTGGTTGCATCTATTTCTCTGAAATGGAAGCAAATGCTGACGGTTCATGGCAGATGATTGCAAGCTGGGGGTTGTCATCAACTACCCTGCAGACACTAGCATTCTTCAAGAAGGTACAAATCTACACTTTTTTTCTGAAAATGTTCTTATAGGAGCTATATTTAGTTCCCATCAACTTAAAGAAGTACAGTCATTGCATTTATTGATTAGGATTACACTTCTATAACTGCCAACCTAGGGAACTGCACCATTTAAAATCCAGAGCACTTGTAAGGACTGCAGACAGAGCCAGATCCAGCACTTGGCAACATAGGAAGTCACCCAGGGCCCAGTGGCTGGGGGTCCCACTGGCCCGCTGGGTGGTCCAATGGCCAGAGGCTTCCACATACCTTTGAATTACTTCTCCTTTAAGAAGGAGCTCATACTCACCATCCAACACGTGTGTTTCTCTAACACAATGCACACACCAATGCAGACATAAACACCTTCTCCTTTTTAAAAAATGTGCAGAATTTACTTACAACCATTCCATTCACCAAAAGCTGGAATGTAACTTGCAGTCGTTCCATTTTGTTTGGGTGAACAGTGGAATTTTGCTCCATTCACGGAGTGTGTGTATGTGTGTGTGTTTGCTTTTTTAAAATGCCTTTGTGAAGGATGGAAGTTTAGTCAATTAAGCTACTCAGGCTCAAGCCCTGTACCTTAGTTACAGGAGACAAGAGCCTGAATCCTCTATACCAACTACTGGACTGTTAAAGGAATTGTGAGTTTCAGTGCATTTTCAAGGAGTTTTAAGTTTCCAGGGAAGAGAAATTTACTGCTGCTCAAGCAAAGTCTGTTTCCAATGTGAAATTATGTTGTTTAACAAGTGCCACTCAGTGTTTGTGCAGTAGAATTTGAAAACAGTTTTAGTAACACATTAGATAACGTACTTGACTGGTGCAGAAGGCTGTGGGTTGTACTCTCACACCATGAAGATGGATTGCTGATAATAGGGCACTTTAAGGGGGATAGGGGTGCTGCATTCCCGAGTGTGTCTTCCTTTTGGATGAGATGACTAGTAACTATAAACTTGTAGTTGGTTTGCCAGCCATTCCCTTTTGCAATATTATCAGTTTACTAACTTTTTTATTAATGTAACATAGTCAATTAAAAGGGCAGCAGGAACTGAATTTATAGATGAAACTCTGAAATGTAAAGTTGTTTGCAAGTGGCTACTTCTTTATTAGTTACAGATATCATTCATGTAGAATTATTCAGATGACTTTTACTTCTTCAGAGAGTGTGCATATTGACTGATATTAGTCAACTGTAATGACAAAAATTTGAGTGGCCTTTTATGAAAAAAATGTTCTGAAATGGGTAGTTTTATCATTATTGGTTCATACATTTAGTTTCATTCCTTACCGGAAAATGTTCAAAACTACTGGTTTAAAATACATTCTAACACATGGTGCTGTATTATACAAGGAATATATTTTAATACAATTTAATACAATCAGGAAGGTGAATCAAGGAACACATACATGTATGCATGGTTCAAAAAAATTGTGCAAGGGACCTGTGGTTTGAAAACACCCCCAAGGTAAACTTAATCTGCCACTGACCAGATGCATTGTATTTAAATGTGGATTTCAATGTCGTTTCAATGAATGTGAGTTTCAAGGACAGAAAAGTTAACTCTCCATGCCAAGTATGTTCTTTTTGTGTGACTGTACTGTTTGTTTAGCAAACAACTGTCATTGTTTGTGTTATAAAATATGAACTAAAAGTTTTCAATTATATCCAAATATTTGTAATCATTGTAGAAGTGGTACGTACACTGACAGGTTTGAACAGTGTTTATGGTAACTGGGGAGAAATAGTCAAGTAGTGGGACACTGGAATGGCTGAGGGACTGCAGGGGGGTTTAGGGGGCCCAAATCATTACCCTATCTTGGACCCCATTTGACCATGACCCAGTTCTGGCTTTAGTCAAGAGAGGGAAACTTACTGTTTGGAACTCACACAGTAGGCATGGATTTGAAAAACACAAATGTAGCACTACAGGAACAAAAAGAAAACCAAAGCATGGAAACACAAACATCTGTAGGTGGGCCCTACTGTGGTCACTTCCAATCCAATCCATGCCAGGCTTAATCCATCACAATGATGACAGCCTGTTTTGGGTACAAGGCCCATCTAGGAATAAAAATAAAAGTTTCAAGCTGAAGGGTCAGCTGTCACATAGTGTGGTGATCCTTACCAAACAGAGGAGTTCAAATGACTCCCAGTGGGTGCAAATAAGGATGTAATCAATGCCAATACATGTGAATAACTGCAAAAAATATTTATTATAACACTAATGTAAATAATTATGTCTGATTTGGTATAATTATTTAAAATGTATATTTTTTATATTATTTTAAAGACTGTAAAATTATTATTCTAAAAATGTTTGTAATGCTTTCAATCTTTTTTCCCTGGGCCTCCCCTGAAAAATGGACTACTACCCAGTCACACTTTCCCAGAAATCAAATGTCAATCAATAAATAAATATAAGTAAACAAATAAAATAATCCATTACAGTACGGGGAGTGCAGTAGTCTCTCATATTAGTGAGGACCAGATCCAGTATGGTTGCATCTTTGGTTGGTGTATTGACTATCTGGTCCAGGGAGTTTGTGTTTACAAAATCCAGGAATATCTGTGCATATATGTTTGGTGCGTATAAGATTCCCATTTAATAGTGGGATAATTAAAGTCACCCATGAAAATGGTATTGGGTTAGATGATTAGTGTTTCTAATACGTTTAAATACATAGTATGGGTTTCCTGGGTCATATAGGGAAACCTATAGCTTGCAAGGAAGTGGTATTGGTTTTTGCCTATGGTGATTTGAACATGGAGCAGATCAAGTGCATTGTCCTGTTTGACCAGCCTTGAATTATATTTATTTTTGATTTAAATAGAGACACCTCCACCTTTAGCTCGGTCAGTGAAGTAGCTGGCCTAAATGTTTGGAAGGCATTATAACCTTGCACTATTAGTATGCTTTCTGTGCCTTTAAACCATGTCTCAGTGACCGCACAGACATCAGCATTCTCTAGGGTAAAGAGAGCTTCTAGGGAGTGGAGTTTTTTGTTTAGACTCCTAGCACTGAGCAGTCATTTATTTATTTATTTATTTATTTATTTATTTATTTGACATTTGTTAACTGGGTTTGTCCAGCTGGGCCAGAAGCCCATTTTCAGTGGAGACTACAGGAGAAAAGCTCCAGATACAGACATTAACAGTACATAAGGCCTTCGACACCATTCCCTATCATGGTATTATAGACAAGCTCACCAGCCTGCACATAAATACTAACCTCGAAAAAGGGCATAGCAAAATTAATTTAAAATGGGTGGCGAAAGCCAAACACACTCTGGCTAGGCTTATAAATGCCCTAGGGCAGATAGCCTAGTATGAACCTATGAACCTATGAACCCTACCTCACAAGATGGGTTGCCAACAGGCTCATGGACAGAACCCACATGGTGAGAGTTGAAGGAGCTAGGTCCGACTCTAAACTGGTTACAAGTAGCATTCCCCAGAGCTCAGTCCTAGGACCCCTCCTGTTCAGCATATACTTCTCAAAGGTACAGGCAAACACAGGAGAACTATGGCTGACCAAGTTTGCAGATGATAGCAAATTAGGGGCTATAACTGACTCTCCAGCTGGCACAGACATCCTCCAAAAGGGTCTCACTGAGACGGATACCTGGTGTCAAAATCATGGCCTCAAGCTAAATGCCAAAAAGTGCATAGTCATCCCCTTTGGAAAAAACAAAGTACCCACAAACTACCACATAGGTGGTAGTCCCCTAAATACGGAAGATGTAATAAGGGATCTGGGGACCCAAGTAGATAGTAATCTCACCTCTGATAATCACATTGCCAAAGTGGTTATAAAATCCTTCTATGTGACTCACCTAATTACAAAAGGGTTCGCATCCAGATCAAAACAGGTCATTGTGCTCCTCTACTCATCACTCATCAGACCCATCATAGAGTACAACGCCCCATTTGGGATGTACCTCACAAGACACCTGCAACAGCTAGAAAGACCACAGAAGTACCTCACCAAGAGGATCACTGGCCTTAAACTGATGCCTTATGCAGCTCGACTGAAAACTCCAACTGTACTCTGTTGCATACCGCCTACTCAGAGGTGATCTCTGCTTGACATACAAGGCCATGTCCAACCCAGAATTGATGGACATGCTCCACCTAAAGAAAACCTTATCCCCTCGAGCCACATGCTCTAGGGATCTAAACCTGAGCACAACAATAAATAGGACGTGCTGGAGGGATAGATTCCTGTACCCAGAGACTTCCCATGCTTTGGAACAAGATTCCAATCTACATTAGGCAGATCTCCTTGCTAACACTCTTCAAAAGAAACCTTGACAAGTGGATGGGAAACAGAAAGTTTACCCCGGGGATCACTTCAGTGGCTCTGCTGGACAGAGGCACAGTGGAACTAATCTAAGGGGGCAGCGAAAGCCAACACATTCTGGCTAGGCTTATAAATGCCTTCGGGCAGATAGCCTAGTACCTACATATGAACCTATGAACCTATAAATATCACACTCCAAGAAAAAGGATTAAAATACAAAAGGTCTCAATACAGAGAAGTATAGTACATACACAAGATAATAAAAAGTAATAATGAAAATTTTTTTTTTTACTGTGAAGAATATATACAGCAATGGAGCTTTCAAAAGATAAAGAATAGGATTCAACAGATATATTTCTAATAAGGTATTTAGAGACAGGCAAACAATATATACATATATGCATGTGGTGTAGTAGCAAAACTTAAAGGTGTATTCCATTAGTAAAGTCTATGTGTAAAGTGAGAAAACTAAGTCTGAGTAGTAGGAGTGAAAAGTCAAACACAAATAAATCATATACAGTAGTGTAGTGAGTTAGGTAGGTCCTGACAGGGGCAAGACTTGGTGTTAAGTAGGTGAAGTTTAAGTTTTATTTTTTTTATTTTATTTAACATTTGTTGGCCGGGAAAGTCTGACTAGGCTCCATAGAGCCTATTTTCAGCAGAGGCCCGGGGAGAAATGCTCCAGTCACATGTTTTTTGAATGTTGGAGGAAACCGGAGTACCCGCAGAAACCCACACGAATACAGGGAGAACATGCAAACTCTGCACAGAAGGCACCCCAGCCGAGAATCAAACTGAAGAACCTCTTGCTGTGAGGTGACAGCATTAACCGCTACACCACTGCGCCGCCCATTAAGTGATTTTTTGAAGTGTTTAGTGTGGGTAATGGAGCTTATGTGTGCTGGGAGCTTATTCTAAGCTTGGGCTACAGTGCATTTGTATAGTAATTTACCAACATTTTTCTTTGGTTGGTAGATATCCAGGAGTTGCTGGTTGGAGGTATGGAGAGTATGAGTTGGGGTGTAAGGAGATACCAGGGAGGAGAGGGAAGGGAAGGTAGATAATTTGTATAGAATAGAGTGTGTGATTTGAAATTGTGATAGAAGGAGTTGTTGGGGGAATTCCATCCACTGGAGAGAGTTGAGTGCAAGGCAGTTTTGAGAGTTGTAAGGAGAGTTGGTGAGAAATCTAGCTATTTTCTGGTGTTTTTGTTGGAGTTTGTACAAGGTTGTGGACTGTATGGTAGTTAGAACTGGGGCAGCATAGAGGAGGGAGGGGAGGAGGAGAGGCTGAGGCAGGGAGAGTCTAGCATTAGACATTAGAAATTTTTTATTGCAATAAAGCAAGCCAAGTTTTTGGTGAGTTTTTTTTATGCTTTGAAGGATATGCAAGTTAAATTTTAGTTCATCATCAATGGGACGCTTAGTGTGGAGTTCAGGTTGTATGATGGTTTTATTTGAGGCTATGATGACAAGGGTGGATTTATGATGAGAGAGAGAATGAGAAATAAAGAGCAGGAGTTTAGTTTTTTTTTGGATTTAAGATGAGTTGATTATCAGACAGCCACTTTTCAATGTATAGAAAGGCATCTTGGGTATGACCTTGGAGTTCAGTGATGTTGTTGGAAATGGAGATGAGAGTGGAATCATCAGCATATTGAATAGGGAGGATTGTTTGCATGATGCGTGAAGATCATCTGTGAAAATGTTAAACAGGAAGGGACTCAAGATAGAACCCTGGGGTACACCAGATGTGACTGGAAGGGAGGAGGGAGCAGGAAGAGACCCAGCTCATAGATTTTTGCCTACAAGAGAGGTAACTAGTGAACCAGGCAAGGGATGGAACAGAAAGACTGAGGTTAGCAATTTTAGATAAAAGAATAGCATGAGAGACAGTGTCAAAGGCTTTAGAGAGGTCAAGAAAAAGACAGTATACAAGTTAATTGTTGTCTTGAGCCTCAGCTACAGTGTAAGTAAATGATAAGAGGGCAGTAACTCTGCTGTGGTTTGGCTGAATGACATGTTGAGTGGGTGTGAGAAGGTTTTCCTGAGGAAAAATGTTTAGTAGCTGAGTGTGAATACATTTCATAGATTCATAGGTTCATAGGTGTGTACTAAGCTAATGGCCCTGGAGACTTTACAAGCCTAGCCCGTAGACGTGCCCTGCCATTGTGCCACTCAACGTTAGTTCCCAGTGCCTCTATCAAGTGCAGCCACTAGAATAATCCCCGTGCTGAACTTTCTATTACCCATCCACTCATCAAGATTTCTCTTGAAGAGGGACAGCGAGGTGCTCTGCTTGACATGTATGAGAAGTCTATTCCAGAGAATGGGTAGTCTTTGGGAGAGGAACCTGTCCCTCCAGCATGTTCTGTTGATTGCGGTAATGAGGTTGAGGTCTCTGGAGCATGCAGTTTGGAGGAATTGGGATTTCTTTAGATGTATCATTACTAACAGAGCTGGGTCAGACATGGCTTTGTAAGTCAAGCAGAGATCACCTCTAAGTAGGTGCTATGAGACAGAGAATAGCTGGAGGCTTTTGAGTTGGCCATGTAGGGCATGTGTTTATTGCCTAGGATCCTCTTTGTGAGGTACTTCTGTGGCCTCTCCAGCTGTTGCAGTTGTCTAGTGAGGTACATGTCAAATGGGGCATTATACTCGATGATTGGTCTAATGAGGGAAGAGTAGAGAGAGAGAGAGAAACAATTACCTCTTTCTTCCTGGATGCAAAACCCTTGGTAATGAGATGTGCCACATAGAAGGACTTTCTGACCATAGTGGCAATGTAGTGGTCAAAGGAGAGGTTGCTGTCAACCTGGTCCCCTGATCTTTTATAATGCCTTTAGTGTTCAGTGGAGTCCCATCTATGTGGTAATTAGTGGGAACTGAGTTTTTACCAAAGGGGATGACGACACATCTTTTGGCTTTAAGCTTAAGGCCATGGTTTTGACACCAGTCATTGGTCTCAGTTAGGCCTTTTAGAGTATTTTAGAGAGAGGGAAAAGGATGTCTATGGTCTGTAGTTAGATGGGTCAGTAGAATTCCCAGAGGACAGCAGACCAAACCAGCACAATGGTGAACCGCACTTGGAGGCAAAAACAAAAACAGATAAGCAAACTCCACAAAGCAGTTATCCAGAGAGAAAGAAAAATGTAGTTTTTTGTATATAAAGTCCACAAAGGTTTCAGGTAACAACCCTTCCTCAGTGTGTTTAAGTAAGTCACAAACCATCTTGACAGTTAAATATAAGAATCGTTATGACACAACCCAGTACAATTTCCTATTCGATTAACAACAATTAACTTAAAGGAGAATATTTCCCACCAACAAAATAAAATAACCATTCATAAAAAACATACTTATAATCGAAACACATATCTAAAATAATATAAAAACACATAAAAATATACTATCTTAACTTCATTTCTTTCTTGTTCAGAAATAGGTTCATAGGTTCATACTAGGCTATCTGCCCTAGGACATTTATAAGCCTAGCCAGAGTGTGTGTGGCTTTCACCACCCCTTAGGATGAGAATACTATACCCATTAGTTTGCTGTGCCTCTGTCCAGCAGTGACATAGAGATGATTCCCGGGGTAAACCTACAATCTCCCATCCACTCGTCAAGATTTCTCTTGAACAGAGTCAGTGAGGGGCTCTGCCTCACATGGACTGGGATTCTGTTCCATAGTGTAGGGAGTCTCTGGGTGATGAATCTGTCCCTCCAGCACGTCCTATTTATATCCGTGTTGAGGTTTAAGTCTCTTGCTCACGTGGCTCTGGTGGATTTGGATTTTTGAGGTGGAGCATGTCCATTAATTCCAGGTTGGACATGGCCTTGTATGTCAGGCACAGATCACCTCTGAGCAGACGGTATGCGACTGAATAGAGCTGGAGTTTCTTCAGTCGGGCATCGATGACATATGTTTGAGCCCCTTTATCCTTTTGGTGAGGAACTTTTGGGGTCTTTCCAACTGCTGCAGGTGTCGGGTAAGGTACATTCCGAATGGGGCGTTGTACTCAATCATTGGTCTGATAAGTGAAGAGTACAGGGGTACAATGACCTCTCCTGATCTGGATGTGAATCCCTTCATGATCAGGTGGGCAATGTAGAAGGTCTTCCTAACCACTTTGGCAATGTGTGAGTGTCAAAAGAGAGGTTACTGTCAACTTGGGTCCCCAGGTCCCTGATAACTTCTTCCGTGTTTAATGGGTTACCACCTATGTGGTAATTAGGGGTTACCTTGTTTTTCCCAAAGGGTATGACTATACATTTTTTGGCATTTAGCTTAAGGCCATGGCTCTGGCACCAGTTATCCATTTCTATGAGACCTCTCTGGAGGATGTCTGTGTCTGATGGAGTGTCAATTATGGTGCCCAGTTTGCAGTCATCTGCAAATTTTGTCAGCCACAATCCCCCTATGTTTGCCTGCACTTCAGAAAAATAAATGCCGAACAAGAGGGGGCCCAGGACTGAGCCCTGTGGGACACCACTCGTGACCGGCTTAGAGTCTGACATGGCACCAGCAACTCTAACCCTGTGTGTTCTGTCCTTCAGCCAGTTTGCAACCCATCTTGTGACATATGGGTTTACATCTAAGCTGGCTAAAATGCTAAAATGGCTTTATGTTAACTGTTGTATTTAGACCAACAGCACAGTCCACATTGAGTTGTATTATCCATTCATATTCACACAGTTCTAAATAGTTATTTAAATCACAACCTCTCTTACTTTTATAAAATATATCTATAACTCTGAATAAAAAATCTATGGGTCACATTCTTGTCTATTATATGTTTAGTAAGGGCATTACTAATAACTCTTCTCTGCACTTCAGACTTGTGTTCCTAATAATAGTACAGGGTGTAGGGAAGGTCATATCCATTACATTACAACATATAGTTGCAGCTTCTTTGATATAAGGTATATTCTAATGAGGAATTGAAGCATACTTACAGTTATGCCTGAACTGGGTAATGTAGGTGAAAAACCTTTTTTGCCTGTAAAGGTGCTCCAATTTAAAACAAAGGCTATGTTATAAGGATTTACCCCTAGACCTAGCATACAAGTGTCAAAATTTGGAACTCTTCCATGCCTTAACTGTACATGTTGTAATGATATTATTAGAAATAATGAGTTTGAACACCCCGTAACTAATAGGACTTTTGTTTTTAAATTTCATGCCACTTGTAGTACATCAAACATAGTTTATTTAGTGAATTGTGTCGAATGTCCCTCCTTTTACCAGCATAGGTAAAAGCACAAGGAAGCTGAAAGGAAAAATTATAGAACACAAGATGAGTGACCTCAGTATGTGTAAATAGTGATGTAAACAATGTCTATATGTGTAAGTTGCAATGTAAATAGTATCTAGAGTGTTGTGACAGTGAAACCTGGTCTGGGCCTAAAACTGGTTTGTTTTGATCAGTGCCATACCCTGGCAAACATATAAGCAAACTGGCAAAAGTAAATAAACACATACATAAAGAAGAAAGAAAGAAAGAAAAAAGTATATAAAGAATCAATTGCACTGCACAGTTTGCATGTAGCATGTATTTTGCTAAGTGTACTTGCTGCTTTAATACTAGATAGATAGATATCAGAATGTATTAGTAAGAATGGATTTCTTAATGCTTTGTTGGATGTAATGCACATAGAGGGCAAAAGAAAGCCCAGGCAGTTGGTATTTGCTGGTTTTCACTAATGACTGGGAGTCCAGAACAACAGATTTAAGAGATATATAAACAACATTAAAGACAAATGTTGTATAATAACCTGGACATCATTCCTGCCAGATGATTCAAGGGAGACAGATATCCAACAGAAACTATATCCCAGCAATGTAAGACTGAGTCAAATGTATATGCTATACCCTTAATCCAAAAGGCTTTGTTTTGTTTGAGGTAAACAATAGTCTAAATTTACTATTGGTCTCATCCCACTCTATGAATTCCCCCTCTAGTTATCCCTTCACATCTGGAAATCCTAAACCTGCTTGCACTGTGGGGAGAAGGCATTTATACTATGTAACTCTTGCCTTCTTCTCCCAAATTTCCTTGAATTTGTTAATAATTAGGGTCCACAGCTTCTCCCTAATTAATAAAACATGCCTGACTTTTTTAAAATTTTCTATGGACTAGAAACATTTTCTCCCCATGTACCTGTCCATATTCAAACTCAAAGCTTCCAGCATCAAAAGGATTGTATTATATTTTATTTAATCTCTTCGCACAATCCTTAACTGCCATAATAGAATCATTTCTAATCCACACACATAAACTCTTCATCTTATCATGTCCCTAAGACTGTGGGTAATGGTGAACCAGTTCATGTCTGGGAACATAATTTACCTTTACAGCCTTTGTCTTATCTTCTTTATTTTATAGTTTGAAAAAAAAAATTAAAGTGTATTAAAATGTTCCACAACATGGAAATATCTTTCTCTGGATTAATCAAGTACAAACAAAATCCTCTGCAATTAAGGCTAGCTTTTCAGAACTACCCTATGATTTATAACCTCGAGTTTGTGAGTCCATTATGTTCTCAACAAATCACAATAAGAAAAAAGCAAATAAAGGGGGGGTGGGCAGCTCTTCTTGGTTCCTTTGTTTATTCACAGTATGTCTGAGAGGAGCCCTTCAATCTTGAGTCTTGCCTCTGTCCATTCAAATTTTTTCCTAATTAACTCAATTACTTTATAGGGAAATGCAAACACCATTGCCCTGCTCATATGCCAGCTAACTCTATTTAGAGTGCTTAATCACCATCAAGACCATTGAACAACAGTGAAGTCATCTTGCCCTCTGCTTCTCTTTGAATCACCAATGCTTTGTCAATGTTGTCAAAGGTTTGCTTCCCTTCCACAAAGGAAGATTGATCCATATTGTCAGTTTTAGCAACACTTTAGCCATTTTCTTACCTAATGTGAGTACAAATGCTTTATAATCATGGTGCAAAATTAAACTGAAATTGGTCTATATGAAGTTGGATTTAAATTTCCTTTGCCCTGTTTGGCTAGTACATCTACTGCAGCTATCTAGATGCCAGTACTGTCCCTCCTATTAAAATACAATTAAAAGCTTTCAAATCTGTAACACTTTCTGTTATCCTAGCTTCAAAACATCTACAGGAATGGTACCTATTCCTGGACACGTCCTTGTTTATACATTATCATCTTTAGCTCATCACCTCCTATCCCCATCTTCCTCTAATCATAGCATATTTAAGTCTTTCCTTGATTTCTTCATTGCTCTGCTGTCTAGAGATTTTCACTGAATTTCACAAACATGTCTAATACTGTCGTAGAGTCTCTCATTACTTTTTGAGTTTCAGACTCACTAAGTTTAGTAAGACCTATATGTATTTTCTTGTTCTTGGTCATTAATCCTCATTCATTATGCTAATAGTTTTTGTGCTTTGGGGTTGTTATAAAAGTGCTTAACAGCAACCTTTCTAAGCTCTTGCATATTAGTCAAATGCTTCATTATTTTTCTTTAATACTCAACAATGTATTTCTTTTTAATTCTGTAAGATTCATCTTCATCTGCAATACTTTAACCTTCATAATCCTTTCTAAATAAGTCCTATTACTTATTTCCCATATCCCTTTTTCATTCCTGATATATTTTAATTTAATTTTCATTTTATCCCCTCCTCAGCTATTCCTTTTGAAAAAATTTGTATCATCCCAAACAATTATTGAATCTTTTCCACTACCCAGTCCTTAAACTCTTTTCTTTTTAATGTGTAAGGAGAAAGGCACCAGTTTCTCATTTTTACTTGATTACTCCTGGAGCACCCAGTTTGATCTTCGGCTGGGGTGTCTTCTGTGTGGAGTCTGCATGTCCTCACTGTGGTCATGTGGGTTTCCTCCGGGTGCTCTGGTTTCCTCCCACATCCCCAAAGACATGCTGAAAATGGATTGGACATGCTAAAATTGGCCCTAGGCATGAATGCATGCATGTGTGTGCCTTCTGTGGAAGGCTGGGTGCTGGGCTGGCAACTCGATACTGTAAAAATTCCACTGCCAATCATGAGTGCACAAGGTGATCCGCTGTGGCGACACCTAACCGGGAAAAGCCAAAAGAGAGAACGAGAGACCCTGGACAAAGCACCTCTACTGCCTTGTTTAGATTCCATTGTAATTTATATAGATTCAGATATAGAGAGATACATATATATAGTTAGATATAGATACAGATACAGATACAGACATCGACATAGATATTATTAATAGAAGACAAGAATTGTCTCCCTACCCTAAAAAAATTCAGGTCTTCTATTAATAATATACTCCATCTTGGAACAGCTACTACTTCTAATGCTGTCCTAAATAACACTCCCTCTGAAGCAATGGCTCAATTAAAGGCATATTATAGAAAAAGCGTTAAAGTCCTTTCTTAAGATTTTCCACCTAACAATCCTGACATGCCCTCTCGTCAGACAGCAAACGCATCCTGTTTCACCATAAAATCCATCCAGACATCGAACATCAAATCACTGCTCCTAAAACTTAAATCCTGTTCTCATTCATCAGCTGATCTCCCATCAGAATACCTCATCCTGGCCACCAGTGTAATAGCGTATCCTCTCTCTGTCCTAATTATAGCTCTATGAAAGAATCATAAGTTCTTTTTTTATGAAAAAAATCATTATTCCTCTATATAAAGGAGAGACATCATTGATATAACCAATCTAAGACTTATTGCCACATTATTCCCTTTGTCAAAACATCTGGAGAAGTGCATTCACAAACAACTTGAGCATATCCTTCAGGAAAAGCTCCTGACTCTATCAACGCACAGTTTTAGACCTGCCTATAGCACTACCATGACCTTATTAGCCTTCACAGATAATATAACCAAAGCCAGAGGTGAAGGCAAACACATTTCCTTTATATTCCTTGATCTCTCTAAAGCTTTTCATCTAGTCTGTCAACAAACACTACACTGTCTGCTGTCTTCCCTAGGGCTATCACAATCCACACTGCTATGGTTTAACAACTATTAACCAATAGATACCAGTCTCTTAAATGCCTGTCCACCTTTTCTCCCTTCCTGTCAATTCTGGTGTGGCACAGGAATCTGTTCTTGGCCTTCCAATGTTCAATATATTTATTAGTAATTTTACATAAATCCTGTTATCAAGCTTGATTTATAAAATAAGCTGATAATTCTGCTCAAACATGCACTTCCAGTAACCTCATACATCATCAGAGAGTTTCTCAGGTATATTTTAACTCTGTTGAAAGTTGGTTACAGGATAATCATCTGCTAGTAAATCACAAAAAAACTAAATTACTTGTCTTTTTTCAAACTCTCATTTCCATGAAAACAACAAGTTTAAAACGTCTTCCTTAAATAAAACTGTGATTAAAGTTACCTCACATATAAAACTATTTTGATTGACAATCAATGACAATCTTAAATTTGATTTACATATCCACAACAACATCAGGAAAAGCCATCAAAAACTCGGCACCAAAAATGCTTTATCAGCTCTGCCACGGTATCCCTATCTACCACTAACCTCTTACCCTCTTTCTATGTGGTGCCCGTATCATGACCAACCTACAAGCCTCACTTATTTCTAAACTTGAACTATGCTATGACAAAGTAGTCAGATTTGCATGCAAAAGACATTACCAGTCACATCACTATATAGCGCTAAAAGCACATAACCAGCTCAAACATTCTCACCACCTATCTTACACCCTGCTCATCTTAACCCACATAATCACCTGAACCCCATTAACTTGCCCAGGAATTAGCCCCACAATCCAATACTATCTACCAAACCTATCTACCCTTCAACCAAATGATAAACACCTGCTTACATCTACAAACCACAAATAACTGCTGGCATCTGTCTTTATTTCAGTAATGTAGCTAGAACTTGGAATAAAATTCCTGTATCAGTCAAGTCTATCTCACACCTTTATTTTTCCACGCCATTACTAAAAGATTTCCTCTCTGCCTCCTGGCTTTGTCCCTCCACCTCATTTGGGACATAGCTTCTCCTAATGTTATTCATTCCTCTTCTTATACCTCCCTTTATAGCACTAAATCACTTACACTGCTTATCCCCAAGTAATACTTCACTTTATTGTATTAGTTAAACTACAACACCGAATTCTAATTAGCACAAAGAAATCCACATTCCACCGCTACTTCTCTATTAACACCTAAACTTGCTTTTCCCCTCTAATACTTCACTCTAATGAATATCTTAAAGTAATCCTACATATCTTATGTCCCACTCTTCCATCTATCCTTATATTTTAATGTTTGTGAAAATAAATACCATATTTATTATATTGACTCTTTGCTATGTATTCACTGAAACTGCATTGTAAAAGTTCTTATTGCAAATACTGATTACATTAAATTGTTACCTTGCAGCTATTCTCCCTGAAACTCTGCTGAAAAAGGTACCTAGGCTGTGTCCAGTCATAATTTCCTGATAAACAAATGTCAACAAATAAATCAAATAAATAAATAATAAACACACACACACACACACACACACACACACACACACACACACACACACACACACACACACACACACACACACACACACAAACATACACACTATGCATTCTGTGTGATACTATAGAAATAACCCACACCTGGGTGTAGGTAATGCTGGATTTACCCACAGTTGGAGTGGTTTGGTCACGAGGGTGAAGCCCGAGTGACCAAACAAAGCCAACCTTGGGTAAATCCAGCATTACCCACACCCAGAAGTGGGTTATTGCTATTATACAATGACATTATTTAAGAAAAAAAATAATTACTTTTCTTAAATAATGGCATTGTATAATGCCTCCTTGCAGCCCTTCCGCAGCTGTCTGGTATTCTGCGGCAGTTCTGATGTACTGCGCATGCATACGCCTACGCAGTACATCAGAGCTATGGGCAAAAGTAACTGAGAAAGCAAGATCTCTGTTGCTTTTTACAAACTGTTTTGCTATGTTAAATGGGTTTAACATAGCGAGACAGCTTTAAAAAAAGCAACGGAGAATCTCTGTTGCTTATTTTAAAGCTGTCTCACTATGTTAAATCCATTTAACATAGCGAGACAGTTTTGAAAAAAGCAATGGAGAAAGCAAGATCTCCGTTGCTTTTTACAAATTGTTTTGCTATGTTAAATGGGTTTAACATAGCGAGACAGCTTTAAAAAAAGCAACGGAGAATCTCCATTGCTTTTTTTAAAGCTGTCTTGCTATGTTAAACTCGTTTAACATAGCGAGACAGTGTTGCTGTAAGAGTTATAGTAATGGAAAAAGTCTGGGCGACCGGACCTTTTTCCATTACTATAACTCAGATTTACAACGTGCATGCTGACCAATCAGCGTGCACGTTTTTGAATATTAATGGGGGGTAGTTGTATAATATGCATTTTATTACACTGATCACTTTAAATCAACCTTAATTTAAACTAAGCATATCATGAGGTTATTACAGCAAATAAGATTGCACACATCCAAAAGAAATTATATAATTGAGATATTCAGTGCTTTGATCAGTCAACTCTTGAAATTGCCCTATATCTGTACATCTGGACCTTTTTAATGCTGCTCCATATTTTGAATATTGACTGAAGTTGTTTAGTCTGGAATTTAAATCTTTCTCCTAGCATCCTCATTCACCTTCTTACACTTCCCTTTAAAGCACTGAATCACTTAACCTTTTTGTTGAACTAAAGCTTTTTGGAGGTGTGATATCAAGAGTCTGTTTCTGTCTCTCTTCTCTGAAAATGTTCACTGTCATTTCTCACACTTTCAGTTTTTCTGTGACAGTTATGACTGTCTCACCTCTATAAACTATTTTTACTGAACTACAATGTATAAGTCTTATTCAGACATTGACAGTTCTTCCTGTGCAGGTTTCCACTTTCTCCAAGATCAACTTTAAGATCTTGGTTCACCTGTTCAACCCAATATTGAAGCTTGATGCTACAGGCTTTTTCATAGCTTTAATATTCATATTATGATTCCACCTGAGAAATATTATAGCCTTCTTCAGTTTCTACCAAATAGGTTTCCTACCTTTACTAGTATTTCACCACATTTATTTCCTTTTTCTAGTAATTTTCAGGCAGTGGTTATATTAGATAATATGATAAATATGAAATTGCATTTCATACTTCGGCCATTAACAACTGAGCTGGTGAGACTTAGGCTGGTATTCATAGTCCGGGGATCCATAAATGATTTATACTTATTTGTGAGTAGCGGCACTTCATGGGAATGCAAATAAGGTTAGTGAAAGTAATTTGTGATGAATATGGGAAAGTGAAGTTTTTTTCTTTAAAAACCATCCACTTCTCACAAAAGAGCAAATTGTCTTAAGTTCAGCATTGTGAAGTTACAAATTAATTCACCAAAGCCTGAGGGTTTGTGTTTTTTTTTCTCGAATATTGTGATTGAACATGGCCAAGCACAGTCAAGGTTAAACCATTTAAGGAAATCTGTGGACTTCGTACCACTTGAAATTGATTTTTTAAAAAAAAAGAAAATAATATTTTATTTGGGGTTTCCTTTTGTGGATACCCTGATGGTTTCATTAAAGAATAGAAAGGGGGAGATAGGAAAGATTGAAAAAGGGGAGACATAAAAAAGAGGGGAACACACAAGGAAAACACCAAGAGGGTGAGCCGGAGGAGGTGGGAGAGGATGGGCACAATGTTTTATCAGAGAGAGACCCACCCACTATTTTTTTAGTTTTTTTATATGAGAGGGTGGTGTGGGTGTGAAATAGGTAAGAGGGTATAGGAGAAAGGATAAGGAAAGAAAGGCTGAGGAGCTGCCATCTGGAGTCCCACTCCACAGAACTTCAACCATGTACACTGACAGATGATGTTGCAATGGAGGACCCTGATGTTGAGGGAGTAATGGCTTGTGTTGGTGCAGTGCTCAGCATCAACTGGGAGAGCGTGTCTCCACACACTGAAGAGAGGCATCAACAGGCTGAATTCTCCTGCCCAGTACCTCCAACAGGACATCTTCTACAAACTACTTATGGATTGGCTTGGCAGGCTGGCATGTGCTGCATTGCCTGCAGAACCAGTGCCTCCACCCCTACCTTGTAAGAATGGCTGTAGGTGGGCAGAGGGTGATCCTTCCATAGCCTTTGAGGTACATGCCTAGCCTCCCCCTTAGGTATTTGAATGTGTATAAAAAGGAAAATGAATAGGAAAGAAAAAAAGTAGTAAATAGCATTTCAAATTCAATGCTAATATATGCATAAATATATCCTTTGGGAAGTCAACCATCCTGGCTAATTTCCTTGCTGATAATATGCCCCTAAGAGTTGACCCAGTGGTCAGGGATCAAGGTACACACATAGACAGTTGCCTTACCTTTCACCACCATTTGGCCACATTAGTGGGGAAATCCTTTTATATTGTGAAACCTATAAGTAAGGGCATAGCATCTAGGTCCAAAAAAGTCATTAACCAACCGTACTCCACCTTATCAGACGAATGACAGAGTACAATGCTCCCTTCAGTATGTATCTGACCAGGCATATGAATGAACTACAGTGACATCAGAACAAAATTCTCAGCTGTTTAGATTTTTGCAGAATGTCCAGATTTTGCCTCATGCTTTGTCTGTACCTCATAAAATTTGTGGTTTTCTGGCAAATCACTGGGATCATATGACTGAAGTAACTAAATAATGACATACATTTGAGTTTCAAACTTCAGATCCTTTAGAAAATGTATGTTAACACAATTCCTGTTGCTCTAGTAACTTTATAAGTTTATAAGAGCAATATTTAAAATCTGTCCCTACTTTTAGGCATTTATCCCCCCTTTTGTCAGGCTTTGTCCAGATTTCTTGCACTAAGAGGTTGAGAGGTATATCTCACAGGTTCCTCACAAGAAGAATACAAGGCATAACAAACCTTCTTTAAGTAAAGTGTCTTAAAGCCCTTTCACTCTACTCAGTCTACTGTATATTGCTGAAGAGTGATCCATGCCTGGTTTACAAGGCATCCGCAAACCCCACATTTATGAATCTCCTGCATATTTGTAAGTCAAACAATCACAGAAACACAAGATCTAAGGACAGAGAGAGATGGGTATGTGCCCCAGAGACAGTCCCTTCCTATGGAACAAGCTTCCCATCCATATGAATCTGAGTTTGCCTATGACCCAGTTTAAGTTCAACCTAGACCATTGGGCAGGGAATAGAAAATGTACACTGGGTCTAGCACCCATGTCCCTTATGAGCAGATGTAGTATATAAATGTCTTGACCTCAATATCCTGTTTGGATGTAAGACATCATTATTCTTTCAAGAAAACATAACTAGGGATAGACAGGGTCCATGGTGTGTTAACCTAGTAAAAATCCATGACTTTGACTCTATAGGAAATGCATAATCAAGATAAGAAAACAGAAAAAGTAGGGGGGAGACAAAAGAGAAAATGCACAATAAATCCACACATCATGTATACATGCCATTTTATACACCATTGAAGTATTGCAGTAAAATCTTTATTGAAGTAAATAAAACTTGTGCACAGGAAATGATTATGTGTACAATAGGAATACTCATTTGGGAAGTGATTATGTGTACAATGACAGTAGTCACTTGGAAAGTGCTTTAGTACTTGGGAAGAATGATAAGGACACTGCTTATGTGTATTATGGGAGTAGTCATTTGGGAAGTGCTTTAGTACATGGGAAGAATGATAAGGACACTGCTTATGTGTACAATGGGAGTAGTCATTTGGGAAGTGCTTTAGCACTTGGGAAGAATGATAAGGACACTGCTTATGTGTACAATGGGAGTAGTCATTTGGGAAGTGCTTTAGTACTTGTGAAGAATGATATGGACACTGCTTATGTGTATTATGGGAGTAGTCATTTAGGAAGTGCTTTAGTACTTGGGAAGAATTATATGAGTAGTGCTTATGTGTACAATGGGAGTAGTCATTTGGGAAGTGCTTTAGTACTTGGGAAGAATGATAAGGACACTGCTTATGTGTACAATGGGAGTAGTCATTTGGGAAGTGCTTTAGTACTTGGGAAGAATGCTATGAGTAGTGCTTATGTGTACAATGGGAGTAGTCATTTGGGAAGTGCTTTAGTACTTGTGAAGAATGATACAGACACTGCTTATGTGTATTATGGGAGTAGTCATTTAGGAAGTGCTTTAGTACTTGGGAAGAATTATATGAGTAGTGCTTATGTGTACAATGGGAGTAGTCATTTGGGAAGTGCTTTAGTACTTGGGAAGAATGCTATGAGTAGTGCTTATGTGTACAATGGGAGTAGTCATTGGGAAGTGCTTTAGTACTTGGGAAGAATGCTATGAGTAGTGCTTATGTGTATTATGGGAGTAGTCATTTGGGAAGTGCTTTAGTACTTGTGAAGAATGATAAGGACACTGCTTATGTGTATTATGGGAGTAGTCATTTGGGAAGTGCTTTAGTACTTGGGGAGAATTATATGAGTACTGCTTATGTGTACAATGGGAGTAGTCATTTGGGAAGTGCTTTAGTACTTGGGAAGAATGCTATGAGTAGTGCTTATGTGTATTATGGGAGTAGTCATTTGGGAAGTGCTTTAGTACTTGGGAGGAATGATATGAGTATTACTTATGTGTACAATGGGAGTAGTCATTTGGGAAGTGCTTTAGTACTTGGGAAGAATGCTATGAGTAGTGCTTATGTGTATTATGGGAGTAGTCATTTGGGAAGTGCTTTAGTACTTGGGAAGAATGGTATGAGTACTGCTTATGTGTACAATGGGAGTAGTCATTTGGCAAGTGCTTTAGTACTTGAGAAGAATGATATGAGTACTGCTTATGTGTACAATGGGAGTAGTCATTTGGCAAGTGCTTTAGTACTTGAGAAGAATGATATGAGTACTGTTTATGTGTACAATGGGAGTAGGTATTTGGGAAGTGCTTTAGTACTTGGGAAGAATGATAAGGACACTGCTTATGTGTATTATGGGAGTAGTCATTTGGGAAGTGCTTTAGTACTTGGGAAGAATGATAAGGACACTGCTTATGTGTACAATGGGAGTAGTCATTTGGGAAGTGCTTTAGTACTTGTGAAGAATGCTATGAGTAGTGCTTATGTGTACAATGGGAGTAGTCATTTGGGAAGTGCTTTAGTTATTGGGAAAAATGCTGTGAGTAGTGCTTATGTGTACAATGGGAGTAGTCATTTGGGAAGTGCTTTAGTACTTGGGAAAAATGCTATGAGTAGTGCTTATCTGTACAATGGGAGTAGTAATTTGGGAAGTACTTTAGTACTTGGGAAGAATGATATGAGTACTGCTTATGTGTACAATGGGAGTAGTCATTTGTGAAGTGCTTTAGTACTTGGGAAAAATGCTATGAATAGTGCTTATGTGTACAATGGGAGTAGTCATTTGGGAAGTGCTTTAGTACTTGGGAAAATACTATGAGTAGTGCTTATGTGTACAATGGGAGTAGTCATTTGGGAAGTGCTTTAGTCCTTTGGAAGAATGATATGAGTGGTTCTTATGTGTGCATCAGATGAATTCATATTGCAAGTGCTTGTGACTTCTTGTAGGGGAGAGTACTCTACATCCAATACATTACTAAAAATACCCTTTGTGATTATTAGATGCAATCAGCTAAAAGCCGTAACATTAACCTGAACTGAAATGGTTTCAGTTACATTTCTTTCATCTGCAATGGAAGAAAAATATTTTCCTTGTGAGCAGTACAGAAAACCATTGTAAAAAGAGTGCAGCAGTTATACATGGAAATATTTCTCTCTCTCTCTCTTTTACAATAATATTATACACATTGGATTTCAGTTATACTTACTGGAAGATTCAACCAGCTTTTCTACTCTTCTTTGTTGTTGTTGGCAATTCAGTTCTACTTCTTCCTCAGATGTAATTAAAAGAGAGGAGGCAATTCTTGTTTACCTGTGTTTGCTTTTGTTTACTGTATATATACAGAGAGAGAGTTAATGTATTCCTGTCTTAGCAATAACTACATATGTATGGTGTAAGAATTTGTACAATACTATGCCACTAGACCCTGTTCTGTAAGAGAAAAAAGTATGAAATGTATGTGGAATGCTATTTTCAAACTACTATGCTGTGCAGGTAACACTGTGCTCAGGTGTAACTAGTTCACAAACAAAGAAGGTGTCTATATTAAATCAGCAAATGCTTAGAAAAGCGAAAGCTGATTTATCGACCCCATGTAAGCGAAAGCTTACAATCCAGAACACTCAAAACAGAGATGTTTTTTTCCCAGGGAAAAAAATCGCTGTTCCAAAAAAAAAAACTTTAAAACATTACATAAAGCCCCCCACACCCCTCCTACTTAAATATAACAACTCCAAGATCGCACTACAGTGATGAAAATGGCAAAATACCGAAGGCGGCCAAGCAATTTCTTTCCCAGGGAAAAAATTTGCTTATATGCCATTTCAGCATTTTGCCGTTTCGCGCTTTCAAGTTCGATCAAGACGCATTCAAAACAATGCATCTTCGATCATCTAATAGGGAATCACAAAGAAGTGTAGCAATTTATTTCTTGTTTGCTGTACAAATGTGTCTGATTTGATTCATAATGTAGAAGTACAACAACATTTCTCAGTAAAGTTTGTACTGGTCATTTAATTGGCACAGCAACCCTCCCCCTCCCCCAACTTTCACTCTAACTAGTATGTGGTGTCTCAGACTTCAGCATTGTTGTTTGTACAGTTAGAAATACTTTTGAACGAACAACTGTGTTAACCAGCTGTATTACTTATATTTCTATGGCCAACACAAAACCTACCTCACGCTATGCATCTGTTAAGTCATTTTATACAATAATGGCAAATGGCAATGTTTATTTTTAATTTTAATTTCATTATTTATAAATCCATTAACACATATTTCTACTTGTAACCTAATACATGATATACAGAGCTACATATATAGTTTACTATTTTAATAAACATGTCAGATCTGTATATATTATGAAACTCTGATAACACACTACTCGTGCATCCTTTAAAAAATGCATGTATGATTACAAACATGCTTATTATTTGCTCTGCAAATCAAAATCGCATTACTGGTAATATTTTCAGGTACAAATATCTTTCTTAGAAAATATCTGTAGTTATGTAAACTTTGTTAAACTTTTTATCTTTAATATGACTCATTCAAATAGTGATGATTAAGAAACGCTGTTTTTCACTTACTAAAGAACTCTGGCCTCCTCATTACTACCTGGTCTACCCATTCAGCCAGCTGGTCAGTCCTACAGCTCTGTAAGTCCTCAACTCATCCACTGCTGGCTGTAATGGGTTATACCTGTCAGGGTTGGCACTCGGCACCCAGCTTCTGCCAGATATCAATTTATTTTCAATTTGTATGATGCGTGCATGCCTCTATTTTTTCCAATATGAATCTTTGAGAAGTTAGGGAATTATCATATGCTCCTTGTCAGACCAGCTAGAAGAATAGCGACAAGCTTTCCCAGGGGATGCCATCATTTAAAGTGCCAGAACAAAAGTGAGGAAAGTATATATTACTCAGGGTTTGAACCTTTCCTTGTGGGGTGTGACTTCACCCTAAACATACCCTGTTTACTAGTAGGGGTATTACAACCATACCTCTCAACCTCTTAGTGAAAGAAATCTGGCTAAAGTCCGACAAAATGGGGTGGGCCAAAAATACGGGCATATTTTAAACATTGCTCTTATAAACTTAGAAAGTATCTAGAGTAACAGGGTTTGTTTTGTTTTAACATACATTTTCTAAAGTATTTGGAGTCTGAAACTCAAATGTAAGTAATTATTTAGTGACTTTAATCCTTAGATCATCCCTGTGATTTGCCAGAAAACCAAACATTTTATGGGGAACAGACAAAAAATATGAGCCAAAAATCTGGATGCTCTGCAAAAATCTGGACGGTTGAGAGGTGTGATTACTACAGCTATTGATGTTAAGTTTGTTTTAACCAAAAACTGCTTTGTCTTATACATTTTTTCTTAAAGAAAATCAGTTACTTTCCCCTTCTATGCTTGATTACAATGGAAATATATGAATAATAATTGCTATTGCTAATGTTCATTGGTGAAGGTTATTTTTATTCCCTAATGCCAGCATTTTTGGGGAAGGGGTGAAATAAATGCCACTATGTGTGTTAGTTTAAGTGTTATGAAAATATGTTTTGCTTGAGGTGCCGGGTGTAAGACAAAAAGTTATATGGGCAAGGATTATACTTCAGTTTGTGATAATCTTGAAATCCATTTTGTTTTGTTTTTTAACAACACTCTTATTTTGGTTACTCTAGGGCAATTCACCCATTACCACAACAAGCATGGGGCAGCTGTGGAGTGCCGCAGACTGTGGACCTGTCTGCAGCATGTCTGTGTTAGTCTGATGTGCATTCATGTTACTTTGGCCCCATGCTCATGACTGTCAAAACCCCAAAATTCACCCACACTTCTAGGGTCACATTTTCGTACTACTACGATTCATAGAGATGAATATAAATTAGCCTAATTTGCACATAAAACTTGGTAAATGCATTCAGATACTCCAGACTTATTCCAGTAATGAAATATTTAAAAAAATATATAATTTAATAAGAAACACTTGGAAATAATATTTCATTATTGAATTATGGGTCATATTTAATGAATTTACATACATGATGTGCATGTTATGACAGCAGTGACCGATTACTAGATTTGTGTTATTTGGAAGTTGGATTTCATGGCAGTGGCAGTAGAAACGATTACTGATGACAGAAAATGTTCATTATTATGGTATAATTTACTGATTGTGCATACATGGTATAGATCCAATAAGTTACTCCTGACATTTGACAGTGTTAAGGATATCAGCAGCATGTGTGACAAAATGGAGTTTTTTGGCGTCACAGTGATGTATAAAAATGGCTGTATTATGACAACATGAAAATGGCTGAGGGTAGGACAAGGATGTTTTTTCATGGCAAAAGTAATTGCAACCATTTCCTGAATGAACTACAAGTAATATACTGAAATTTTCAGTGGGTATATTGAGATTTCTGTATGTAATTATGTGGTTTGTTTTAAGTAACATTTGTATTTAATGTGGGTGTATGATATTCCATTGTTAACAGTTTCAATTATTTTTATAGGGTCAGCATCAGAAATAAACTTTTAAACTATACCAATATATTTGGATGATATCACCAGCAGAATGGATGTTGATGATGATGGTGATGGTGATGCTGATAACATAATGATATTTATGAGATGGCCTGAGGAAAGTGACAGGCATTCCCCAAGTTTAATGACAGACAACATAGATTAGTACTAAGCTAAGTGCCCTTGCGAGCCATTTTAAGCCTAGTCAATTATCCCCCTAGAGACTCCCAAAAACCCTGCAGTGTTGTAAAACAAGCAACTTACTCACCTTAACCATCCTAATGGCAGGATCTCTCACCCTACAGCATGCTCTTAACTCTGCAGAAAGTAGCAATGCATCAAAAAGTAAACCACGAGCTGGCACGTTACTCCCACTTGTATAGTAATAACACCACTGCACCTCTCCATCAGCATCTCCAAACCCCAGGCAACATTTTTAGGTGATGGCAGGCTTTCAGAAGTCACAGTGTCTACAGTGATACATTTACAAAGGTGATCCAGGTGCAGGAACTTCTTACAGCTACCACAGGAAACATGCAAAGCATTGACTGCCCAACAGGAAATGTGCCGTGACACTTTAGGGCTCAGACCCCTGCTAAAGAGAATGAGCTAGAAATGGTCAGAGGCCTCTAGGGCATGTGTGATTATTTACAACAGTACATGGAAATAGCAGCGAGTAGGGACAATGCCATGATCACACTGATGTGTATTATGGTGACACACCAAGCATCAGTGACCACCTCCATTTGTACACTAGTTAGGACATACCAGAGTCAGCCTGGAGTCAGTCTTGCAAGAGGCACAGGCAGGGTACTGTCCAAACATGTGGGGTAGATCACATAATAATACCATTACTTCTCAGGTAATGATATAAGTAGTCATGGTGAACAAGCACAAAATACTTCAGAGCACATCAGCATTCATCTACACCTAACAGAACCTCATATTCAAGTTTACAATCACAGTCACACATCAGTGTCAGTTCAGTGACAACAGGATCACCTGCATCAAATAGGTCATGACATTGGACCAACTCAACTACCAATTCTTAGGGTAGCACCTCCTCAGAATCACATGTACCAACATCTAACCTGTCTATAGGAATATCCAAGACCCACTCATTGAATGCAGATTGTGATATCCTACCTGTAATCCTGGAACCTGGATTTCAGAACAAACAAAACAAGACTTTGTTTGGCATACAAACAATTCTGACCCACAGCTGAATGTAGATGGCTTATCTACCCTCTTCTCCAGACAAGAAAGGCAATTGGTATAGGTTTAGAAAAACTGTTTTATTGAGTCTTCACAGGTACGTGAGCATTCTTGCAGTCAAATCTTAATGATTTTAGAGTGAGTTCTGCTCCGGTTATAAGAACTTTGTGAGTAGAGGGGTCAGAATAGGCAGGTGTTTTAATTGGTGGAAGTAAAATACACCTAATTTGAATATGTTGAAAAGGGTGTGTGTTTTAATTGGTGGAGGTAAAACAAAACTCATTTGAATATCACCAAATGTCCACCAATGTGGTGGGGTATCCACATTGGCTAATCATCCTCTATTCTCATTCCCTCCAGGGGAGCTCTTTTGAGTGTATACCTTTAACTCCCAGTGTTTCAGCTTTTAATTCAACATAAAAAACATGTAGTTATTTAACATTTTAAACCCACATTATACATCATATTATATTAATTTTTTTGTTGCCATGCTGCTTCCATATATAATTATATTTTTTTCTGTATGTATATATGCTTGGAATTATTAAAATTTATAATAACAACAGGTGATATTTGGCCTTGGCCGCTTAAGTAAGCGGTAACTGCAAACACCTGGAGGCGTCCTTTCGACTGTAAGTTAAAGTAATTGTGTTATATAACAATATCAGTTAGCCATATTCAAGATAAGTCCAACAAGGCCTGTTCAAGCAAGATAATTCCTTTTACCTTCTTTAAACAGAGTGATGTGCTACTGCTTTAACTGAACAAACTGTACCACTTGAGATACCAAGGAATCCATAAGATTTTAACATTTTAAAAACACTTTTGCTATATGGCTTTTTCAGATCTACCAGACAAATACTTACAGTGCTATATTGATTTCTTGGATGGATCATACAATCTTACATCATCTGAACTAAGTCTCTTAGAAAAAGGTTTATCTTGTATTCCTGTACAGAAGTGTTATTTAACAGAAACTATTATTGAGTTAAGATTGTTTGGCAATGTATGTTTGAAACTTTTTTCCCAAATTGTAACCTGGATGCAATGTGTACTCCTCTTAAAAAATTTTGTACTTTTACTCCTATTTATCCACCGGTTGTACTTGCCTTTTTGAATATGTTTTTTGACTGATATATAATTTTTAAATGTAAAAAAAATACTTATCTAGACATGAATATTGGGCATTGAATAGGCAAGTACTTCTAAATTTTGAATTTGGAGACTTTCCGAGGTAATTAAGTAAATGGAATAATACAAATGTTACTCATCCATTTTATATGGTTACACTTGATGTTAAATCACTTTGTACTCCTATTCTTGATGTGGATGATATTGAGTCTGTTACGTATGTATTGGTAATTCTGGTGGTAATACAAATTCTATTAATACTATTTGAATTTTACTGGAAATAGTACTGGAGAATAATTTGTTTTGTTTTAATGGTCATGGATATCGTCAAGTTGGTATAGCTATGGGTATAGTTGTAGGCAACACATATGCCGATTTAGAAATGTATGAGTGGGAGAAACAGTTTATTCTTATTGACATGTATAGTGAGAAAGTATTGTTTTATGGTCATTTTGGAGATGATATTTTTTCGATATGGAGGGGTCAAGTTTAAATGACTTGTATACATTTATTTCATAGCTTAACTGTACTACATCACTTCTTACATATGGAGATATGCCATCGGAAAAGAACATCTTTTTTCATGACATCAATATTTATAAAGATCTTTATGGGCTACATAAAACTAGAATTTTTAGGAAACAAGTGAAGAAGAATAGTTATTTACATCGGACTAATATGCACCCTAGGTATAGACCTATGTACTGCATCTATACATGTATCTAGCTATATATATATATATATATATATATATATATATATATATATATATATGTGTGTGTGTGTGTGTGTGTATATATATATATATATATATATATATATATATATATATATATATATATTTATATATGTAATTAATATATATATATATATATATATATATATATATATATATATATATATATATATATATATATATATATATATATATATATATATATATATATATATATATACATACACATATAGACATACTTCCAAATTTTGAATTTTCAAAATGTCGACTTTCTTATGGCTGAGACCAGAAGATCAGCATTTGAAAGTTCAAACCATTTAAATGGAGATTGCCATACAGTGTGGAATGGTATATTTACCATTTTCCTCAGTGTGGCGAGATCTCAAAGTTGGTATATTTAATTAGTGGGGTGTAGGGATGCAGTGGGGGCTTGCCATGTCAAAGTCGACATTTTGAAAGTTTGAAATTTAGAAGTAGCCCCATATATATATATATATATATATATATATATATATATATATATATATATATATATATATATATATACGGGTCCCCTTCACATGGTTGACTCGTCAGAAAGTCGACTTTCATATGGCCAAGACCATATGATCGAGTTTTGAAAAGCCGAACATGGGGAACCGCTATCTCTGTACAGTGCGGAATGGGAAAATTTCCCTCTTCCACACTGTACTGCAATCTCGGAATTGGTATATTTAAGTTATGGGGGGGTGTGGGGGGTGTACCCCCTGCTAACAGTTTCAGGTAAGTGTTTGTTGTGTTTTATATGTTTATTTTATGTGGTCGGCTTTTCAAAAGTTAATCATATGGTCTCGGCCATATGAAAGTCGACTTTCTGAAAAGTCAACCATATAAAGTAGACCCATATAAACATATATATATATATATATATATATATATATATATATATATATATATATATGTCAGGTCTATATTATAAAATCGAATGTTTAAGCTGTCGAACACCTAAACGGTGAAAGTTGAAAAATGTGAATGGCCACTTCTGTAAATTTTTTCACAGGGACAAAAATTCACTTGGCTGGCAGACAGGACCATTGGATTTATTGCTGTTGAGCTCATACCCTTATTTGGGTCTCCACGAGTGTTTTTCAAGTGTTCCTAGACAGGAAAACAAACTTTCAAACCCTAATCAAATGGTGGGGGGGCTTCACTCCCCAAACCCACCGATGTGGGGGGCTGTACCCCCACACCCCCTAACTAAATATACCACATCCAAAATCGCTGTACATTGGGGAAAAGGGCAAATTCCCAAAAACAGCCAAGTGAGTTTTCTCCCTGTGAAAAAATTCTCAGAAGTGGCCGTTCACGGTTTTCAGCTTTTGCTGTTTAGGTGTCAACATTTAGATGTTCGACAACCTAATCATTTGATATTATAATTTAGACCCTATGGGTCTACTTCTATTTACCGAAAGGCTAAAATATCGAGGACCACAACGCCAAGACGAAAGTCATGAAACATGGACTCACGAATCAAGTAAGCATTCACAGGGCAAGCAAATACTTGTCCAATGGGAGAACTATGCCATTTCTCCACTGTAGTATGATCCCAGAGTTGGTATATATAGTTAGTGGGTGGTGAAGGGAAAAGCCCCCCACCTAGGTGAGTTTTAGGTGGTGTATTGTTAGTTACTGTTGTTTTGGACAAGTATGCTCTTGCCTTGTGCATACTTACCTGATTCGTGATTCCGTGTATTGTGATTTTTGTCTCAGCGCTGTGGTCATCGGTATTTTGGCCTTTCAGTAAATAGAAGTAACATATATATATATATATATATATATATATATATATATATATATATATATATATATATATATATCTGAGTCTACGTTGACCCATTGAAATTACAGTTCAGCGAACTGCAATTTCCCGATTCTGTTTTCGCAAAAGTGCATTTATCTGAAAATACACTTTCGCAAAAATGGAGTCATTGAAATAAAAAATAAAACAAACAAAAAGAAAACGCTAAACACATTTATGCAGGAGGACAACACCCCCTGCACCCCTAAACCCCTGCTACTTATATATACTAACTCCGAGATCACACTACTGTGGGGAAAAGGGAATATTCCCTTATCCTCACTGTACCATGATCTACAACAAGCTCCCCTTCCCATACACCACAGAGGAAATACTGTACCGGCACCACCACAGGATCCTAGAACTGGTGACCTCTCTTCGCTGAACCGATTTTTGCAAAAGTGCATTTTTGGATAAATGCACTTATAGGTTTCGCAAAAACTGACTCATGAAAGGCTCACTACAGCTGATGATATCTTTTTATTAGAAGCATCCAATATGTCTAATGACTTTTTAGCATAAGGTTATAGTTCTAAAGAGATCAAATGTGCTTTTAATGAAGTTAAAATTTTACACAGTAGCACTATGTGCCCGTTTTTTTAAATCAAATGTACTTGTTGAGGATGTGATAGCTACTGCTGCATCAAATGCTTATGTACCTTTTGCTATGAATTTTAGCATGAGCACAGGTGCTATAATTGACATTTTGAAGGATAATTGGATGATTTTATGTGCATCAAATGAAATAATGAAAATAGTTGGTTCAGCACCTTAAATTGTTTTTAAAAATAAGTGAAATATTAAAAGACAGCTTTGCTATAGAAATAAATTTAACAAGACTAGTTTGTTTAATGAAGACATGGAGAAGACTTTTAGTACTTTTTCATGTAAGAATTGTTATTGTCAGTATATTTATAGCAAGTAGTAGCTAACAAATGGACCCACTGGAATAAATGGTGCTAGTTAACCAAAAAATACAAGTAGCAAATATAAACCAGCACCAAGACGACTGTTGGCATAAAAATCCAGGTTTAATATAACAAGATAGGTAAGCGCTTTCACGCATTAAATGTGCTTCTTCAGACAACAAAACCATAAAATCAGGCACGTTATATAGTACATTCATCTAATGTAATAAAACAATTAACCAATAAAAACAATAGCATATTTAATGTGTGAAAGCGCTTACCTATCTTGTTATATTAAACCTGGATTTTTATGCTAACAGTCGTGTCTTGGTGCTGGTTTATATTTGCTACTTATATTTATAGTAAGGCTTTCTTTAAGCATTCAGTAATGGACAAGGTGTTTCATTTTCAGCATGATGCTAACTGTATCCAATAACTTGATCTATATTTTAACCTGTGAACAGTGTTTGGCTTTTTATGTTGGTAAAATTAGCAAACATCTTAATGGTAGGCTCTCACAACATATATATGAAATTAAGAAAAATATTCTTACAAATGCTTTGGCTAAACATAACTTTGAAAAGGGAAATACAGATACGTTTAAATTCAGTATGTTGTATTCTGTGTATATTAATGTACAGAGGGGTGATGTTGTTAACTTAACTGAGTTTTATCGACATAAGTGGATACCATGATCGAATGTAGTGACTTTACCAGGATTAAATGAGTCTTTTTCTTTAACACCAGTGCTGACGTTGCACGGCTTATATCATTAGTTGGATAATTGTGTAATATAATTGTCTGTTGTATAAATATCTGTTGTTTGAGACATTTCTTTCTTTCTTTATTTATTTATTTTACATTTGTTGATAGGGTTTGTCCGACTGAGCTTAATAGCCCTTTTTCAGCAAAGGCCCAAGGAGAAAGGCGCCAACATATTTTAACAGACTAGTATCTATAGTAGAAATTAATAAATATGACGCATAATATATACAAACAAAAAAGCATTTAATCCTAGTTGTAGTAAGTAGAGGTGAGAAGTGGAAATAGTAGAATTGGAGGAAAGGGGAAAGAGCAAGAGAAGAAATAGAAAAAGGATTAGAGAACGGTTTATGGGGGATGATTCCACTGACAGATCCATTTAGTTTGCAGGTATTGTTTAGTAGCGATTTTAAATTGTTTTAGTTGCTGAAGTGACCTGATTTGGGGTAGTAGACTATTCCAAGCCTTGGTGGGATACAAACTGTGGAGATTATGGCCTATTTTAGTATTAGGTTTATGGATTTGCAGAAGGCCTTGGCTGGAACTTCGGAGGGATCTTGTTGGGTTGTAGTGGGAGATTAGAGATGAGAGAGTTGGGCAGTAAGAGGGTTTGTAGAGAATAGAGTGAATGATCTGAGACCGAGTAAGTAGGAACAAGTTAAGTAATTCTAGCCAATTTAATTATTTCAATGAGACAATGGTGAGACTTAGATGTATTCTGTGCAGCAAATCTTGCTATCTTGTTGTATGTTGTTTCTAGTTTAGCTAGCAGTCTAGTGTTGAGGTTAGTTAGACTTTGAGAACTATAGAGTAAAGTGGGTAAGAGGTAAGAATTAGATAGGGTTAACTTGTTTTTTTTGTTAAGAAATTTCTTTTTACAGTACAGAAGTCCTAGGTTCTGATGTGTTTTCCTAATGCAGTTATTGATATGTAAATCAAACTTTAAGTGGTCATCTATAGTAACACACCTAGGAGTTTTGTGCTGGTGTCTACCTGTACTGGGGTGTTGTTTAGGGACAATATTGAGAAGGAAGATTTGATATAGTGAAGATTTTTAGGGAGAAAGTAATATAATTTAGTTTTTTGGGGGGTTGAGAATAAGTTGGTTATCAGATAGCCAGTTTGCTACAGAGTTAAAGGAGGTCTGTGTAAATGAGATGAGTTCAGCTGGAGAGTCAGCGATAGTGATAATTGTAGAGTCATCTGCATATTGTACGAGGGATGACTCAGAACATGAAGAGGAGAGAAGATTGGTAAAGATATTGAAAATTAGTGGACCAAGGATGGAGCCTTGTGGAGCACCCATTTTAACAGAGAGAAGAGGGGAGTGACCTGAGAGACATTTTTACTGACTGGTAGCGATCAGAGAGGTGAGAGACGGTATCAAAGGCTTTAGAAAGGTCTAAGAAAAGACAGAAAATAAGATTATTATTGTCTCTGACAAGTGAGACAGAATTAAGGAAGGATAGAAGAGCTGTAGTAGTGCTGTGCTTGGGACGAAAGCCATGTTGAGTGGAAATGAGTAGATTTTCTTGAAGTAGGTATTGCATTATTTGTTTGTGTATGCATTTTATTAGAATTTTCGAGAGAGGTGAAAGTATAGCGATGGGGTTAAAATTGGATATTACAGTGGAGTGACCTCCTTTATTTACAGGAAAGGTGTAGAACTGTTTCCAAATAGTAGGAACAGTAGACTTGGAGATAGAGCAACTTATTAGTATGGAGACTGGAAGAGCAAGGGGATCAGCTGTGATCTGTAGGAAAGAAGAGGGGATATGGTCTACTGATGTGGAGCATGGTTTTAATTTGGGTAGTAGAGATTTGATAAAGTTGGTAGAAACTGGTTTTAAGGAGAAATTATTTGCAGTGATACTTTTTGGAGCTAAGACTGAGCTGTTCAATATATTTTTATGAATAGATAGATCGGGGATGGAGTTGATTGAGTAGTTTGGATATTAAGTCAGTAAAATAAGAGTTGAAGATGGCGGCAGTTTCTTCATGTGTTTTGTCAGGGCATGGATTTGGACAGCTTGGGGAACCTGGGTGTACTATTTAGTTTATTGAGTTCCAAAACTTTTGGGGATTAGATTTAAAGGTAGAGGATGGGTTGTAATAGAAGTATTTCTTGTCTGTATGTATGTGACTTTTGGCCAAGTTTCTAAGCTCTCTGTATTTCTGGAGGTCAAGTTAGAGCTTTGTTTTTGTCCAGGTTTTCTATGCTCTATCCCTATTTTTTAGTAAGGTATGGGTGTTTTTAGTCAACCATGGAGATATGTTAGACTTTATATGAACTGTTCGCAGAGGAGCAAGAGAATTAAGAATATTTAAGAATATAGAGTTGAAGGACTGGACTGCTTCTTCTAAGGGGAGTTGATGTAAGAAATTCCAGTTCACTTCAGAGGGAGAGATCTGAAGATTTCTGGGTCAAAGTTTGCTAACTTATGGCATGTTATAAAGGTTTAGCATAGTGGGGTGAGTATCTGAGGACTTTTGTTGGGCAGGGATCACTTAGTGGGCTTGGTAGAGTTTCAGGGTTGTGGTATTTAGAAGGGTGAGAGACTAAAAACTAGTCAATGAGACTAATGGCTCTATGAGAGTTATTGATATGGGTGGGGTCAGTGATAAGTTGAGTAAATCCATAGCGATTTATGTGAGAGGAAGGGTTAGGAGAGCAGAATGATAGCCAATTTAAATTGATGTCACCAAGTATAATAGTTTAGTTGGGAATATGGTGGGAGATTTGAGCAAGTATATTTTTTAGAAAAGGAATGTTATCCCCTGGTGGAATGTAGATTGCTACTATAGTGATAGTGGAATGGTTATTAAGTTTCAGATTGACTGATAAGATTTCAGCTGGCGGGAAGGGTGGAATAGGTGATTTTGGATTTGATATAGTAAGGAGGTTGGTATGTAAGATGGCCAGACCACCTCATTTCCTCTTTTGTCAATCTAGGCAATATAAACTATAACCAGGGGGGAGAAAGTCTTTGTCTGAGTGTTGAGATTTTAGCCTAGAACTAGGATATCAGGAGTATGGTGGGAGATCCAGGTATGTAGTTCACTTACTTTGCTTAAAATGCTTCTAGTATTCATTGTGTAGAAGGAGATGTATCTGTTAGGGAGAATTAAAACCTGATGAAGCATTGTTAACTTGAAAACTTGTTTATTGCTCATATTAAGTTTTAAAATCTGTAATTTTTCTGGTTTTTCTATGGTTTAATTAGTGAAGCAGTTACCTTTTGGAGCAATTATTTTTGTTTATTTATTGGATGGATCTGAAAAGGAATATATAAATTTATAGTTGTATAGTCTAATTAAGTCAGAGTATTCCTTACTTTTTATATATTTATCCTTTGTTGGCAGAATTTGACCCACTATGCCAATGGCTTCTTTTCAGGGGAGACCTGAGATGGTAGTCATACTGACTAGTGAGCATTTTACCAGGGCATTATGGAACTCCTTCTACAGTTTTCCTTTAGGGCTTCCCATATCCTACCAAGAGATCATGAGATCTGTGGATTATCTGAGGGTTAATAAGAGAATTATGAAGTTAGGAAAAAGGAAAAGATATATAAAAAAAACGAAAAACTATGGACGTCTGTACATTATTACAGTTAACAGTGAATGAGCAAAGGAGTTTCATTTACAGCAGATGTAATTTAAGAACAGAGATAGATGCCATCATTTTCTCAAACACATTAAAGGAGAAAATAATGGAAGTAGTACAATGTTTTTCTCAGCCTATTTTACCATTTTGCAGACTTTAAGCATAAAGCAGTATTTAAAGAAAGTGAAAAAAAGATTAACAAATATTTTTGAGACCATGGTTGTGAAAGAAAAAAAGACAGCTAATTTAAAAACACAAGGAGATGAGGGAATTTTACAAAGACTAAGTCACGATGGGGGTGCTTACAAAAATTAGACTAAAAACTTATATATTTATATTGAAAAAGGTTGACATGAATGTACGAAGGCAATTTATGAAAAAGAATACAAGAAACTGTTGAAGACCAACTATAAAACTGAGGGAAAACAATATTTAACAAAAAGAGATTTTTTTTTTTTATTGACCAAAAAATGAGAGATATATATGCATAAGCAACAGCATTTGACTGAAGGTAAAAGGGAAGGCTTTTATGACAAATATAAAAAAATGAAAGAAGAAAATTTTAAAATGCAGAAGACCATATTAAGAGGTATGTGAATGACTATCTTCAATAGCATGTATAAGAAAAAAGTACAGTTGTGTAAAATCTTAGATGTCCTTGCCTTCACTGCTGCAATATTCTTAACATTCGGGATTCCCTGCCATAGAAGCCCATCATCTGGCCAGTATACCAAAGACTTACTGTTGCATTTAAAGGTATGCCTGAAAATCACTCAAATGCTTCTTGTGTACTGTAGGGCATAATGGTGACATGACTGCCCCAGTAGGAATACGAATCCAAGGAACCCAGGAGGTAACATGCACACCCAGGAAGGCAGAGGACTTGGGGGATGGAGGGAGGGAGCAAATACTGCAGCAGTGAAGGCAAGGACATCTACCATTATGGTAAGATTTTACATGACTGCACTATGTCCTTACATTCACTACTGCAGTATTCTTAACATTCAGGAGAGTGCCAGAGCTCAAAACGAAATTTGCAAGGGGGAAGGAGAAGAGTCCCCTAAGAAGCCATGAAGAATGGCACTAGCAAAGCCAGCCTTAGCTCTAGAGATACCATCCAACTTGTAGTGCTCAGGAAAGGTATGCACAGAAGACCAAGTAGTTGCTTCAAGAATAAAATTAGTATCTAAGCCCTTGACAAAAGCACCAAAAGAAGCCACCACACTAGTAGAATGAGCCTTGACTGACTAAGGAAGGCTCTTGCCATGAAAGGTATAACAAAAAGAAATGGCCTTAGAAATCCAAGAAGAAATAGTTTATTTGGGTACAGCTAGACCCAAAGATCTAGGATGAAAAGAATTAAACAACTGATCAGATTTTTGAATAACCTTAGTCTGATCCAAATAAATTCTATGAACATCCAAAGTATGCAGCCTGCTCAAGAGAAAGCTCTTTAACCACCTTAGGCAAAGAGGAGGGATTAGTGCATAAGAACACCCTATCCTCATGAAAAATCAAAAAAGGAGGACAAGCTATAAGGGCCTGCAAATCAGAAACCCATCTGGCATAAGTAAGGGCTAACAACAAAACAGTCTTCCAAGAACAATGTTGCAAGGAAGCTGAAACAGCAGGCTCAAAAAGAGTCTGAATCAACTTCTCCAAAACAAAATTAAGATCCCAGGAAGGCAGAATAGGCTTCCTGGCAGGTCTAATATTAAGGATGCCTTTGACAAATTGTTTAACCTTGCATCTAGAAGCTAAAGAAGGAGATAAAGACAGACAAGCAGACATAGCTGATAAGTGGGCCTTAATAGAAGAATAGGCCAAACCAGCATTGAGCAACTCACACTAATAAGAGAGAACCAAAGGAACATCCACAGTATGTGGGTTCAGGTTATGAGACAAACACCAAATAGAAAACCTCTTCCATCTGGACAAGTAGGATTTTCTAGTAGTAGGTTTCCTGGCCTCCTGCAGGACTTGCAGCATGTCCTCAGAAAAAAAGGTGTTGATGAGGAATCAAAATGCTATCACCCACAATGTCAGTTGAAGCATGGACAGGTGGGGATGGATAAGAGATCCCCTATCTTGTATGATTAGATCCACCCTGTGAGGTACCTTGTGATGATTGCTCCTGGCTAGATGCAGAGGTAAAAGGATCCAGTGTTGTTGCAGCCAAAAGCGAGACACCAACAAGATTTTGCGAGCATCCTGAATTTTGAACAGGACTTTAAGAATGAGAGGAAGGGGAGGGAATGCATAAAGAAACATCTCCTGCCGGGAAAATGAGAGGGCATCCACTTTCCATACTAGAGGACCTGGGACTTTGGAACAAAACAGATGGGGTTGTCTGTTCAGAGGGGAGGCAAAAAGATCCACTTGAGGAGTACCACACTGGTTCATAATGTCCAGAAACACATCCCTGTGAAGCATCCATTTGTGAGACTAAGTTCAGGACCTGCTCAGAGATTCTGCCATGATGTTCTGCTCAGATGGGATATAAACTTCCTGAAGAGTCACTTAATACTTGACAGCAAGATCCCATATCAGAAGTGCCAACCAGCAAAGAAGGTAGGACCTCAATCTTTCCTGTTTGTGGATATAACACATCACTGTGGTATTGTCTGTGAAGACCTTGAGAGGCCCAGGAGTTAAAAATAGAATGAAAGACCTGAAAGGCTAGCAGAAGAGCTCTCATCTCTTTGACATTGATGTGTTCCCTCCGCTGGTAAGGTGTCCACACACCCTGTATCTTTAGGGAGCCAAATGTTGCCCCACAACTCACATTTGAAGCATCTGTGACTGCCAAATCCACCAGTGAAGTTCCTGTCTGAGACCAGAAAGAAGAGGAACTGCAAAGTCTAGAGATGTGCATGTTGAAGCCTCACTGACTTCAGAAACCACTGAAACTTTTTCATGTGAAGTTTGGTTAGAGGGAGCATCAGAATGGTGGACGCCATGAAACTCAGAGCTCTCAGAAATTCCCTGATGGTAATAGAAACCAGAGGAAGGAGAGTGTGAAAGAAAAAAAAGAGAGAGTTAAGGCCTTCGGAGGAGGCAGGGATGCTATCATAGACACCAACTGAATCCTGCAACCCAGAAAAATATGGTCCTGAGAAGGAGTCAGAGAAGACTTTTTGATATTTATTGTGTACCCTGGGCTCTGAAGAAGGGAAATGGCAAAATGAAGATTTTGCAAAAGAGTCCCTAGCAAGGACACCTAAATCAACAGATCATCTCAGTGAGGAAATATTTACATCCCTTGAAGTCTACAAAAAGCAATTGAAGGAGAAAGGCATTTGGTGAACACACTTTGGGGCAGTAGAAAGGCTGGAGGGCAAAGTATAGAACTGAAAATGCCAGGAAGAAACAGAGAAACATAAAAGCTTCCTGAAATGAGGACAGACTGGAATATGATATAAGCATCCTTGAGATCCAAAGATACCATACATGCCTGAGGGAACAGAACAGGAAACAGAATCTAGAGACAACATCTGAAAGGAAGGCACTTTTTAAAAAAGTGTTTAGATGAGAGAGGTCTAGATTAGGTCTCCAAGTGCCCTCTTTTCTTGGCACTAGAAACAGGCTGGAGTAGAACCCTTTACCCCTTTGGGACACAGGCACCTCTTGAATAGTACTCTGAGTCAAGAGAGTTTGAAGAACCCCTGGGAAAAAGAGAAGCTGTTCTTGAGAAGGTTGAGGAATGCCCATAAAAGAAGGGCAGGATTTCCATACCATGAAGTACTCCTGACGAATGATTGATAGAACCAAAGAATACTGAATGATCTGAAGCCAACCAGGAAGAGAAAAAGAAAGGCAAACATAAAGAGGAATGTGGCTGGGAGGAGAATGATAGTCATACAGCACCTGGTTTGTTTGGAAGGGAAAGCTGTGGAAACTCTGAAAACTGAGTAGCCGTAGCAGGAGGAACCCATTTGCCACTCTTCTTGCCTTTAGTAGAAGGGCAGGAATATCTACGAACAAAGGCAGGCTTAGCGGGATAGTTTCTCTGAAATTTAGACAGAGGAGAAACAAAAACATGTTTAAGCTGCTGTAAGGCCTTACCCTTATCCTGAAGGGACTTAAACCAGCAGCAGCTTCCCCAAACAAAACTCTAGAATCCAGGGGAGCGTCCATCAACTTAGCTTTAATATCATCACGTAGAGGCTGGAGCCTAAGCCAAAAATATTTCCTCATGACTGAACTAAAAATGGCAGCCCTAGAACAGGCTCCTGTTGCATCATAACTACATTTAATAGAATGATGAATGACTTGACAGGAAGTCCCTAGTAAGAAAAGAACAGAGGGTTTACCCTCAGACTCAGAAAAATCAGAAATAAGTTGACAGGCCTGAGAAAGAAGAGCCAACATATACCTAGGCATATGGGTTTGATAATTAATAGCCAGAAAACCTATGGTAGCAGAAGTGTAAGCCTTCTTACACAGCCATTCCATGGTTCTGCTATCTTTGTCAGAAGGCAATAACTTGGGCGAATGAAGCAATTGAGATGGCTTATCAGAGGCTAAAGAGACCACAGAAGGGTCAGCAGCAGGACATTTATACAAAAAGAAAAAGTCCTCAGGCACCCTATAAAACCTATCAGGCTTCTTGGGAGCAGGGGGTAAAGAATCAGGAGCATAAGAGGCATTGGAAAAAACATCCTGCAAAGCAGCCAAACCAGGAGGAACAGCCACAGGTTTAAGACACTGCAACTGTAGCAACTTAGAGTAGCTTCCATGGATATTAGGGGCCTTAGTACCATCCCACTTAACAAAAATCCATCTTCCTAGAGAGTGTATCCTCAAAGGAAGAGTCCTCAAAAGGAGTATTAAAACTAATGGATTCCTCCTCCTCTGACCCACAGTCCAAAGGAGAAGGAATCTGAGTAGAGTAAGTTAGGGATTCATCATCAGAACCTGAGTCAGTCTCAGAAGAATCCTGTTCTCTAGGCCTTTTAAGGGGAGTAGAGGACCAAGGAGGAACAGGAACTGAAACATCTTGAGGAGTTTTTAAAGACATTAAAGCATAAAATACCCCAAGTGAAAAGCCTGCCATTCACTTTGAGGATCCCTAGGAGTAGAAGAAACATATTTAAGTTTTCATTTCTTTTTTAAGGAAACATCCCCTCCAAAAAAACTGAGAAGACTCAGACCCAAAATGGTAATTGAGAACCATAGTAGGAGCTTCTTCCCCGACTAAAATCTGAGGAACTCCCTTAGGTCCCTCAGAAAAAATCAACTGTAGCTCTCCCTGAACATCCAAGATGGATGCTTGAAAAGCCTCATCGGATGTGCTGCCAGTCAGAACCTCACTGGCTTCCAACATATTCATGTTAGAAAAATCCAACAACACAGCCATATGAGCTCCTGAGTTTGTAACAACCTCAGGAGAAATACCTGGTAGAGAGTGGACAGTGAAAGATTCCAGTTGTACCTTTTTCACCTTTTTCTTCTCTAACAGCTGACCCTCAGGGCAAGAGATTCCATCCATTGTATCTTTTGCAAGAAGCTTAAGATGCTCATTCTCAAGATACTGGGTAAAGGAAAAAAGTCTACTGTGAAGGGTGTTTGGAATGAACACCTGGCAAATAGAACAAGATGCATAGTCATGAGATGCTCCTAGACAAAAAAGGCACTTATCATGGCAATGTTTATGGGGAATCTGTCTCCCACACTGGCATTTACTATTTCTGAATGACATTAAACCCAAGGAGCACAAAAAAGCAAGAAAAAAAAAAAAAAACAGCAGGGCACTTTTCTGCACTGCAAACAAGTGTAGGTAATCACTGGAGAATGAAAATGCATTCAACTGGCAAAATGGATGCAGGTAAACAGACTAATGGTATAAAGATGCATCCCAACTGAAGGCAAAAAAGTTCTCCTTATAGTAAGCCTGAACGTCACCTTTATGCACTAAATTATGCAAGGATCATTGGAGTGGCATTCAAGTGTACCATTAAATGCACCAGGAAGTATTTGGTATGCTGCTGGAACAACAGGCTTCCACTACAGGGAATCCTGAATGCTAAGAATACTGTAGCAGTGAATGTAAGGGCATGTTAAGATATAGTGAGGTAGGGATTGAAAATGTTAACAACAAAGACTGAAAATTGTGCATTTATTTTTATTTATTTGAAATTTGTTAACCAGGATAGTCCGAATGGGCTTTTGCCCTTTTTCAGCAGGGGCTCAGGGAGAAAAGTTCCAGAGAACAAATAAGCAAGAAAATTACATGAATACAGTAAGGTACAATACAAAAATTAACCAAAATATCCTTTACAGTCTTGGTAAGAAAAAATATAAACAGTAAAAGAGACATTTATACAATGTAGTAGGTGAGGAGTCAGGGGCTCAGGGAGAAAAGTTCCAGAGAAAAAAATATTAGAAAATTATTCACATATAAACAGTTAGGTACAATACAAAAATTAATAAATATCGTTTTGGTAAGAAAAAATAAAAATATAAACACAGGTAATAACAAAAGCTGGCAAAACCATAATTGGACTATTTTCAGTGTACAACTGTATTATTTTAAGCAGTTTCTTTTGTAGTCTACAGGCTGTGAAGAAATTTAATATGAGAGCCGTGTTGCAAGGTAGGACTGCAGGTAGCAGAATACCAGGACTAAGATATGAAGGAGCATGGAGGATAGCAAGTAACTATCTTGTCATAATAGCAGGTAAGTTAGTATGAGATATTTAGAGGGCAGGGCGGAAAATATGGGATAAGAAGGAAAGGGAGGAATGGTAACAGTAGTGGGGGAGTAAGGAAAGGGAGGAATGGTGACAGTAGTGGGGGAGTAAGGAAAGGGAGGAATGGTAACAGTAGTGGGGGAGTAAGGAAAGGGAGGAATGGTGACAGTAGTCAGGGAGTAAGGAAAGGGAGGAATGGTGACAGAAGTCGGGGAGTAAGGAAAGGGATGAATGGTGACAGTAGTGGGGGAGTAAGGAAAGGGAGCAATGGTGACAGTAATGCAGGAGTAAGGCAAGGGAGGTATGGTGACAGTAGTCGGGGAGTAAGGAAAGGGAGGAATGGTGACAGTAGTCGGGGAGTAAGGAAAGGGAGGAATGGTGACAGTAGTGGGGGAGTAAGGAAAGGAGGAATGGTGACAGTAGTCGGGGAGTAAGGAAAGGGAGGAATGGTGACAGTAGTCGGGGAGTAAGGAAAGGGAGGAATGGTGACAGTAGTGGGGGAGTAAGGAAAGGGAGGAATGGTGACAGTAGTCGGGGAGTAAGGAAAGGGATGAATGGTGACAGTAGTGGGGGAGTAAGGAAAGGGAGCAATGGTGACAGTAATGCAGGAGTAAGGCAAGGGAGGTATGGTGACAGTAGTCGGGGAGTAAGGAAAGGGAGGAATGGTGACAGTAGTGGGGGAGTAAGGAAAGGGAGGAATGGTGACAGTAGTGGGGGAGTAAGGAAAGGGAGGAATGGTGACAGTAGTGGGGGAGTAAGGAAAGGGAGGAATGGTGAGAGTAATGCAGAAGTAAGGACTGGGTTTAGGTGGGATGGTTACAGTGACACGTCCAGGTGCTGTTTGGGTAAAGTTTGAGCAGTTTCTTGAATTTATGGACATGGGTAATATTTCTGAAGGTCGTGAGAAGCTTCTTCTATTGAATAGCCAGGGAATAGCTGTATAGATTCTGTCCAGTAGATTTTTTAGGTTTGTGAATTTGTAAGAGACATTGGTCAGAGTTTCTGAGGGATCAAGACGTGGTATAGGGAGAAACAAGTGAGGAGATGCTGAGGCAGGAGGAGGGTTTGTTCAGGATACAGTGGATGATGAGAAGTTGAGTAAATAAGAGTTGCTTAGGAAATTCTAGCCAGCTGAGTGTCTTGAGAGTGTGACAGTGGTGTGTGATTTAGAAGGCAGATTATCAGCAAATCTAGCAACTTTGTTGTAAGTGGTTTCAGGTTTGGAGAGAAGTGAACATTGTAAGTTAGTTAGGATTTGTGAGCTATAGAAGAGGTTGGGGAGAAGGTAAGCTTGGGCTAGTGAGATTCTGGTGTCAGGGGTGAGGACCCTTTTGTTTATATACAGTAGGACGAGTTTTTGGTGGGTTTTCTTGATGCAGTTGAGTACATGGAGGTCAAATTTCAGTTGGTTGTCTATGAGTGCTCCAAGAAGCTTTGTATAGGTTTCAGGAATGATAGTGGTGTTTTAAGGGAAGAAATGGTAAATGAGGATTTAAGAGGGTAGAGAGATTTTGGGAGGAAAAGAAGAAGTTTTACCTTTTTGGGGTTAAGTATTGGTTGTTAGTAAACCAAGTTTCAGTGAGGCTGAAGGAGTTTTGTGTGAGGGCGAGCAGATCAGAGGGGTTGTCAGCAACGGAGATGATTGTGGAGTCATCTGTGTACTGTATGAGGGATGACTGGGGACAGAATTTGTGTAGTTGGTTAGTGAAGATGTTAAAAAGAAGGCAGCCTAGAATTGAGCCTTGTGGGACATCCATTTTGATGGGGAGAAAGGGAGAAAATGCAGAGAGCCATTTGACAGACTGCTGCCTGTCTGTGAAGTAGCTGTTGAACAAAGAATAGTCACTGAGGAGAGGTTGAGTTGGGAAAGTGTGGAGAGGAGGATGGAGTGGAAGGCAGTGACAAAGGCTTTGGAGAGATCTGAAAAGGAACTTGATTCTAGTTTATTATTGTCTCAGGCTAGGGAGATGGTGTTAGTAAAGGATATAAAAGCAGTGGTGGTACTGTGGTGGGGTGGAAGCCACACTGGGTAGGAGTGATCAAGTTTTCTTGAGTAAGGTAGGCCAAGATTTGTTTATGACCACTGTGTTTGAGAATTTTAGAGAGGGGAGAAAGTATAGCAATTGGATGATAATTAGAGATTTCTGCAGAATTACTGCCTTTGTGGATATGTATGGTATGGAATTTTTTCAGAGAGTTGGGATAGTGGATTCTCTGATTGAGTGATTTATGAGAATGGAGAAAGGATATGCTACAGATTTAGCAGCTGCTTTTAGGAAGAGAGATGGTAACTTATCAGCTGATGGGTAACATGGCTTAGGTTTGATGAGGATAGTTTTGATGTAGCAGGTAGAAATTAGGCTTAGTGAGAAGGGGGAGTTTTGAAGTAGCGGGTGGTGGGAGGTGAGGGATTAGTTGGGTTGGAAGTCTGCATGACTTTACTGATGGTTTCAATGAAGTATGAATGGAAGCAGTTTCTTGGGGTGTGTTACTGGGGTAGGGTTTGGTAATTGAGGGATTCCCCTGGTGAAGAATTTGGTTGATAGTGTTCCAGACCTTTTTGGGGTTTCTGGGTTCTGTAGTTTGGGGTGTGTGGTAGAAGTACTTTTTATCATTGCTTAAGTAACTGTTTTATTATTTTTATCAATTCTTTATCTCAGGGTTTACTTCCTTCAACAGACCTGTCACTTGTGGTAAACCTCAGGGTTCATTCTTTGGCCCACTCCTTTTTGGCATTTACTTCTCAGAGGTCAAAGGCAATGTTGAGGGTTTGTGGCTGACCATGTTTACAGATGACTGCAAACTTGTTGCTATCACAGAGTCCCCAGAGGACACAGATATCCTTCAAGAGGGCCTATCCCAAATGTCAGTGTCAAAACCATTGACTCAAACTAAATATCAAGACATTTATAACTGTATCCTTTATAAAGCATAACTCCTCTTGTAACTATTATATTAACAACACATCCCCTGAAAACCAAACCTGTAATTAGGGATATGGGAACTTGTGTCAACAATGACCTGTCCTTTGATTACCACACATCCACCACTGTAAGGTTCATAGGTTAGTACTAGGCTAACTGCCCTTGCAAGCCATTTTAAGCCTAGCCAATTATCCCTTGTGAGACTCAAACCCTGCACCTTGGGTTTGTAAGTCAAACACCTTAACCATTAGGCCACCCTCCTAACCCACTGTGGAAGGAAGTCATTTTTTCATTCCACAGCTTACATATAAAGGTATTATCATTCCCCTGTACTTCACATTGCTTAGACTGATCGAAGGATATAATGTCCCTTTTGTTATGTACCTGTCCAAACACGTCACATTTGTAATGACCACTACACTTTCTCACTAGAAAAAATCAAGGGCTTACTTACTTAAATCATAAAATTTATCCAAACTGTCACCATGCCTTGTCCCTCTTCTCAGTATCACACAGGCTACTGACAGGTGACATGTGCCATCTGTATAAAGCTTCAACAGACCCTGTTTTGTCCAATAGTATTATAAATACTGCTCAAGGGATCTCAATCTTTTCACAAAACAAATAAAATGTGTTTGCAGGAAAATGCCATATGTATGGATCAATCTTCACCTCCACATAAAGCAAAGCACTTTTCTTCTGTTGAAATGTAATTTGGATAACTGGATGACTAACCATAAATTCACCCTAATTTAGCACCCCCTCTGTCCCTTATGGATTGGGAAACATGCAAGTGTCCCAAGATATCCACATTCAGCCAGTCTCCAAGTTATTTGTATGCATTATATAATGGCTAAAATTACCTTGGGAATGTAAGGCTAGGCTTCTTAAGATCCTTACAGATCAGTATCCTCTCAAGCACCTATCAACCTATGAACGTAGAGAACTTTTAATGAAAGAACTAGAAAGCACTGTAGGAAAGAGGAAACCTGACAGAGTGCTAAGGTGGTTGGGATAAGTTCTATAAAAATATAGGATTAGAAGAAAAATATTTTTAAATATTGAGCAAATACTTAAAGGAAGGAATGTGAGACAAATATGTAGTGGAGTTATTAAATTATTCCAGAAAAGGATGATTTGCAGAGGACTGAAAATGAAGAAATAAAAACAGTAGTGAGAAATGAGGGCAGAAATAGATTAACAGTTGGAAATTATATAAGTTGTCCTATAAAAAGAAAACTGATCTTATTTTTTTTATTTTTTATTAGAAAATTTGTGATACATCTGTGGACATATTTATATTCCTAAGTGCAATGGTTGCAATGGTAAAGGAAATCCTTTCTTTATTATTTAGCATCTTCTGGGGGATCTTGACCAAATCTGATAAAAAGGGGGATAATATATGTTGTGAAAATAGAAGGGGGTTAGGTTTAATTAACTCAATTATTTTTCTGTGTTTTTGCAGTGATTTTTTTGGCATTATATTTGTTAAATGTTTCCCAGGGACTTTTTGTGTTTAGTTCATGGTGTGGGAGTTCAACAGTATCTGTTACTCATTTGACCTTGACAATGTTGGATCTTGAAGACTCCTGGATCTAAGAGGACAAAAACAGTGCCATGGCAGGTTGGGGGTCAGCTCCAATACTCTCAGAGCCTTCCCTTGCTCTTGACACTTCAGCTCCAAACAACTTGACACCAATGTCTGCAACAGAGCCAAGCTTAGCCAGGTATTAGGATGTGCCTCTATCAGTTTATTCAGATCTCTCAAAGCTGGTTTCATTTTCAGCTTTTGAAGCCTTTGAAAAAGGTCTCTGTAAACTGAAGGAAGAGGCATCCCTCCCATGCTTGGAACCATCCAGATCTCTGCTGAAATCTTTGGTCCCACACCCTCCTTTCCCTGTTTCCATCAGATAACTAGCATTGACGTATCCATGTGATAAATGTAGTATGTGTAGATACATTACAGACCAACAAGACTATATACATCCCCATGGATATTTTAAATATACACCCAGGATGAGAGCTAGTTGTGATACTAGCAACTTGATATATATGGCTAATTGTGAGATGTGTTCAGCCTTTTACATCGGTCTCACAAAAAGGAAGTTGAGACAACGTATATATAACCATATATACGATATTAGGAAACAGCATGAGCTGAATGCTCTAGCCAAACACATTAGTTCTCACCCTACACACCAGTTTAAGTTTAGAGTGTTGCAAACTTTACATAGTAGCCCTAGGTTGGGTGATAATAATAATGCTTTAGCAAGGTTGGAAATGGAATGGATCCTTAGATCAGGGGCCCACAGGGAACCTGGGATAAATAACTACACAACAGTGAAACCATTTTTAGTATAGATGCATGCCTAGAGGATGCCCTTCCAAGAAATTGAATTGATTTCGCTTGATCTATGAACCTGTCCTAGGTTAAGATGTAATACAACCATTATACACATTGTTTAACCAGGCTCGTTAGAATGGGCTTTAGAATCTTTATACACATGGTTTTCACACATCTTTGATATTGCTTCTCTATACATAGTCTCTAGATATGACAATATTGTAGTTGGTTAGAGGTGAGAGATGTCGAAATCAGAACTAGACACACAGATGGGAATAGAAAGACCTATTTATATTCCCAACTATGATATGTTCAGGCTTTTTCACTAAGGTGCTTTATTCTGTTTTTAGTGGACAGAACTGCAAATACCTTTAGAGTTGTCGCAAGCAGTTAAACATATAGAGATACTTCAATTGAGGGGTAGGAGGACCAGTAGATAGATTGTGATTTCACTAGATATTTATTATATAAAATAGAAAATATGTATGATACAAAGGAGCATCTATAAACACACAGATGTTGAGGTAAAATCCCCACAAGACAATGTTTCTTGCACTTTATTTTTTAATTTTATTTTTAAAAAAATTTTTTATAATGAGTGCATTTGAGAAGTAAAATTGCAGGTGTTGATTGAGGTTTTACTTATGATATGGAGCAACATGAGTTAATATTTATCAGATCCAGTTTGTCAGAAACTGATCGATAAACTTAGAGATGGTTTAGATACATATATTTTTAATCTTTGTCATCATTTTTTAAGAATAGGAGAATCGTGATGACAATAGGGTATGTGTGAGGTTTTGTTAATTAGAGGCTCATGCTTCGTATATTATTATTCATTTACTATATGACCTTGATATATATATATTTTTACATTTCTATATTTGTATATATCTTTGTTTTAAACTCATTATTGGATCTAGTTTATTTAGTAGAGTATATATTATGATACATAGTATGTATCGGGCGACCTTCTGAACACAAATTTCATTGCAGCTTGTTCTATAGACGTTAAGACATGATTATGTTATAACATTTTAGTAACGTTTTGAATAAGACGCTTCATTGGCGATGGTGCCATGTACCATGAGGGTGTATATATAAGCCACTTGCAGCAGAACCAGAAGTAAATAGAATTTGCTTTTAGTTTTTCAAATTGTAACACACTGAATGGCTATACCCCAGTTGTACCGATGCTACCAGCAGCAACGCTTTACATCATGAGCATCTGTTCACGCCCATGTGTAGAATATGCAGGAGAATGCAACTTGCTTTCTTTTGAGATTTACAAGTTTTGAGATGGTTCTTAGAAGGCATATATAAGTACACATGAATATGAAATGTTCAGATGAAGTTAATGTTACTTCTACAAATAATAGTAATGAATGTTATTAGTTCCATAAAATGTATGAGATGATATGCAAAATGAATGAAATGAAATGCATAATTTAGAATGCAGATAGCAGATTTTTTATTCAATTGATTAATTATGGCTTAATAGCTTTATTATGTTGATGAATTGAATGATTGTTAACAAAGTGATGTATATAAACAGCCAGATTTTAAGCTTTGAATTGTATCTGAAGAAGCATGCAAGACGCATGTGAAAGCGCTTATATATCCTTTTATCATTTGGAATAAAGTACGTTTTTTAGAAGACTTCAGTGTTCTCGTGGTGTGTCCTGGAAGATTTGTTTTGCCATTTTACTTCACGTTTGCTACGGGACACTTTAGGAAGATAGTGGCAATTTTTTGTTACTTTTATAACTAGCATTGAGAGATCTCAAAACCGTTCATGTTGTGGACTTCCTGTCTGCTTTTGAGTCATCTCTAGAGGTTCCTTTGCAGGAAGTACACAAGACACATACTTGCAAAAGGAAGTATTTGGATTCCACTCAGGATGCCCTCACTGAGGATACTGATTTTGAGGATGAGAAGGTTCCACCAGATCCCTCGAAAAGACATCTTCATCAGAGACATATTAGAATTTTTGAGAAAATGGGGATGGTCTACTGATGCCTATTCCCAGCAGGATTCAGTATCACTTGAAGCCTTTGGAGCTGACCCATCTACTTCCTGGGTGGTCCCTTCTACTGGCAAACTCATTGATTTGGTCTCTCAAGGGGAATGGAAGGAATCAGACATGTTGGAGCCAATCCCCAGAAAGCCAGATAAGATTCTGGTTTCCCTAAAAGACAGAACATGCTGGATCAAAGGTCCCACTGTGTATTCCATTGTGCTTGCATTGTTCACAAAGAAAAAGCTTTCAGAGGAGAGCTCTACTGTCCATCCATCTAACAGGGAGTCCAGGGCAATGGATATTTTTGGAAGGCATAGTTACACTTCAGCAATGTTTGCAATATGTGTCCAAGAGTTTTCAGAGCAATATCAAAAGCCCTGGGAAAACTGCACATGGATTTTCCCACCTCAGAAGAAGACCTGCAACTCTACACATTCTGCTCTGGATTCAAGCTTTGTAAAACTTTGACCACAGGTATTTTCAGCCTCATCTGGGAAATAAGTCTGCAATATGCTTGTCTATTTATCCTCTTTAGGTCATAGGTTAGTACTAGGCTATCTGCCCTTTCAGGTCATGCAAACCTAGCAAAGTTTTCTGTGATAAAGGTAAAAGTCAAACCTTGTACCTTGTGTTTATGAGGTAAACACTTTAAGCATTATACCAAGCCTAGTGGAAGAAAAAGGCAGAAAGTGCTATATTCATTTATTTGGATTTGGCTCATCTGAAGGATGAAATAATCACCCCCCATTGCTACACTGTAGTATCAGTATTGGAAATGAATCCATCTACCTATTGATTAGTAACTTGTCCTTTTAACTTTATATATTTGTTTGGTGGGTAGGCCTCTGGCACAAGTCCCCCTTTTTAAGGGTAACCCAGGAGACCTTTTTGGTCAAGATATTTGCTCAAAGGAATACAGTAAGTAAATGAAGGTGGAAGGAATCAAACCTTGTACCTTGTGTTTATGAGGTGGAGCTATGTTTATTTATTTTGATCCATTTTTGCCCAGGCCTAGGCTTATCTGAAGGATAAAATACCTAGGAGTGCATCACCCCACCCCACCCCACCCCCATTGCTGTACTGCAGTGTCAGTATTGGAAATGAATCCATCTACCTATTGACTAGTAACTTGTCCTTTTAACTTTATATATTTGTTAACTGTGTAGGCCATCTGGCACAAGTGCCCCTTTTTAAGGGTAACCCAGGAGGACGCTTTGGTCAAGAGACTTGTTCAAAGGCATACAGTAAGTAAATGAAGGTGGAAGGAATCAAACCCTGTACCTTTGATTCCAAGAAGCAGCTCACTTACAGCAAAATCCTCTGCACTAACTGCTAGGTGATAAAGAGCTATATCTTCCATCAACGTAAAAGCTATATGCTATAACTGATACAATAAGAATTTACTTTCATATGGAGAAAAATTCAATCATGGCTTTAAAACAGTTCCCCAGACCACCATTTCTCAAATTAAAATGCCCTGTGCTATACTGTACCACACACTTTAATCTCTATAAATATATCTAACAAACAGCAATACCTTGCTAACAAAACTCAACTTAAAACAAACTCAAATAAAAATGCACCCCTCCCAACAAACACATCAAAATTGAAACTAAGTGGCGATATCCACACAAACCCCAAATCCTACAGGATGGACACACACACACACACACACACACACACACACACACACACACACACACACACACACACACACACACACACACACACACACTCACACACACACACACACACACACATACACACACACACACCTGCCCTACAAAAACACATACATCATTTTCTTCTCAAAAAACACATGATAGCTTATTATTCCTTAGTATGAACCTTAGAAGCTTATGGAACAGAAGATAATATATTCTCACATACATTGCCCTATGCTCCTGAGAGATATTTAGTTGATATAAAAGTCTGCTAAACCCAGGCAAAGAATAAGACGAAGTTTTTAAGAGAAGATTGAGTTTTGAGATTTAGTCCTCTGAGTTTTCAGTCTTTTTTTCAGTTTTTCAGCACACAGAACCTGAATGCAGACATTTCAATAGGGAGATGTTTTTCTGCTAGATAGTTGGCTTAGCCTGGATGTGATTTGCCACTCAGTCATGGTTGTATTGAATGGCCAATTTCATGCTCTAAAGCATGCTGAAAGGCAAACAACAGCCATGTTGTCCAAGTGGATGGCAGTCATGGCCTGAGAGAAGGATTCCAAGGAACACTGGGAGGGTACGAACTGTTGTGTTCTGTAAGATACTTCTGAGTACGGATGTACAGGCTTGATTTAGAAGCTGTGAGGGAACTGTCTCTCCTTTTTTAATACCCACATAATTTTATTGGGGTGAACATGATGAATGAGACTACAGGTGTTGGTAGTTGAAAGGGGATTACCCATCAAGAGACTGGTTGTGTCCGTATGCTTGGAAAGAGCTACCTCTGTAAGATTTCAATATTCAAATTTGTCATGATGTAGGGTCTGACATGTCAGACCTTTGAATCCTGAGTATCCTTTTGAATAGGCTCATGTGGAGTCTGGCATGGGTAAACACTGTTTTTAAACATAGTTGGACTGATTCCTTTCTGAAATGTAGGATCCTGGGGACTTTGGTATGCAGATAGAATTCAATCCAGTGACAGACATGCCAGCAATGAATAGTGTCCAGACTGTGACTATTAAATAAGTAGCCTGGTCTGAGTTACCTGTGACTTTACAAGTTTAACTATTAAATGTGAGTAGCCTGGACTGAGTTAGCTCTGACTTTACAAGTTTAACTATTAAATGTGAGTAGCTTGGACTGAGTTGTACAAGTATAACTATAGTCCCTATGGGAAGGAATATTTTGATTAAGGGTTCCCTGGAAGTCATTAAACTCCAAACTCAAGGCACACCTAGGAACAAGTAATCTAACAGTGGAAAGATCCTGACTCCATACAACATTTGCAGAACTTCTGCAGTGAACATGCATTTAGTGAAAACCCTGTGGGCTGAGGTGAAACCAAATAGAAATGTGCATAACTGCTAATAAGTAACCCATACCTAAATGACAAGTTCCTCAATAACTCATTTGGTGTCTTTATATGTAGTAGGCATCATCAGTAGAGCACATACTTTATTATTTGGATAGTCATAGAAAGATCAGTTGCACCCTGTGATGACTGTTTACTTACTTCCAAAGATTCCTGATACTTCAGGAGGTCTGCCTTTTCCTGAAAAGCATTTGTCACTGCACTTGAGCAAAAAAAAAAAAAAAACAGTTTGCTTTACATTAGGATGGTTTGGCTGCACTCTAGTGTGAGCAGTGGGCTGATTCAGCCCATCTGCGATGGGAACTGCTGGTGGAAGGCTCATTGTGTGTTTATCTGATTGGCTTGAGGTATTAACTGTGTAAAAGTCTTTTATCCTGCTGATATAAAACCCTCTCTTTGCACATCGTGCACATTTGGTTAACAATGCCTTATATATAAGCAAACATTTCCAGTATAAAATCCTCTATAGGAAAATATCTCCATATTCTCCCCCTGTTCATAGCTGCTTGAAGAGCTGCCAGTTTGTGCAGAGAGCAGCACCGCTGAAGGTCATCTAATAATATACTACTAAACAACTCACTTAGACCTTTAAGTGACTCTCCCCTACTCCTTCTCATCTACTAAGGATCTGGTATAATGGTAGGTGCTTCGCTGTCATCTCTGTTTCTAGCCTGTTGGATATGGGCATTGTGAGACAGTGTAGTAAATGCCTAATGTTCACTGACAACCATTTAATCTTAGAACAGACAAACGGTGTGCGAGAGATGTAGATACACAATTCATTGAAGGCAACGCACTCACATAAACACGATAAATACAAAGCAGTTTGTAAGCGTTACACCCAAAACATTCACTACTAACACTAAGGATCTGGTGTAATGGATAGACACTTCACTGACATCTCTGTTTCTGGCCTGGTGGATATGGCACTCATGTTCACTAACAACCATTTAATTTTAGAAATACAAACATTGTGTATCTTCATCTCTCACACACTATGTCATTGGAGGCAAAGCTCTGACATACACACACACACACACAAAATATGCAAACAAGGTTGTCAGCAATATATCCAAAACACTCACTACCACCACTAAGGAACAAACACACAGACCCACAAATGTGGAAGTATTCACTTGTAATCTACCCAAAAATCCAAGACCTCCTAAAAGCATCTCTCAATGGTCTTGTGCAAACTCAAAAAAGGCAGCACCTCAGAAAACACAACACTGAAAATCATAGCATCCCTGCTTCCAAGGCCATAAGGCAACACACCACACAGCCAAATATTCTAGTTATTGGAAATTTCTTTGTAAGACATGCTGACGTCCCCCCTTACCAGGCTAAACAAGGATATCAGAGAGAGCTGTCTGGAGACAGAATCCACCAGATCAGACATGCACTTAGGTCTTTAAACCTCAAGTACCAGAATGACATGGTCGTAGTCCATGTGGGCGTAAATGACCTAAGTTGTACCTCACTGGACTATACAATGAGTGACATGATGGAGCTCTCTGAATATGTGTCATAGGAGGGTATGAATCTTGACTTGCCTTCTTGCATTCCACCTTCATTAATGATGATGTCATAGTACCACCAAAAAAGATTGACTTTAACAATTGGCTTAGTTTCTGGTGTCATAACAAGGGGATCCAATATCTTTCAGCACAGGGAGACATGATCAACAAACCATGATGCTTTGCCAGAGATGGTTTGCACTTGTCATCACTTGACTTCTGGATACTGGCAAAAACTTTATCTATCCCCATAGTGCCTTTTTAGGCCATGCCAAGTTGTTAAACCCTGCAACATAACAAAAAAATCACTCATGACTACCTAATGGTACTGTTGTTCAATCCTAGAAGTTTAACTAAAAAATGCACTGCCTGGAAGCACTCCTTAACCTAGAGGATGCAGGCATGTATGCAGTTTTGGAAACAATGTTCAGAACTATGCAAACCACCACAGCTATCAAAGGCTAAAATGTCTTTCATACATTTTGATCTAAAACAAAGGGAGGAGGTGCCTCAGTGCTCATAAAGGCCAAGTACACTGCTAGATTGGTCTAACAACATGACTCACATTTGCTGCTCCATGCCCAACTAACCATAGGTGTGACCCTCTATCATATAAACTTCTTCAAAGTGATCAAAACCCACAACGCTTATGGTGATTCTTTATACAGCTACTCCATATCCAAAACTTGGAATTCCCTTCCCCAGCATTTCCTATCTATACTTAATACCCATAGGTTCAAACAGCTCCTCACAAATTCCTTCTGCAATCACTGGCTATGCTCCTGTACTACCCCTGGCTAAGCAAACACACTTCCCACCTACTGTGTTTTCTACCTATGTAACTCAATATTGTTTGATTCTATTGTTGTTTTTTACTGATATCATAGTTGACTTTTCTGGTTTGATGTGTGACTTTTCAACTTGTATTAACTTGTTTTTACACTGTATTATATTTTATTTAAATGTTCATAGTAATCGTTTTAATACTATAATTAGCATATCTTAGTATAAATATTGTAAACTTACTTTTTTGGGAGATTTTCTCCCTGAGTCTCCATCAAAAATGGGCTTGTTTTTAGCCCAGTTGGACACTACCTGGTTACTAAATGTGAATAAATAAATATCCTTGCTATCTACAGATACCCTAACATAAGTCTGCAAAACCACACCTCCTACCTAAACCTACTGGAATCTCTTAACATTCAGCCTAACACCATATGTATGGGTGACTTTGATTACTCCTCCATAAACTGAGAGGCTTATATGACCCATAATTCACTTGCTCAGGGGTTTTAGACTTTGTCAGTGCTAAAACCTTGGAGGAACCGATTAGCTCCCCAACTAGAGGTACAAATATCCTAGATCTAGTGCTCACAAACATAGGGTGATGTTGCTCCCTCCCAAACATTAACTCCTCCCTGGCATGATCTGACCACAAAATGATCTTTTGTATTAAAACAAACCTAGAACCCCCATCAAACTCCAAACCCGTTAACAATTTTGCTAAGGCCAATTATCTCAAACTAAGTGACAGCGTACAAAACCTCCAAGCCCCTCCAAGCCCAGATGACACTAAGGAATACTCTGCACTATACACAAAAGCACTGTGCAACCATATCCAGAGCTGCATAGAGGAGGCAGTACCTGTCCAAATCAAACCCATGATTGCTAAAAGTGCCTGATGTCAGTCTTCCATTGCAGAAGTACAATGAGATGAAGTTGTACTTGACTTTCTGTTTTTTAACTGCTCATTTACAGCAACATGTTCCTGATGTCAGTGTTCCATTCCAGAAGTACAGTGAGATGAATTTGCCCTTGACTTTTTTAAGTAACTGTTCATTTACAGCAACATGTTCCTGATGTCAGTTTTACTGCAGAAGTACAATGAGATGAATTTGTACTTGACTTTCTATTTTTAACTGTTCATTTACAGCAACATGTTCCTGAAGTCAGTGTTCCACTGCTGAAGTACAGTGAAATGAATTTGTACTTGACTTTTTGTTTTTTAACTGTTCATTTACAGCAACATGTTTCTGATGTCAGTGTTCCATCGCAGAAGTACAGTGAGATTAATTTGTACTTAACTTTCTGTTTTTTATTTAACTGTTTATTTACAGCAACATGTTCCAGATGTCAGTGTTCCATTGCAGAAGTACAATTTGATGAATTTGTACTTGACATTCTGTTTGTTATTTAACAGTTTCTTTACAGTGACATGTTCCTGATGTCAATATTCCATTTCAGAAGTACAATGAGATGAATTTGTACTTGACTTTCTGTTTTTTATTTAACTGTTCGTTTACAGCAACATGTTTCTGATGTCAGTGCTCCTTTGCAGAAGTGCAGTGAGATGAATTTCTACTTGACATTTTGTTTTTTATTTAACTGTTCCTTTACAGTGACATGTTCTTAGTGTCAATATTCCATTGCAGAAGTACAATGAGATGAATTTGTACTTGACTTTCTGTTTTTTATTTAACTGTTCATTTACAGCAACATGTTCCTGTTGTCAGTGTTCCACTGCAGAAGTACAATAAAAGAATTTGTACTTGGCCTTCTGTTTTACATTTAACTGTTAATGTACAGCAACATGTTCCTGATTTCAGTGTTCCATTGCAGAAGTACAGTGAACTGAATTTGTACTTGACTTTGTTTTTTATTTAACTGTTCATTTACAGCAACATGTTCCTGATGTCAGTGTTCTATTGCAGAAGTACAATGAGATGAATTTGTACTTGACTTTCTGTTTTTATTAACTGTTCATTTACAGCAACATGTTCCTGATGTCAGTGTTCCACTGCAGAAGTACAGTGAGATGAAATTATACTTGTCTTTCTCTTTTTTTTAACTGTTATTTACAGCAGCATATTCCTGATGTCAGTGTTCCATTGCAGAAGTACAATGAGATAAATTTGTACTTCACATTCTGTTTTTTATTTAACTGTTTATTTACAGCAACATTTTCCTAATGTCAGTGTTCCACTGCAGAAGTACAGTGACATGAATTTGAGCATGACCTTCTGTTTTTTATTTAACTGTTCCTTTACAGCAACATGTTCCTGATGTCAGTGTTCCATTGCAGAAGTACAATGAGATGAATTTGTACTTGACCTTCTGTTTTGCATTTAACTGTTCATGTACAGCAACATGTTCCTGATGTCAGTGTTCCATTGCAGAAGTACAATGAGATGAATTTGTACTTGACCTTCTGTTTTTTTTATTTAACTGTTCATATAGAGCAACATGTTCCTGATGTCAGTGTTCCATTGCAGAAGTACACTGAAATGAATTTGTACTTGACCTTCTGTTTTTTATTTAACTGTTCCTTTACAGCTACATGTTCCTGATGTCAGTGTTCCATTGCAGAAGTACAGTGAGATGAATTTATACTTGACCTTCTGTTTTTGTTTTAACTGTTCATTTACAGCAACATGTTCCTGATGTTAGGGTTCCATTGCAGAAATACAATGAGATGAATTTGTACTTGACTTTCTGTTTTTAACTGTTCATTTATAGCAACAGTTTCCTGATGTCAGTGTTCCTTTGCAGAAGTACAGTGAGATGTATTTGTACTTGACTTTCTGTTTTTATTTAACTGTTCATTTACTGCAACATGTTCCTGATGTCATTGTTTTATTGCAGAAGTATAGTGAGATGAATTTGTACTTGACTTTCCATTTTTATTTAACTGTTCATTTACAGCGACATGTTCCTGGTGTCAGTGTTCCATTCAAAAAGTACAATGAGATGAATTTGTACTTGACTTTCGTTTTTTTAACTGTTCATTTACAGCAACATGTTCCTGATGTCAGTGTTCCATTGCAGAAGTACAGCAAGATGAAATTGTACTTGACTTTCTGTTTTTTATTTAACTGTTCATTTACAGCAGCATGTTCCTGATGTCAGTGTTCCATTGCTGAAGTACAATGAGATGAATTTGTACTTGACCTTCTGTTTTTTATTTAACTGTTCATTTACAGCAACATTTAATTGATGTCAGTGTTCCACTGCAGAAGTACACTGAGATGAATTTGTGCTTGACTTCTTGTTTTTTAACTGGTTGTTTACAGCAACATGTTCCTGTTGTCACTGTTCCACTGCAGAAATACAGCGAGATGAAATTGTACTTGACTTTCTGTTTTTTTTATTTTACTGTTCATTTAAAACAACATGTTGCTGATCCACTCAGTCAGTGATCCACTGCAGAAGTACAATGAGATGAATTTGTATTTGACCTTCTTTTTTTATTTAACTGTTCATTTACAGCAACATGTTCATGATGTCAGTGTTCCATTGCAGAAGTACAGTGAAATTAATTTGTACCTGACTTTCTGTTTTTTATTTAACTGTTGATTTACAGCAACATGTTCCTGATGTCAGTGTTCCATTACACAAGTACAGTGAGATGAATTTCTACTTGACCTTCTGTTTTATTTATTTAATTGTTCGTTTACAGCAAAATGTTCCTGATATCCGTGTTCCATTGCAGAAGTACAATGAGATGAATTTCTACTGGACTTTCTGTTTTTTATTTAACTTTTCATTTACAGCAACATTTTCCTGATGTCAGTGTTCCACTGCAGAAGTACAATGAGATGAATTTGTACTTGACCTGTTTCTTATTTAACTGTTCATGTAGAGCAACGTGTCCCTGATGTCAGTGTTCCATTGCAGAAGTACAGTGAAATGAATTTCAGCTCGACTTTCTGTTTTTTATTTAACTGTTTGTTTACAGCAACATGTTCCTGATGTCAGTGTTCCACTGCAGAAGTGCAGTGACATGAATTTGTACTTGACTTTCACTTTTTTAACTTTTCGTTTACAGCAACATTTTCCTGATGTCAGTGTTCCACTGCAGAAATACAATGAGATGAATTTGTACTTGACTTTCTGCTTTTTATTTAACTGTTCATGTAGAGCAACATGTCCCTGATGTCAGTGTTCCATTGCAGAAGTACAGTGAAATGAATTTCTACTCGACTTTCTGTTTTTTATTTAACTGTTTGTTTACAGCAACCTGTCCCTGATGTCAGTGTTCCATTGCAAAAGTACAAAGAGATGAGTTTGTACTAGACTTTCTGTTTTTAACTGTTCATTTACAGCAACATGTTCCTGATGTCAGTGTTCTATTGCAGAAGTACAATGAGATGAATTTGTACTTGACTTTCTGTTTTTATTTAACTGTTCATTTACAGCAACATGTTCCTGATGTCAGTGTTCTATTGCAGAAGTACAATGAGATGAATTTGTACTTGACTTTCTGCTTTTATTTAACTGTTCATTTACAGCAACATGTTCCTGATGTCAGTGTTCCAATGCAGAAATACAATGAGTTACATTTGTACTTGACTTTCTGTTTTTATTTAACTGTTCATTTACAGCAACATGTTCCTGATGTCAGTGTTTTATTGCAGAAGTACAATGAGATGAATTTGTACTTGACTTTCTGATTTTGAACTGTTCATTTAAAGCAACATGTTCCTGATGTCAGTGTTCCACTGCAGAAGTACAGCGAGTTGAAATTGTACTTGACTTTCTGTTTTTTATTTAACTGTTCATTTACAGCAACATGTTCCTGATGTCAGTGTTCCATTGCAGAAGTACAATGAGATAAATTTGTACTTGACATTCTGTTTTTTATTTAACTGTTCATTTACAGCGACACTTTCCTGGTGTCAGTATTCCATTGCAGAAGTACAATGAGATGAATTTGTACTTGACTTTGTGTTTTTGATTTAACTGTTCGTGTACAGCAACATGTTCCTGATGTCAGTGTTCCACTGCAGAAGTACAATGAGATGAATTTGTACTTGACCTTCAGTTTTTTTATTTAACTGTTCTTTTACAGCAACATATTCCTCATGTCAGTGCTACATTGCAGAAGTACAGTGAGATGTATTTGTACTTGAAATTCTGTTTTTTATTTAACTGTTCCTTGACATTCACATGTTCCTGGTGTCAATGTCCCCTTGCATAAGTACAATGAGATAAATTTCTACTTGCCTTTCTGTTTTTTATTTAACTGTTCATTTATAGCGACATGTTCCTGGTGTCAGTGTTCCATTCAAAAAGTACAATGAGATGAATTTGTACTTGACTTTCTGTTTTTATTTAACTGTTCATTTACAGCAACATGTTCCTGATGTCAGTGTTCCACTGCAGAAGTACAATAAAAGAATTTGTACTTGACCTTCTGTTTTACATTTAACTGTTCATTTACAGCAACATGTTCCTGATGTCAGTGTTCCACTGCAGAAGTACAGTGAGATGAAATTATACTTGACTTTCTGTTTTTTTATTTAACTGTTCATGTACAGCAAAATGTTCCTGATTTCAGTATTCCACTGTAGAAGTACAATTAATGAATTTGTACTTGACCTTCTGTTTTACATTTAACTGTTCATTTACAGCAACAATTTTCTGATGCCAGTGTTCCTTTGCAGATGTAGAGTGAGATGAATTTGTACTTGACTTTCTGTTTTTATTTTACTGTTCATTTATGTCAACAAGTTCCTGATGTCAGTGTTTTATTGCAGAAGTACAATTAGATGAATTTGTACTTGACTTTCTATTTTTATTTAACTGTTCATTTACAGTGACATGTTCCTGATGTCAGTGCTACATTGCAGAAGTACAGTGAGATGAATTTGTACTTGACTTTCTGTTTTTATTTAACTGTTCATTTATAGCAATGTGTTTCTGATGTCAGTGTTCCATTGCAGAATTACAATGAGTTGAAATTGTACTCGCCTGTCTATTTTTTATTTAACGGTCGATTTACAGTGACATATTTCTGGTGTCAGTGTTCCACTGTAGAAGTACAATGAGATGAATTTGTACTTGACCTTCTGTTTTTTATTTAACTGTTCTTTTACAGTGACATGTTCCTGGTGTCAGTGTTCCATTGCAGAAGTACACTGAAATGAATTTGTACTTGACCTTCTGTTTTTTATTTAACTGTTCTTTTACAGTGACATATTCCTGGTGTCAGTGTTCCATTGCAGAAGTACACTGAAATGAATTTGTACTTGACCTTCTGTTTTTTATTTAACTGTTCGTTTTCAGTAACATGTTCCTGATGACAGTGTTTTATTGCAGAAGTACAAGATGAATTTGTACTTGACTTTTTATTTTTATTTAACTACTTGTTTACAGCAACATGTTCATGATGTCATTGTTCCACTGCTGAAGTACAGTGAAATGAATTTGTACTTGACTTTCTGTTTTTCAACTGTTCATTTTCAGGAACATGTCCCTGATGTCAGTGTTCCATTCCAGAAGTACAATGAGATGAATTTGTCCTTGACTGTCTGCTCTTTATTTAACTGTTCATTTACAGCTACATGTTCCTGATGTCAGTATTCTACTGTAGAAGTACAATGAGATGAATTTGAACTTGACCTTCTGTTTCTTAACTGTTCATGTACAGCAACATGTTCCTGATGTTAGTGTTCCATTATAGAAGTACAGTGAGATGAATTTGTACTTGACTTTCTGTTTTTTTTTAACTGTTCATTTACAGCAACATGTTCCGGATGTCAGTGTTCGATTGCAGAAGTACAGTGAGATGAATTTGTACTTGACCTTCTGTATTTATTTAACTGTTCATTTACAGCACCATGTTCCTGATGTCAGTGCTCCATTGCAGAAGTACAGTGAGCTGTATTTGTACTTGACATTCTGTTTTTTATTTAACTGTTCCTTTACAGGGACATGTTCCTGGTGTCAATATTCCATTGCAAAAGTACAATGAGATGAATTTGTACTTGACTTTCTGTTTTTTATTTAACTGTTTATTTACAGCAACATGTTCCTGGTGTCAGTGTTCCATTCAAGAAGTATAATGAGATGAATTTGTACTTGACTTTCTGTTTTTATTTAACTGTTCATTTACAGCAACATGTTCCTGATGTCAGTGTTCCATTGCAGAAGTACAGTGAGATGACTTTGTACTTGACTTTCTGTTTTTTATTTTACTGTTCATTTAAAGCAACATGTTCCTGATGTCAGTGTTCCACTGCAGAAGTACAATGAGATGAATTAGGACTTGACCTTCTGTTTTTTATTTAACTGTTTGTTTATAGCAACATGTTCCTGATCTCAGTGTTCCATTGCAGAAATACAGTGAGATGTATTTGTACTTGACTTTCTGTTTTTTATTTAACTGTTCGTGTACAGCAAAATGTTCCTGATGTCAGTGTTCCATTGCAGAAGTACAATAAGATGAATTTGTACTTGACTTTCTGTTTTTATTTAACTGTTCATTTACAGCAACAATTTCCTGATGTCAGTGTTCCTTTGCCGAAGTACAGTGAGATGAATTTGTACTTGAACTTCTGTTTTTATTTTACTGTTCATTTACGTCAACATGTTCCTGATGTCAGTGTATTATTGCAGAAGTACAATGAGATGAATTTGTACTTGACTTTCTATTTTTATTTAACTGTTCATTTACAGCAACAATTTCCTGATGTCAGTGTTCCTTTGCAGAAGCACAGTGAGATGAATTTGTACTTGACTTTCTGTTTTTGTTTAACTGTTCATTTACAGCAACATGTTTCTGATGTCAGTATTCCATTGCAGAAGTACAATGAGTTGAAATTGTACTTGACTTTCTGTTTTTTATTTAACTGTTCATTTACAGCAACATGTTCCTGATGTCAGTGTTCCACTGTAGAAGTACAATGAGATGAATTTGTACTTGACCTTCTATTTTTTAACTGTTCATGTACAGCTACATGTTCCTGATATCAGTATTCCACTGTAGAAGTACAATGAATGAATTTGTACTTGACCTTCTGTTTTACATTTAACTGTTAATGTACAGCAACATGTTCCTGATTTCAGTGTTCCATTGCAGAAGTACAGTGAGATGAATTTGTACTTGACTTTCTGTTTTTTATTTAACTGTTCATTTACAGCAACATGTTCCTGATGTCAGTGTTCCATTGCAGAAGTACAATGAGATGAATTTGTACTTGACTTTCTGTTTTTATTTAACTGTTCATTTACAGCAACATGTTCCTGATGTCAGTGTTCCACTGCAGAAGTACAATGAGATGAATTTGTACTTGACCTTCTGTTTTTTATTTAACTGTTCATGTACAGCAACATGTTCCTGATGTCAGTGTTCCATTGCAGAAGTACAGTGAGATGAATTTGTACTTGACTTTCTGTTTTTATTTAACTGTTCATTTACAGCAACATGTTCCTGATGTCAGTGTTCCATTGCAGAAGTACAGTGAGATGAATTTGTACTTGACCTTCTGTTTTATTTAACTGTTCATTTACAGCAACATGTTCCTGATGTCAGTGTTCCATTGCAGAAGTACAGTGAGATGAATTTGTACTTGACTTTCTGTTTTTATTTAACTGTTCATTTACAGCAACATGTTCCTGATGTCAGTATTCCATTGCAGAAGTACAATGAGATGAATTTGTACTTGACTTTCTGTTTTTATTTAACTGTTCATTTACAGCAACATGTTCCTGATGTCAGTGTTCCATTGCAGAAGTACAATGAGATGAATTTGTACTTGACTTTCTGTTTTTATTTAACTGTTCATTTACAGCAACATGTTCCTGATGTCAGTGTTCCATTGCAGAAGTACAGTGAGATGAATTTGTACTTGACCTTCTGTTTTACATTTAACTGTTAATGTACAGCAACATGTTCCTGATTTCAGTGTTCCACTGCAGAAGTACAATAAAAGAATTTGTACTTGGCCTTCTGTTTTACATTTAACTGTTAATGTACAGCAACATGTTCCTGATTTCAGTGTTCCACTGCAGAAGTACAGTGAGATGAATTTGTACTTGACTTTCTGTTTTTATTTAACTGTTCATTTACAGCAACATGTTCCTGATGTCAGTGTTCCATTGCAGAAGTACAATGAGTTAAATTTGTACTTGACTTTCTGTTTTTATTTAACTGTTCATTTACAGCAACATGTTCCTGATGTCAGTGTTCCATTGCAGAAGTACAGTGAGATGAATTTGTACTTGACTTTCTGTTTTTATTTAACTGTTCATTTACAGCAACATGTTCCTGATGTCAGTGTTCCATTGCAGAAGTACAATGAGATGAATTTGTACTTGACTTTCTATTTTTATTTAACTGTTCATTTACAGCAACATGTTCCTGATGTCAGTGTTCCATTGCAGAAGTACAGTGAGATGAATTTGAACTTGACTTTCTGTTTTTGTTTAACTGTTCATTTACAGCAACATGTTTCTGATGTCAGTGTTCCATTGCAGAAGTACAATGAGTTGAAATTGTACTCGCCTGTCTATTTTTTATTTAACTGTTGATTTACAGTGACATATTCCTGGTGTCAGTGTTCCACTGTAGAAGTACAATGAGATGAATTTGTACTTGACCTTTTATTTTTTAACTGTTCATGTACAGCAACATGTTCCTGGTGTCAGTGTTCCATTGCAGAAGTACAGTGAGATGAATTTGTACTTGACTTTCTGTTTTTTATTTAACTGTTCATTTACAGCAACATGTTCCTGATGTCAGTGTTCCATTGCAGAAGTACAATGAGATGAATTTGTCCTTGATTGTATGTTCTTTATTTAACTGTTCATTTACAGCAACATGTTCCTGATGTCAGAGTTCTACTGTAGAAGTACAGTGAGATGACTTTGTACTTGACTTTCTGTTTTTTATTTTACTGTTCATTTAAAGCAACATGTTCCTGATGTCAGTGTTCCACTGCAGAAGTACAATGAGATGAATTAGGACTTGACCTTCTGTTTTTTATTTAACTGTTTGTTTACAGCAACATGTTCCTGATGGCAGTGTTCCATTGCAGAAATACAATGAGATAAATTTGTACATGACTTTCTGTTTTTTTTGTTTAACTGTTAATGTACAGCAAAATGTTCCTGGTGTCAGTGCTCCATTGCAGAAGTACAATAAGATGAATCTGTACTTGACTTTCTGTTTTTATTTAGCTGATCATTTACAGCAACAATTTCCTGAAGTCCGTGTTCCTTTGCAGAAGTACAGTGAGATGAATTTGTACTTGACTTTCTGTTTTTATTTATCTGTTCATTTACAACAACATGTTCTTGATATCAGTGTTTAATTGCAGAAGTACAATGAGATGAATTTGTACTTGACTTTCTATTTTTAACTGTTCGTTTACAGCAACATGTTTCTGATGTCAGTGCTCCTTTGCAGAAGTGCAGTGAGATGAATTTCTACTTGACATTTTGTTTTTGTTTAACTGTTCATTTACAGCAACATGTTTCTGATGTCAGTGTTCCATTGCAGAAGTACAATGAGTTGAAATTGTACTCGCCTGTCTATTTTTTATTTAACTGTTGATTTACAGTGACATATTCCTGATGTCAGTGTTCCACTGTAGAAGTACAATGAGATGAATTTGTACTTGACCTTTTATTTTTTAACTGTTCATGTACAGCAACATGTTCCTGGTGTCAGTGTTCCATTGCAGAAGTACAGTGAGATGTATTTGTACTTGACTTTCTGTTTTTTATTTAACTGTTCGTGTACAGCAAAATGTTCCTGATGTCAGTGTTCCATTGCAGAAGTACAATAAGATGAATTTGTACTTGACTTTCTGTTTTTATTTAACTGTTCATTTACAGCAACAATTTCCTGATGTCAGTGTTCCATTGGAGAAGTACAATGTGATGAATTTGTCCTTGATTGTATGTTCTTTATTTAACTGTTCATTTATGGCAACATGTTCCTAATGTCAGAGTTCCACTGTAGAAGTACAATGAGATGAATTTGTACTTGACCTTCAGTTTTTTAACTGTTCATGTACATCAACATTTCCCTGATGTCAGTGTTCCATTGCACAAGAACAGTGAAATGAATTTGTACTTGACTTTCTGTTTTTTTATTTAACTGTTCCATTACAATGACATGTTCCTGATGTAAATGTTCCATTGCAGAAGTACAATGAGATGAATTTTTACTTGACTTTCTGTTTTATATTTAACCGTTCGTTTACAGCAACATGTTCCTGATGTCAGTGCTTAATTGCAGAAGTAAAGTGAGATGAATTTGTACTTGACATTGTTTTTTATTTAACTGTTCCTTTACAGTGACATGTTCCTGGTGTCAATGTTCCATTGCAGAAGTACAATGAGATGAAATTGTACTTGACTTTCTGTTTTGTTTTAACTGTTCCTTTACAGCAACATGTGTTCCATTGCAGAAGTACAGTGAGATGAATTTGCACTTGACTTTCTGTTTTTTTTTAACTGTTCATAGCAACATGTTCCTGGTGTCATTTTTCCATTGCAGAAGTACAATAAGATGAATTTGTACTTGACTTTCTGTTTTTAGCTGTTCATTTACAGCAACATGTTCCTGATGTCAGTGTTCCATTGCATAAGTACAATGACATGAATTTGTGCTTGACCTTCTGTTTTTTATTTAACTGTTCATTTACAGCAACATTTTCCTGATGTCAGTGTTCCACTGCAGAACTACAGTGAGATGTGTTTGTGCTTGACATTCTGTTTTTTATTTAACTGTTCATGTACAGCAACATGTTCATGATATCAGTGTTCCACCGCAGAAGTACAATGAGATGAATTTGTACTTGACCTTCTGTTTTTTTATTTACCTTTTCATGTAGAGCAACATGTTCCTGATGTCAGTGTTCCATTGTAGAAGTACAATTAGATACATTTGTACTTGTCATTCTGTTTTATATTTAACTGTTCATTTACAGCAACACTTTCTTGGTGTCAGTGTTCCATTGCAGAAGTACAATGAGATGAATTTATATTTGACTTTCTGTTTTTATTTATTTGTTCATTTACAGCAACATGTTCCTGATGTCAGTGTCCCATTGCAGAAATATAATGAGATGAATTTGTACTTGACTTTCTGTTTTTTATTTAATGGTTCATTTACAGCAACATATTCCTGGTGTCAGTGTTCCATTGCAGAAGTACAATCAGATGAATTTCTACTTGACTTTCTGTTTTTTATTTATTTTATTTATTTATTTTATTTTACATTTGTTGACTGGGCTTGTCTAGCTGGATACATGTCCATTTTCAGTAGAGGCCCAGGGAGTTAAGCTCCAAAAATAGTAAAAATTTACAAAATACAATACTTAAAACATGACATAATTTAACTGTTCATTTAGAGCAACATGTTGCTGGTGTCAGTGTTCCATTGCAGAAGTACAGTGAAATGAATTTGTACTTGACATTCTGTTTATTTAACTGTTTGTTTACAGCAACATGTTCCTGATGTCAGTGTTCCATTGGAGTGCCATAGGTGCACTGTTCATACCCTGTGAAGGTGTTCTGTACCTCAAATTGTGATAATTTATGTACATAGTTTAATTAGTGATTTGTCATTTTTGTGACTTTCAACAAACTTATATTTATCCATATTTTTTTATTTCACTTTGCACATTTGCCATTCTACATCCATTACAGTCATTAGTGCCCCTTAGGGAATAACAGTTCCCATCCTATGAGAAAAAGAAAAAAAAATATGCATGTGCAAAGACATAGCTGTCTTTCGTGGAAATGAGACTACTGTCAGTGCACCCCACTTAGTGTACCAGACATTAATGAATTCAGAAAAGATGCTCTGTAACTACATAAATGGCTTGATGTGTTAATGATGTCTGTACTGAGTGATGGTGCAGTAGCTGCACCTACCTCTAAACAAATGCCTTCACTGAAGATACGATGATTGCTTAATAATCATAAATACTCTGCATTGCTCATTTTAGCATTTATATGTATTACTTGAATGCGATGTGACACAGTACATCTGCACAATGTCAGTCTTGTACACCAGGCCTGACATTAGTTCACATAACTGTTTCCAAACAGTCATCATGTAGGTGGATCAATGCCATTATAGGTATATACACAAGTCAAGATGCTGATTTAGGGTTTTTAGGGGGTTGGAGTATGTCTTGCAGTATGACATGCATTACTAATATACAATTTTTGTCTGTAAATAATAATTACTATGTGAGCATTGCCTTATATGTAGTCTGGTATACAGTGACATTTCTTGTAACAATTAAGTAAGTGTTTTGCTCAGATAAAATACAATGGACATTTATCAAAGGGATGTCATTTGGCAATGTTGACACAAGACTTGTAATTGTTAATCATTCTACACGCATGCAATTCAATACGGTGATGTTGAAATCTAAGTCATCGGTGTAGATAATAACTCCTGATAATATTAGCTATGTTTGGCCCAGATTACTCATGTCAACTAATAACAATAACACACTTCTGTGTGCATGCCTTGGAATGAAAAGAGCATTTGCAAAGATATGAGGAAAACATAACTTGCAATGTACACGTGTAATTAAATATGTATAACACATCAGTGCAGCTTTGAAAAAATGTACTCACTGCTTTAGAGGCATATAGTGACAATGGTCATGTGTAAATCTGCCTGGAATATGCTTGGGTTCCCACTACCTCACATGCAGTCAGTATTGCCCTGTCTTCTACATTTGTCAATCCATGAAATAATAATATGATATCCTTTCAAACAGAAGCACATCACATAAACTGAAAACATTTGTCTTGTAAACTATGACATTTTTGTGGTCATCCTTTAGGCAATGGTTGGCATAAAGCACTGACAGTGGTCAATGATAACTCTATCAGAATGGCACTAATCATCCTATGGCAAAAACTCAGAAAATAGTTATGCATGTGCTAAGTCTTTCCATTGCAATGTACACATCATCTTGGCATGGCACACGTCAGCTAACATTCAAGACATAAACCCAATTAATGTAAAAAGTATTCAATAGTCATTTGTGTCCCAAATTGTCACTGCAATAAAGGATCGATTCCATGGTTGTCATACAGTGAACATACCTTGATTTGATTACCATGTCAGTCTGCATCTGTACAGTAAAATAGAATCACATCACAGAGATAACAAAAAATATGACTGAATGGCCCTTTTTCACATCTGCAAAATGAATCGCATCAGAACCACTAGATCCAAGGATTTAAACTTTGCTTGTGACATAAATACATGTTGGCAAGACAGATATGTATCTCAGAGGATTCATGTGCTCTAGAACAGGTTCCCATCAATGTACTACAGAGACGATCCCAAAACCTATTTAAGCATAACCTTGACCAATGGATGGGAAATCAGAAATTCACACCGAGAATGGCCCCTATGTCTTTGATAGACAGAGGCAGGCAGTAATGCCCAAACTAACATATCCCCACTTCTAGAAACTTCATGACTAACATAACCCATCCTAATTAATGCTCATGACACTTAAGAACATAGTTGGGTTAGGTTGCACAGCGAGGCTTATAAAGGACCTGGAGGTCATTAGCCTAGTGTATAATTATGAACCTATGAACTTAATTGATATGATGACGTATGTACTGTAGTGCAATATATAGTGTATATTTCCTAATGCACATCAAGGTGTAGACATATTCCCAGTCATGTACACATTTGTGACCCTCATCTTACATACTTGCAATGACAATTCCCCCAAGGCATTACTAGTTAATACACAGATTTCAGAATTTCATGTCTTATTTTGCTATGGGTTTGATCCCATTGTAGTATATGTAATCAATCACAAAATATTTTATTGTCACAGCAATCTATCCTGTAATAGTGATACAAAGTGTACATAAGGATAAGGCAGGGGAACAATCAGTCCAACACTGATCTATCCAAACATTCACCATTATGGTTGGTTATCTACCGAACTGTACTATTTGTATACTTAAGTTTTATCTTTTGGAAAAAAATATATATTGACTGTCAATTACTTGTACATGGAAAGACGATATTCTTCTTATGCAAACTGTTTAATGAAAGAGGGTACATGCTTCCAGGCAACAACAAAGTCTTGCCCATATGTCAAGAATCTAAATGGCAATGCTCAGATCTGCTCTGAGCTACAACAGAATGGCATTAAATATACTGATCCCAAGGATATTGCCAATATCCTGGCAGTTCGATTCAGTGCACACTTCACCCCCCTCTCACCCCCTAAAGGACCCATCTCAATACTGAAAGATTGCCAAATTCCAGTAATAACGGCTACACAGGTAAAAAACGCACTCTCCAAAGCTAAGAATACAGCATCCATAGGACCAGACAACATCCTAGGCTGTGTACTACATAAACTACAAAATGAACTGGCACCTCACCTAAGTGTCATGTTTAATCATAGCCTCACCTCAGGCTTCATGCCCACTGAGTGGTGCACAGCTACAGTTATCCCACTCCACAAGGGGTGATCCACTTTGGATCCCGGGAACTACTTTCCCATCAGTCTGATGAGCCTGATCTGCAAGGCCATGGAACATATTATCATGGAACTTATAAACAAAGACATTAGCAACCTTCAAACACTGGACCTCACGCAGTTTGGGTTCATGAAGGGTCAATCTTGTCTCCTGAACCTGATTGACTTCATCAAATCAGTCTGCAGAGCCATGGACAAGAGTAAGGTTGTCCACACAGCCTATCTGGACCTTGCCAAGGCCTTCAACACCATCCCCCACTCTGGAATCATAGATAAATGATGCTGGGCATTAATCCCTACGTCACTCGATGGGTTGCCAACTGGCTTACTGACAGAACCCAGACTGTAAAAGTAGCCAACTCCAAATCCAACTCCAGACAAGTGACAAGTGGAGTACCTCAGGGTTCAGTCCTGGGACCGTTCTTGTTTGGCATCTACTTCTCTGAAGTACAGGCCAACACTAAGGGACTCTGGCTAACAAAGTTCACAGATGACTGCAAACTGGGAGCCATTATTGAATCCCCAAATGATGTGCATATTCTACAAAAGGGCCTTACAGAAACAGATGCTTGGTGCCAGAGCCATGGGCTCAAGCTTAATTCCAAGAAATGTATAGTTATCCCCTTTGGGGAAAAAACATGTACCCTTGAATTACCACATAGGTGGCAATACACTAAACACCGAAAGTGTGATAAGAGACTTAGGGACACAGGTGGACAGTGGTCTCACCTTCGATAACCACATCGCCACAACAGTCAGGAAATCCTTCTATGTGGCACACCTCATTACTAAGGGCTTTTCATCCAGAATAAAGGAGGCCATTGTCCCACTGTACTCATCCCTCATTAGACCCATTATAGAATACAACCCCCAGTTTGGTATGTACATCTCAAGACATCTGCAACAACTGGAAAGGCCGCAGAAATACCTCACTAAAAGAATCACAGGCCTAAAGCAGATGCCCTATGCTGACCATCTAAAAAAGCTCCACCTATACTCTGTCGCATATCATCTACTCAGAGGCGATCTCTGCTTAACATACAAGGCCATGTCAAACCCAGAGCTGTTGGACATGGTACACTTAAAGAAATCCCAATCCCTCAGAGACACATGCTCCAGGGATCTAAACCTTGTCATCACAATGAACAAAACATGCTGGAGGGATAGGTTCCTGACCCAGAGACTCCCCTGACTCTGGAATAGACTGCCCATACATGTAAAGCAGAGTGCCTCTTTGGCCCTCTTCAAAAGGAACCTTGATGATTGGATGGGAGATAGAAAATTCACCCTAGGGGTCACATCAGTCACTCTGCTAGACAGGGGTCCAGGGAAGTAAATACTGTGGGAAGAAATAGACAGGGAATTATTATGGCTAGGCTTGTATAGGCCCTAGGGCTGATAGCCTAGTACCAACCTATGAACCTATAAGGAAGGATGCATATGCTATAGAGTTTAATACTACAGACAGCAATGTTTAAAGGGGAGAGAAATATTGTTGGTTGCTAGAGATTAGAGTATTTGTGGAAAATCTGCTAGTATTTGCCTATAGTAAGTACAGTATATTTGTTAGGGGTAACAGAGTACTTGTGGAAAATGTGTTAGTTATAGTATATACAATGTAAACACATATAGACACATAGATATAGATATATAGATGCAGATATATATTTATAATTTATAAAGAATGGTTCAACAGAAGTAAATACTGTAGAGCTTATACAGTGTATGGCTTTGCTGTGTGGTATTTGAATGTGTTTTGTAGTTATCCAATATTGAGGAAGCAGTTACATTCATGTCAAACCTTTTGGTACTTTTAAGTTTCTTCTCAAAATTACATTATCGTTTAACTTTTTTCAGTTTTTTGGGTAGAGTGTTCCAATTTGTTGGAACAATTTTGCTTTTGTTCAATTAATTATTTTTAGAATTGTCTATATAAAGAGCTTTAGGAGAAATCATTAAGGAAATATTCTAATAAATAATAAATAAGGGATTGCTAGCACATGGAACAGGCTGGCCTAAGTGTGATGGTTGATAGAAGTTATTTAGTTGTCTTTTTAGAGTAATGCAGTGATGTTTGCTATATGGTGACAAGTAATAAAGTGGCTTATGATATTTATATTAGTTTGCAGTAGGTTCATATTATATCCTGAGTTTAAAGCAGTTAGTGCAGTGGTCTCATAATCCAACCTGTCATGCCAGATCTGGCCCTTTGGCACCCTCAGTCTTGCCTGTGATTTTTTTCCACTAAGTTTGGTCCTCTTCTCCCTATTCAAAAGAAAAAATGAACCAGCCACTTTGTGATCTGAGCCACGTAGACAAACACTTGTGTTTGTAGCTCAGGTTGCCTATCATAGTTCTTTCCGTTATTGGCTTGACAGAGTAGCCAATAAGAAACAAAGACAGATTTCCTGGAACACAAGTTGGCCCAGAACAGAACTGAAGCCCAGCAGAAGTAGCTCATAGTGCTACTTGTTTTAAACATCAGCTGTTTCACAAATCATTATGAGATTGAACTCTCACATAAGTATGTGTCAAGTTTGTATGTGTGGGCATGTGCATGTGTGTGTGTAGTGTGTATTGTTTATTAGAAGGCAAGACTGCAGTCTAGGGATTAGAAATCCTTTACCTCGGAATAAACATGATTCAGGAATCACATAGTTTTGAAGTCAAGCACCAGGGTTTAGGATTGTTTCATTTATAAGTTCAGTATGTAGTGGAATATTAAATGAGGGATTAAGGAGATGCACTAGATATTGGTAGGAATGCACTGATTTATTTATTTTTTTTTTGCTAAAATCTGTTACGCAATATATTTGTTGAACTGTAGTTTTGAGGCCTCTTGAAAATCATAGCAGCAGTTTTTGTAGTGTTTAAGTGAAAATTGTCTTTGATAAAGCACTTGCAGGTCATTTTATAGTTTATCTTCTACTGTCCCAAGTGAAGGAACTCAGAGGCTGAGCAGTATATTATCAGCATAAAGCATTCTAGCGCTAGGAGAATTTTTGGTGGTGATGTTGTTAAGGGTGTGAAAAGTATAGGCCCTAGAACAAAACTATGTGGAATGTCAGAAGTATATGTGTCAACCATGGAGAGCTGGTCACTATTCAGGATGGACAATATTCAGCTTAAGAGGTGAGACTAAAAACATTGTTACTGAAGCCTAGTTTTACAACTCTGTCTAGAAGGAGGCAGTGATCTACTGCTTTAAAGGCTTTAACAGAAATAATCCAACCAACTAGCTGGTGAAAAACAGGATGCACAATAAAACGTTAACCGATGGAAAGTAAAAAAATACTTTATTCGACCAATATAAGCTCATAAGCATAAAGCTTAGGCATTAAGCGCTTTCATCCACAATACTGGACTTCTTCAGAATGCCATAATGCAAAACAAACAAACATTTAAAACCTTTTTGGCTCCAATCCCGCCTACGTTCCATACTATCTAAAAGTCATATACCTCTAGTATATCCTAAATTCATACATACATTAATTATGATATGCAATATAAGCATCAACTATTTAGCTTATAATAAAAATATCTCTATCTCTTATCTTATAAATATGTTAAAAAATACCTATTCATCACATACAAATATATATATAGTATAATATGGATAACGTGTTATAAAACTGTTAAGATAAAATAACAATTTGAATACATATGTAATATAAAAGTGTTAAAATATAACTTAATAAATATTCCTAATGGATGCCATTTAAAATATTTTCAACTGTCAAAGCTTGTACCTATGTTCTTCAAAATGAAAATATGCACATCATGTAGGTAATATACTCTCACATAAGGTTGCACATTAAATAGATACATAACTGCTATAGAAACTCATTTTTAAGTATAATACACTCTATCTTAATTCTAAGATAGGTTTTATAGTGAAGTAATCGTTAAGACCTGGTTTACTACCAGCATCTGTAAAAATTCGCCAAATTACTTCTTTACGACTTAGAAAAGCTTTATAGTTTGCACCCGTTATGTTGATTGTAACCTGATCAATAATGCCAAACTTAAAATAATGTTTATCACCATAATCAAATATATGCCTACTAAGGGCGTTATTCATATCCTTGGTCCTTATAGAATATAAATGATCATAGATACATTTCTTAAAGGACCGCTCGGTCTTACCGATATAATAACTAGAGCAAGACATACACTTCGCTAAATATATAATATTCTTCATGTTACAATTGCCCTTTCTGAATTTTATTATGGTCCTATTAACGTTTTCTAATATAATTTCTTCTTTTTTCCAAAATGGCATAACATTGGTTACAAGAACCACATTTTTTTGTGCTACCATACTTAATAATTCCTCTATTTGAAGAAGAAAGTTGCTCAAGCTTCCTTTTGATGTTGCAACCTGTTTTATATACAAATAACGGGGCCCTACCCACAGATTTGTATATGTCATCATCTATAATTAACATATTTCAATGGTTCCTAATAATATTTTTTATATATTCAACATAAGGAGAGTATTCTAAAATACAAGCTCTCATAAATTTATTATTTATGTCCTTGGATTCATTAATTATTAGTTCCCTTCCTAATACTGGTAAATATTTCTTACCCCATTGTTCTAATATGTATGATGAGATGTTATTTAACATGACCTGTGGGTAGCCTCTATTGCTAAACATATCCTTAATAAGTTCTATTTCTAATGCAACGTCATTAAATTCCAAAGTCATCCATGCTGCACAGATGCACTGACCTTTGAATATACTTGACAACATCTTACAAGGGTGACAACTAGTATAGTCTAAATAACTATTTGAAAATGTTTTTTTCCTATGTATATTTGATTTGAAACCTTTTCTCGTTTTGGTTATGAGAATGTCCAAATAAGGGATGCTGTCAGTATTATGTGTATATGTAAATTTTACAAAACAGCTAGAATTATTCAAAAATGTCATCAGGGAATCCACACTTGTTTTATCTCCTTCCCATAGTACAAAAATGTCATCCAAAAAATGCAAATAGTAAATGACATTTCTATAAAATGTACTATTAAATAATTGTGTGGTTTCCCACTCTAACATTACTAGGTTTGCATATATGGGAGCGCATGCTGCTCCCATAGCAACGCCCCTCACTTGTTTGAAGTACTCTCCTTCAAACTGTATGTAATTATAATCAAGAACTAAAGACATGAATTCCATAATTACCATTATTCGTTCCCAATCTAGGTCTGAATATTTAGTCAAACTATTACAAAAATATTCAAGACCAATTTCTTTAAGGATACTAGAGAAAAGGTCAATGACATCTATAGTTAAAAAAGTCCAGTTCTCAGTATATTTATCATTTGTGAGTTTAGCTAAAAATGACTATGAGTCCTTAACTAAATGTTCTATATTTTGGTAGATCGGTTTGAGCCATCTATCAATTGCAACACTGACACGATAAGTCTTAGAACAATTACCCGATACTATAGGGCGGAACGGAGGATGATCTATATTTTTATGAATTTTAGGTATCCCTACTATACGTGCCAATGTCGGATATTCCACCTTTATGTAATCATAAGTGTCCTTAGTGATACGTTGATCTAAAAATAATTCTTCAATACACATATCAATACGTTTATACCCGATGTTAATCTCATTTAGGGATACAGATTCATAATTACCTGAATCATGTAATATCTTATAAATTTCATTGATGTAATCATAAGTGCTGTACAACACAACTCCACCGCCTTTATCGGGTTTCATGACTCTAAGGTCATGATTCATGGTTAATTTTGCCAAGGTATTCCTCTCATTCACATTTAAATTATATTGAACAGTCATTTTTCTAAAATGTCTATTACTACTGTAGATATCCTTAATCACTGCCTTTTCAAAAAGACCTATATTAGGATGTGTAGGGGGTATAAAAGAATTATTCTTTTTAAGATTATCTTTCTTATTTTCATTAGTGTTACCGAAACACATAGCTAAATCCAATTTACGTGTAAATAATTTAATTTCAATAATCGTGTCAATCAAATTAAAGGCAGGGGTAGGTACAAATTTCATACCTTTTGTTAAAAGAGTAAAGTGTTCAGGTCTCAGTTCCATATTGGTATAATTGTAGATGTTCAAATTGTTAGAACTACTTACAATGTCACTGTGAACTGTAATAATGCCTTCTAAAGAATCACAGTTAAAATCTAATGTATTACCATTAGTCTCCCTATGCCTATATGCTAATAGTGATTTGGTCTCTGTTTCCTCCACTTCCATCCTCTCCTTTGCTTCACATAACCCCCGTAATGTCTGTTCTTGAAAAAAAATTTTCCTTTGTAAAAATTTCCTCCCCTATATTCGTGAGTAGTAGAGGCTTTGTCATCATGTTCCCATTCATTATCCCTACTTCTATTGTTATAAACATTAATGGTGTCACCATTTTTAAAATTCTTCCATATATAGGCAGAGTTATTTTCATACTGCATACTGTCCCTACTCATTTTTTTATTCTTCTTAATAAAAATGTTGTTAGCTTTTTTTTCCGCATATGTAAATTGCTGATCATATAGTTCCTTCCACTGAGGAAATAATAGATCATTCACAATGGAACTATTTAATTTCTCAACCTCATCAACTAAATTACATAATTTTTCATCATTTTTAATAATTAACATTCTCATAAAATCCAAACCAAAACCATCAAATAATTTATTAAAGTCCTGTATGTCTTTTTTCATTCATGACAATACCCATCGGGACTTTAAAAAAGCAAAGTCCCATAGGCACAATTTTTAAATTAATACATTTGTTCAGGTAGGCATTGTCAATTTTTAGACCTTTTATGGAAATTAACTTCTTACCCAATACATAAATCATGTCTTTTAGAGTCCCTTTAGATGAAGTTACATTGGATGTTACTATAAAAAGCCATCAAGTTGATTAATTCCATGTCCAACATTAGTAGATGTTACCCCCTTGTTTTTCGGACTAGAACTATTAGGTACTGTACCCTGCAATGTCTCAACCTTTTTATGAGTGACAGCCGAATATGTTCGCATCTCCATCGGGCGCTTAGATTTAGCACCCACTCGTTCGTAATCGTCTTTGGTCTTAAATAAAGAAAAGTCAAATGTGTTGTCCCTATCAAGATTAAGACTTAAATTAGATTTGTCAACCCTTAAATTAGTTTCAAATCTAGACTTCTCATTTGAATGTTTGTGTCCAGAACCTTGTCCATTAGGAATGTCAATAAAAACTCCATTACTGCTATCAGCACCAACCATCGGGGCTGAATCCAATCTATTTAAACACCCATCATCCGCGCGTATCACCATCTCTCTTAACCTGTTAATTTCTTCTCTTAAAATGTTTATTTCAGATCACAAACATAGCGTTTCCTCTCGGTCATTTCCACCATTCAGTAACCCATTCGTAACATCCATAACGACAACTTAAATGGATAGATACCAGTCACGGCAACAACAGAAATAATCCAACCAACTAGCTGGTGAAAAATAGGATGCACAATAAAACGTTAACCGATGGAAAGTAAAAAAAATACTTTATTCGACCAATATAAACTCAAAAGCATAAAGCTTAGGCATTAAGCGCTTTCATCCACAATAGTGGACTTCTTCAGAATGCCATGATGCAAAACAAACAAACATTTAAAAACTTTTTGGTGCCAATCCCGCCTACGTTCCATACTATCTTAAAGTCATATACCTCTAGTATATCCTAAATTCATACATACATTAATTATGATATTTAAAGGCTTTATTAAGCCCATGAAGTATATATATATATATATATATATATATATAAACACACACACACACACACACATACACACACACACACACACACATACATGTTACTGTATTCCATAATTTATTTATTTATAATCATTCCAAGTGTTTTACAAATTGGGTAAAATATATAAATGGGATGAATGTTTTGAGGTCCATCTGGTGAGTATGTTTAGGCAGAGGGAGAATTAGGACGTTTGAAAAATGGTAAAACTAATCCTGCAGTCAGATTTCAACTGAATGTGTGGGTTAGAGCTTCAGCTCTTTCTTTAGAGACCAGTTGCCATAATGGTTAAGGTCTTCACCTCCCATGCACAAGGTACAAGGCTCACTCCTGATCTCTGACCAATAGCTGTTTAGAGTTTGTATGTTTTCCTTGTGTCTCTGTGTGCCTCTATATGGTGCCCTATAGGGGGAATAATTGTAGAGACCAATCACCTTGGGCATCTACTGTGGTGTGCAGTATCCTCAAGATAGGAGAATTGTGGTGAGAGAGAGGCTTCAGATGACAGTGAGGTATGTCATCAGAATTAGTGACAGATTCATGGCAGTCAGATTCCAGTTTAATGATTGGGCAGTATTCATAATCTCAGCCCATGCCCCACAGCAGGATTGTGAAAGTGAGGAAAAGAGTGCATTCATACAGCAGTTGCAAGACCCACTAGATAAAGCAGAACAACATGAATTGGTGTTGATAATGGGTGACTTGACCTGAGTCCACAGGGGTGGGGCAACAGGAACAAAGGAGAGGTCATTCTAGATTTCTCTCTTGCAAGAGACGGCCACAAGATTCCATACAAAAGTAGCCAACATGTAATTCCTAGACTTCCCACTAGTAAGGAAAAGTCACTCAGATAGAATCCATGATTGCAAAGGTTGACACTGCAAGCAGTGGTCATAGAAGGCTGTAAGGTTAACAGTGACAAGACTGAAAATCTGGAAGCTGACTGAATTACTCAGGGTTCTAGCACCCCAAGAAGAGGAGGAAATAGGTGGAGTTGAAGAAGAATGTCAGTGCCTCAAAGTAGCAAATGTGGAACTACAGAACAGATATATAGCCATGGCAGGTATAGGTTCATAGGTAGGTACTAGGCTATTGGCCCAAGGGCCTACATAAGCCTAACCAACAAGGTTCCCTGGCTTACGCCACCCAAGAAAGTTATTTTCCTGTGCCACTGTCGAGCAGAGACACAGAAGTGATCCCCGGGGTGTATTTCCTATTTCCCATCCACTCATCAAGATTTTTCTTGAAGAGTGCTAATGAAGAACCTTGCTTGACATAGATGAGTAGCCTGTTCCAGAGTATGTGAAATCTCTGAGACAGGAATCTATCCCTCCATCATGTCCTGTTTATTGTGGTGACAAGGTTTAGGTCCCTAGATCATGTAGTTCGGAGGGATTGGGATTTCTTTAGGTGTAGCATGTCCAACAGCTCTGGGTTTGACATAGCTCTATATGTTAGGCAGAGATCACCTAGGAGTAAGCGATATGTTACGGAGTAAAGCTGGAGGTTTTTTGAGGTGGTCAGTGTATGGTATTTGTTTGAGGCCAGTAATCCTCTTTGTGAGGTACTTCTGTGGCCTTTCCAGCTGCTGTAGATGTCTTGTGAGATACATTCCAAAATGGCATTGTACTCTATAATGGGTCTAATGAGTGTCAAGTAGAGGGGAACAGTGACCTATTTTTTCCTGGATGAGAACCCTTTTATGATGAGGTGTGCCACATAGAAGGACTTCTTGACTACTGTGTGGGTGTGACTATCAAAGGAGAGACTACTGTCCACCTGGGTCAAATGCCTCTTATCACTCATTCGGTGTTAAGGTGATTGCTGTCTATATGGTAGTTCATGGGTACAGAGTTTTTAACCAAAGGGGATGACACTGCACTTTTTGGTATTGAGCTTGAGGCCATGGCTCTGACACTAGGCATGTGTCTCAGCGAGGCCCTACTGTAGGATGTCCAAGTCATTTGGGGATTTGACTATGGCTCCTAGTTTGCAGTCATCTGTGAACTTCGTTAGCCAGAGGCCTTCTGTGTTAGCCTGTACTTCAGAGAAGTAGATGCCAAACAGGAGAGGTCCCAGGAAAGAACCCTGTGGTACTCCACTTGTCAATGCTTTGAGGTCAGATTTGGAGTCTGCAACTTTTACAGTGTGGTTCTGTCAGTGAACCATTTGGCAGCCCATCTTGTGACGTAGGGATTTATACCTAGTTTAGTGAGTTTAGCTATAATTCCAGAATGGAGGGATGGTGTTGAAAGCCTTGGCGAAGTCAAGATAGGCTGTGTGAACCACCTTACCCTCATCTATGGCTTTGGTGACTTACCTCAAAGATGTCAATCAGGTTCAGGAGGCATGATCTGCCTTTCACAAACCCAAACTGGGTCGGATCCAGAGTTTGGATGTTACCAATGTCTTTGTTTATGAGTTCCATAATGATACATTCCATGGCCTTGCAGACCAGGCTCGTCAGGCTAATAGGTCGATAGTTCCTGGGATCAGTGGTGGCCCCTCCCTTTTGTGGAGTGGGATAACTGTTGCTGTGTGCCATTCAGTGGGTACACAGCCTGATGTGAGGCTATTATTGAACATGGTGCTTAAGTGGGGAGCCAGTTCATTCTGAAGTTCATGTAAAACGCAGCCTGGGATGTTGTCCGGTCCCATGAATGCTGTGTTTTTGGCTTTAGAGAGTGCAGCTTTTACCTGCATAGTTGTGATTACAGGGACTCTGCATTCTTCCTGTATAGATATGGGCCCTTTAGGGGGTGAGAGGGGGGGTAAAGTTAGCACTGAACCTGTCTCTAGGGATGTTGGCAATATCAGTTGGTTCTGTAATTTTCTTGCCTTTGTGCTGTAACTCAGAGCAGATCTGGGTGTTGCCATCAAGATTCTTGACATAGCTATAGAATGCTTTGTGGTTGTCCTTGGAATTAGTGGCAATTTTGTTTTCGTAGCTAGCTTTGGAGGATCTTATAAGGGATCTCAGCTTCTTACTGAGGCTGACCAGGGAGCTCCTCCACTCATGGGATTTTACTCTCTTTTGCAACAGTTTTTTCCTTCTGTTGTACAGTTTGTTTATGGCAGGGGAACCACCAGATTGGCTTCCTTTTTTTGGAGGATAGCATCTTGGTTCTGTTTGGGATAGCACGATCCATGCACTTGTGTAACTACTTATAGAGTGTATTTGTGTAGGATTCAGCAGTTGTAACTGTATTGTCCATCTGCATGGCTGTCATGAAGTTCACCACTTCTGTAAGAAGCATGAAGTTGGCTTTGGAGAAATATTTGACCATGGTTTCCTTAATTGGGGTGGGGGCAGAATGTAGATATCTAGGGTAATTAGCTTATGGTCGGATCGGACCAATGAGGAGTTGACTTCAGGTGTAGAACACCAGTCACTCATGTTGGTAATGACTAGGTCTAGGATATTGTTGCCCCTGGTGGGGGTGTGGATAAGTTGATCCAGGACATTGGAGTTTATAAATTCCAAAAAGCGTTGAGCTAAAGCGTTGGTAAATGAGTAGTTTTCCCAGTTAATGGTGGGGTAGTTGAAGTCGCCCATTATTAGGGTGGTTGGTTGAACCCTAATATTTTCCAGTACATCAAGAAAAGAGGAGTGGGAATCCTGGGGCATGGTGGGGGATCTGTAGCAAGCTACAATTTGGATTGCAGTTTTGCCCAGAGTTAGTTGCACTTGGATAACCTCTGATGCATTATGCTGAGCAACTAGCCTGGAGGTGTGGATATCCTTAATGAATATGGACACACCTCTGAATTGGTGTTTCGGTCCAGGCCAAAATGTGTGGTATGAGTTATAGCCTGGTAGTGCAGGGGTGCTCTCTGGAGCCTTGAACCAGGTCTCAGTCACTGCACAAATATCGATGTTCTCCATTTTAAGGAGTGCCTCGAGTGAGTGCATTTTGAGATTTAGACTTCTAGCATTGAGTAGCATTACCCTCAGTTTTTGCTTGCCTGTTCCTGTTACGTGATGAATTTGTTATTTGAACCTTGCCTAAAAAAGGCACTGTAGGGGCATCAACAGCCTTAGCCAGTATCTGGAATCCCAGGGGTGACAGGTGCATGCCATCTATGGCAAAGCATCGTGGTCTGTCGACCATGTCATCCCAAGCAGACAGATACTGGATCCTCTTAGAATGACACCAGAAGCTTAGCCAATTGTTGAAGTCAATCATTTTGTCCTTGTACTGCGGTATCATTCTGGGCAATGGCAGAATATTACTCAGGGCTAAGGTCATACCTGCCTGGGCTACAAGATCGGAGGGCTCTTCCATGTCTCTTTTGTATGTATGGATGTATGTATGGAAATAAGGTACATAAGGAAAGCTGGAGGTGCAATGCAGAAGTCCATGAAGTCATCAAAAGAAAGGAGTGCAGGAAGAAGTGGGAGATAGAAAAGACCCACCAGGCTAGGAACTGGCTAACAAACAAGCTAAGAAAGCAGTGGAATAGGGCATCATAGGTACGCTACCAGCTTCTGGAAAGTGACTCACTAGGTGGCACAAAGAAACTATATCAGATTGCAAAGAGAGAAAGATAAAGAAGATAGTCAGATCCCCTTCATAAGGGATGCCAGCATCAACCTGCTCACTAGTCCACAGCACATAAAAGGCCGATAGGAGGAGTACATCTAGTAGATTCTGAATGAAAAAAAAAACCACAGAAGATGTACTGCCCTAGAAACAGCCTACAATGACAGAAGAAGAGGAGTCCACCCTAGAAGAAGTAAGAATATCACTAAAGAAAATTAAGTCAGGGAACTCAGATGATGTCACAGCAGATATGATAAAGATGCTGGGTGAGATAGGGGAGAAACTGCTCCTGAGGGTACTCATAGCAGTGCGGCGAGAAAGGTGTATTATAGATGACTGGAGAATAAGCATACTCATGCCAGTGTACAAGAGCAAAGGGGACATCCACAACTGTCAGTACAGAGGCATCAAACTCCTATCACATTGCATGAAAGTTCCGGAGAGGGTGATATACAGAATAGTAGAATGTAAGATGGGTGACAGTTCGGATTCAGATCAGGATGCAGCACAATTGATCCAATGTTTACAATGAGACAGATAGTTGAGAAAAAGCTAGAGATGAGAAAAGTGTCGAACTGGGCATTCCTAGACTTGGGGAAAACGTATGAAAGGTCCCAAGAAAGCTGATCTGGGCAGTATTGTGGTGATTCAAAGTCCCGGAAACATTGGTAGAATTAGTGCAGGTTGTGTACAAGGGCCTAATGACTCACGTATGAATGCTTTTCTATCCTCACAGGCAGGGTCCCTGTAGGAGTGGGTGTACACCAGGGTTCAGCTCTGAGACCACTGCTGTTCATACTGGTCATGGACTACATTAGCAAACACGTCAGATGGGGCATATCAACAAAGTTCTTTTATGCAGACAAGGTGGCATTACAGGCAGACTTTGAGCAAGAACGTCAGCAAAGGATAGGGGAATGTAATGCAAAACTAAAGGCACATGGGATGAAACTAAGTACAGATTAAATAGCATTAATGGAAACAAATTGAGGCAATCAGAAGGAAATGAGAATTTAAATTGAAGGGAAGACAGTGGAACAGATAAACAGCTTCAAGTATCTGGGAGGGCTGGTTGAGGAGAAGGGAAGTCTAAATGAAGAGGTCAAAGCTAGAATTAGAGGGGCTGCAGCCAACTGGTATAGAGTCTCAGGTGTAGTCTATGACAGAAGAATGCCAAAGAAGCTGAAAAGTAAGGTGTACAAGACAATGGTGCAATGGTACAGAAACCTGGGCAGTAATGGCAGAGCTGATGAAGAAGTTAGAGGTGATGGAAATGAAGTGCCTGAGAAGGGTGGTAGGATACACATTGTGGGACAGATGAGGAAAGGAGGCAATAACAGCTGAAGCCAAAGTAACTCCAATTTCAGAAAAGATCAAAGAGAACAGATTACAGTGGTTCAGACACATGCACAAAAGTAGAAAACAACCTGGAGAAGAATATTTGGGAAAGACAGAAAGAATGTAAAAGGAAACAAGGATGTCCAGCAAAAACATGGATGGATTCTGTGAGAAAAGATCTGCAGCAGTGGGGCATGAGCCCTGAAGAAGGCAAGAGTGTGGCACTGAATCGAGAGAGACAGTGATAGTTAACACAATACCCCAACACTTTGTAGAAAATGGGAAAAAGTGGGCTGCTGCTGCTGCTGATGATGATGAGGGTGACTTCAGCTATTTCTTTAGCTGCTAGTTTTAGAAAGTAGATGTGTAGTGAATGTAGACTTAATCTGAACATTTTCACAAGGTTCTCTAGAAATTATTTCACTTGTTTTTTACAAATCCCATCAAACTAGAATCTTGGGTTATTGATGGAAGAGGATCTTTTCCCAAAAAGTAACCAGAAATCCTTATCTTGTTGAGAAGGATAAATCAGCATATCATCTGCATCAACTGAAATTTAGTTTTGATTCATTTTAATTTATGCCTACTAATGTGAAAATTCTTACTACAAACTGCAAGTAGGTCCAGATACAAGAAAACTGGACAAAGGAGGTTGATAGCACTTTATTATCTGGGACAGTTAGGGGTGCCTAGGCTAACAGAATAACTAGCTGATGAGTAAATGGACAGCCCTGTATTGTCTGTCTTGTAAGAGTAAAGGGATCTCCAAGCCTGGCGTGGGTCTTCACGTTAGCTTCTGATCCACTATAAATATCAAAAAGTAGTTAAATAACTTTCATAGGAAACCAGTCCTTAATAACAGTGGCTTAAGATAGAGTGATTCAGAGAGATTTAGCTCTGTCAAATGCCTTCTCATCTTCTAGACTAACCAGCACCACCTGCTTCCCTGTGTCTTCAACATCCTGAGGGATGTGGGAGATCATAATATTACTGAATGTTTGCTTCTCCTCCATACAAACTTACATAGACAGAGATCCTTTAGGTTTGCAATTAGTCAAATGTGGCAACTCTGTGTTTCTACCTTCCTTACGTTTTACTGCTACCATAATCTTCCTCTAAGATTCTGGAATATGCTCTGTTTATAAGATCTATTTGAACAGCTCAGACAACACTTGGACTCATCTTTGTCAGCATAGATTCCAAAAAATCAAGGGGGTAGACATTCAGAGGCTGTGGAGTTACCCAGCACCAGTTTATTTATAAGCTCCTAGGCTTCCTCAGGTGTTACCAAGTACATTAACTCATCAGCCAGTTATTTTGTTAGCCTAGGCACCCCTAACTGTCCCAGATAATAAAGTGCTATCAACCTCCTTTGTCCACCTAACTTCCACTTTACATGAATATGCATAATGTTCTGAAAGTACCTGTGCAGCTCCTTGTGGGATATTCAGTGTCTGACTTGTTTATAGAGAAGTAAGTGTTCACATTATATGCTGTTCTTTATGCTGACACAATGAACTGAAACTTCAGGTAACCAGAGGGATTTTGATAAAATATATCCCTGACTCCCTCTTTCATGAATTCAGATTTTTTTATCTAACAGCTTGGCTGTATCCTTAACATCTGTATACAGTGCTGAACCAGTATCTCCTTCAGAATTATTATGCTCTAGTATCATCAGCTCTTCTATTTTTTCCCTTAACTCTTTCAATCCCCCTCATCCCCAACAACTTAGTATGTACCTTCTAATCTGCTAATGTTTTCTTATGTTCCCTCCATCCCTGTACTCGACTCCTTTCTAACTCCAGCCTTTGAACTAACTAACATGACAAGAAAGTTCCTAAACCACTTATAAAAGGACTTGTGTCCTGATTAATACACTGTAAACCTCACATGCTCATCAATTTGTTAATTTTATTTCCTGGCAACCAATAATTAACTGGGACCTAACTGAAAATAACTTTTGGGTAAATGTATTTGTCCCTAAACAAATGGCTGTATTCCACTGTTAGGTAAAACTCATCCATTTATGGCACCCATTACAATAAAAAATATAACATACATACATATATACATACCAATATTTCAAGCATGGGTATTAATGCTCTTCTAGCTTGCCAATATACCAAAACAATCGTTCCCATAATGTGTCCAGGCTGTCCTTAAAAATATTTAAACAGGTACTTGCTTTAATGTAATTTGGTAGTCTGTTCCATGCATCAGCTACTCTGTCAGACAACCAATTAGTGCATTTCTCATTCCTATAGAATCTCCAACATAGGTTATCTGATGATTGTCTGGTACTTTTTGATAACCCCAAACATTCCCAGAGGTAGCTGTCTAAAATGCCCTATATACCTGAATAAGATCTCCTCTTAGATATCTGTAAGAAACACTGTACAATTTCAGATATTTTAGTCTTTCATAATAACTTAAATTTTCACATTCATAGATGCCCTTGGTATATTTACACTGTACTCTTTCCAGTTTACTCATGCTTGTTTTCTTATAGGGTTTCCATGTTGTTATTTCATACTCAAGTTTGGGTCTAATGTAACTAACAATGACTTCATCACTCCAATCAAATACAACAGCTGCATCTACCATACCAATAGCACTCAATAAGTGAACTATAAAATGTAATCCCTTTACTTATATTTTCCCTAATTTTTCCTCTTGTATTACTGTATATTTTAATGTACAGTTTCATATTGTATAATTTTATGTACTCTAAGTTATACAGCACATGTTTGTTGTCTATTGTTCTGCCACACTTTTTTATTTGCACTCTGGCTGACATAGGCACCGGAAGTTGTTAAAGACTGGGGGGGGGGGGGGTTAAAGGGGCACTTAGTGAACTAAAAAGGGTATTTTTTTAAAAAATATTTGCTACCACAATATAGGTTCACTTGGAGGACATCTTAAGCTTGCCAATTCCCTTTTGGTGCTTGAATTAACATTTTCTGTTTGGTCTTAGCTATCTCCATGGTTGATAATTGTATATTAGCCCTAGTGAGAACAACTGTGATCATATTATAGATAATTTGAGGGGGCCATGTAACGGATGCAGCATTTAGGAACTGTCTCTATCCATTAGTGGCATGAGGGGAAATCCTGGGGTACATTTTCTATTACCCATCCTTAGATCCAAGTTGCATTTGCATATGGATGGATGAGCTTTGCTTTATTTTTATGGATAGTCTGTTCCGGAACAGTGGTAGCCTCTGTGATATATATCCATCTCTCCATAACATTCAATTTAGATACCTGGACTGAGTATTTCTGATGCCGTTTGACTTGCTGATGTTCAGTAGGTCCATCTGTATTATGTCGGAGGATGCTTTGTATGCTAGGCATGATACCTCTAAGCACTCTGTAGGATACTGAGTATAGTAATAAATCTTTGAGGTGGTTCATGCAAGACCTTTTGTTTAGGACTTGTATCCTTTTAGTAAGGTATCTCTGAAGGTATTCCAGTTGTTGCATAGGGCTGAACAGATACATGCCAAAGTGGGCATTATAAAAAATGATTGACATAATGAGAGCTTTGTAAAGGGGGACAACACCATCTCTAGATCTAGTCAAAATCAATTTGTTTATAAGCTGTGCAATACAGAAATGCTTTCTTATGACTCTGGGCACATGTTAGTCAAAAGTTAGGTCACTGTACACACAAGTTCCCAAATGCCAAACAATTGGATCAGTTCTCAGTGGGCATTGTCATGATTTTGACACCAGTTATAATTTGGGACAAATCTTCCTGCATGATGGTTAAGTCATTTTGGGATTCGATAACTTCTCCTAGTTTGCAGTCATCTAAAACTTAGCTGGCCCAAGCTCTTTGGTATTTCCTTTTACTTTTGAGATGTATATGCCAAACAGAAAAAGTCTCAGCATCGAACCCTGGGGGACTCCATTGGTGACTGGTCTCTTCCCCTGTTTTGATTTCCTGCATCCTGTGAGCTAAGCTGGCAATGCAGCTGGTGATATAAGTGTTTACCCCTACATTATTCATCTTTTGTACTACACCTGAGTAGGGGATTGTGTCAAAAGGCTTGGCCAGGTCAAGGTAATGTGATGTGAACTGCTTTAGCTTCATCCAGTGCTTTGGTAACAACAGTAAAGCTTAAAATTTGTCCATAATTTTGAGTTTTTCACACTTTCCTCTGGGCTGTTTTCAAGTACATTTGTAGGCCATGCATACATGTATGCATTCCTTGATTCACCTTCCTGATTGTATTAAAGTATAATCCTTGTATAATACAGCACACTTGTTAGACTTCAGTAAGAGCGCATTTTAAATTTATTGTTTAAACATTTTTCCAGTAGGCAATGAAACAAAAATGCATTAACCAATAATGACAAAACTGCCCTATTCAGAACATTTCCATCATAAAGGTCTACTTCCACACACAACTGCATTTTAAATTTATCGTTTGAACATTTTTCCAGTAGGCAATGAAGCAAAATGCATGCACCAATAATGACAAAACTTCCCTGTTCAGAACATTTCCATGATAACAGTCTTCTTCCACACACAATTGCATTTTAAATTTATTGTTTGAACATTTTTCCAGTAGGCAATGAGGCAAAATGCATGCACCAATAATGACACCACTGCCTTATTCAGAACATTTCCATGATAACAGTTAACTTCTACACACAATATTTAAATACAGAATCGCAGTAGACTGTAAACCATAGGCATGTTGCACAGCTTCTTGAACTTATTTTCAATGGGGGGGGGGGGGCAAAATGCCAAAAACCAGGGACACATTTTAAACATTGCGTGCATAATTTTGGAAAGCTGCTTGCATAAAACATTGTTACCACCATGCATTTCACTGCCAATTCTTGAACCCAGAATACTGTGCACTACAGTCAGAGCAACATACCACTAAACTAAACCAGCAGTTTCTTGAAAGACAAGAAGACAAACTTAAATGGCTATCATATCATTTAGTGAATTCAGTTCTCACCATAGCTCTCAACCTCTTAGCACAGAAATACAGAACAAAGCCAATAATGGGGGAATGCAGCCCCAAAATAGGGACACATTTTAAATACTGATTTTATAACCCTAGAAAATTGCTAAAATAAAAGGTTTTGTTTAACCACTCCTGCAAACCAGAAAGAACAGAACAAAAACGTGGGGCATAAATTCGCAAGTGATGGTGGCTAAGGACTTTAGGCTCTTTTTACCTGTACCCGAGGTACAGGGTTTGAGCCTGAGTACCTCTAGCCACCAGATGTATCCTGCTGGAGGCATTTTCACACACACACACACACACACACACACACACACACACACACACACACACACACACACACACACACACACACACACAAAAAAACAGCAGTGTACTCACTCTGATAACACACACCAGCAGTGTACTCACTCTGATAACACACACACACACACACACACACACACACACACACACACACACACACACACACACACACACCAGCAGTGCACTCACTCTGATAACACACACACACACACCAGTAGTGTACTCACTCTGATAACACACACACACCAGCAGTGTACTCACTCTGATAACACACACATCAGCAGTGTACTCACTCTGATAAAACACACACACACCAGCAGTGTACTCACTCTGATAACACACACATCAGCAGTGTACTCACTCTGATAACACACACCAGCAGTGTATTCACTCTAACACACACACTCCAGCAACAGTGTACTCACTCTGATAACACACACACTCCAGCAGCAGTGTACTCACTCTGATAGCATACACACACACACACACACTCCAGCAGCAGTGTACTCACTCTGATAGCATACACTACAGTCCAGCAGCAGGGTACTCACTCTGATAGACAGACTCCTCTGGTAGCACTCTCCGCTCCACTCTAGCATTCAGCTTCTGTCCATTCCCCTGCTCCATTCCTACCCTACAGTCCAGATGCAGCAAATCTGCTCCATTACAGGCTTCTGAAATAAATCCCTTCTGTTTCTGCAGCAGCCTCTGAATATCCCACTCACAGCAAATCTGCTTCATTGCTTTTGAAATAAGCCCCTTCTGTTTATGCAGCAGCTTCTGAATATCCCGCTTGCAAAAAACAGCTGGAAATACGTGCGCTGACGTCATCACAGCAGTTGGGAGGTGCAGAATGCGAAAGGGACAGAGGTATGGATGATCTGCAAAAGTGGGGGGGCTCCCCACCCTCGCACTCTATGGTTCTGGTGCCCATGTTGGCTGAGGATAAAATTGCTTCAGTGCTTTAGCCAGATTAACAAATTTATATAAACAAATAACATACCTTCATCTTCTAGGTATTTTTGCTGCTTGTAGTCCTGTTTACACATTTTATCTCAATTACCAGAGCAGCAATAACTAGGGCAGGGTGAAGAGGATGGCTTCCATAGGTGAAAGCTGCTAGTGCAGTAAATAGTTGCGTGTGTGTGTGTGTGTGTGTGTGTGTGTGTGTGTGTGTGTGTGTGTGTGTGTGTGTGTGTGTGTGTGTGTGTGTGTGCGTAAATGTAGATTGTATGTGTGTGTGTGTGTGTGTGTGTGTGTGTGTGTGTGTGTGTGTGTGTGTGTGTGTGTGTGTGTGTGTGTTGTGTGTATATGTATTTTATTTATTTTTTTTTTTAGTTTTCAATTCCTTCCTGGAAGATTTTTTCCTTTGTTTCCAAGTCTGGGTTGAGAGGGAATGCCAGGATGGTTCTGTAACTTGCTACATGCATTCCAGTCTCTCATATGCACCACAAGTCCCTCTGGCATTGCTAATAGTATAGTTATTACTTCTCTAAATTTACTAGGTGGGAAACTGGAAGGATATATAGACTCAGTGTGCACTTCGGTCACAAATAACATTTTTTATACAAGCAAATCTACTCTGGGGTCATTAACTGCGCAATGGCTCACAGACAGAACCCATACAGTCAAAATAGGGAAATCCACTTCCAAAAGTAGTCCTGTAACCAGTGGTGTCCCACAGGGATCAGTCCTGGGACCTCTACTATTTGGAATATATTTTTCTGAAGTACAAACTAATATCAAGGGACTGTGGCTGACAAAGTTTGCTGATGACTGCATACTGGATGCAGTAATAGAATCTGTAAACAATGTCATCATCCTTTAAGAAGGTCTTATGCAAGCAAATGACTGGTGCTGAAGTCATTGTCTCAAACTCAATGCAAAAAAATGTGTTATCATCCCCTTTCGGTAAGAGCGATGTTCCTGCAAATTACCATATCAATGGTAATACCCTAAGTATGCACTCAGTGGTGAGAGATCTGGGCGCTCAAGTTGACAGCAACCTTGCCTTTGATCACCATGTTTCACAGTGGCATGAAGGGCATTCTATATGGCTCATCTTATAAGTAAGGGTATTGCCTAAAGAAAAGGAGTATTTATCACCTCCTTGTATTCTACACTCATTAGGCCAATAATAGAGTACAATGCCCCCATTGGTATGTACCTTTCAAAGCGGCTGCAGCAATTGGAGAGACCAGAAAGGTTCCTCACAAGGAAAATTCAAGGTCTTCAGCAGCTATCCTCTGTGGATCAGATGAAATCACTGTCATTTTATTCTCTTTCATACAGAGTACTCAGAGGTGATCTCTGCCTTGCATATAAGGTGATCTCTGACCCTGCTTTACTGAAAATGTTGCACGTCTGCAAATCAAATGGTACACAGGTTATTCACTCTAAGGACCTAAACCTGTTATGAGACATTGATATAACCTGCTGGAGGGAGAGATTTGTCTCCCAGAGGTTACCACTCCTTTGGAATAGACTCCCTCTTCACGGCAAACAGAGCACCTCACTGGGCCTCTTCAAATGCAATGTGGACGATTGGATGGGTAACCATAAATTACCCCAGGGGTTCCACCTATGTCCCTCTTGGATGGGGTCAATCATGGTAACAAGGGTAATTTGGCTAGGCCTGTAAGGGCCCTTGTGCCATTAGCTTAGTAACGTCCTATGATCCTATGGTCCTATGATCCTATGATAAAAGGACAGTTTATGGCCACTGTAATCAAAACTCCTCTCTTTCTATCTCCTTGAAAAGAGAATGCTACTTCCTCACTTCCTGTTACTCCTACATATTTTCAAATGTTCAGAGTAATCATAATTGTTTCCTGAAAAGCAACAAAGTATACCGCATATAGTTAGTTTACTGCAGAAGTGGACTCATTCTCACTGGGCTTGTCAGGCCTTTTATATTGTATGTTATACCTCATATGTCCAATTCATTCTTATACTGTTGTACCTCATATGTCCAAGCCATTCTTATACACTATATGCTGACCTTTCTCCATATTCACAACACTCTTTCTTTTCCATGTTACAGTTTTTTGCACTCAAGAAAGTGAGAAAAGCTACCATATTTCCTGTATAATATGAATACTACTGTGTGGCCATTCATCTGTAATTGAACTGGATATCATAAATAAAATAAACATTTTCAACTGAAACCACAGAACAAATTACAATACATTTCCTACATTAATATAGCATTCAGAAATAAACACTGAGAAACAATATATACATTTTTCTGATAATCACTAGCTATACAGGATTCCTGAACACTTTGCAGTTCCATCGTGACTTCTAAGATGTAGGCATAATCCTACAGATCAGATCTCTAAGATGGAATTGGTAAAAGGAAATCTTGCTGAATATCAACAGAAACAGGAAGCAGTTACTCACATGTTGCCCTGCTCTTAATCATGGAGTTTGGTTTACTTTATAAACATAAGGTGCAGAGTCTGATTCTCACTTTTGGTCACAGCCTGGCTATTAGCCAGGCTTGTTACAGTTTGCAGGCTGATTGCCATCTATTAACATACGAACTCAGAAGCTTTTGGCTAATTTCCAGAGACCTCAGCAAACATTAGCTACTTACCTGTGATTCAGGAAGTGTTTCCACTAACTCCAGTGCCATCCAGACAAAGATAAGTTCTCTGACTCTATTATTGCACTTATTTTTCACTGTTTAAGTGATTGCTGCTTGTATTTTGTAATTTTATGAGCATTTAAAGTGCATTTTTGCTGCAGATCATCTTTTCTCTTTTATTGTTAGGTACTTGAACTGTTTTGACTTGTAATCATTTTGTGGAGGGGTGATTTTGCTAGGGAATAAGTTGTTTGTTGTTGCATTACACCTAAGGGTCCATTTCTTGCTATGTTTTTACATTAAGAGGACTAAAGTCATCCATCATGTGGCAGAAGGGGTTGCCTGGTCTATCTGAGGTGAGGATCATTCCAGAGGATTTAAAGTGTAGCAGTTTTTTTGGCCAGAAAGCTCAGGAGTTACATTTCACTGTCATTTCTGCTTCTGTAAATTAGGAACATTTGCACAGAGCTGTTCACCATGCAGTGGAGGTTGGCAGTGTCCTCGATGGACACAAGTGCCTGGACACTAAAATTTTGCTATAAAACTAGTACTAAGACTGTAATCTGTAATTTTGTGAAGCACTGAATGGGGCTGAGCTCAGAGCAGCCAACTTGTGCATCAGATAGCAATATCTAATACCATATCTTAGCACTATTCAACTCTAGTCCCTCACCCTAGAACTACTGTAGGAGACCTGTGTAAAACCTAGTCCTCAAAGTGTAACAGCCCACCCTAATACGGATCTGGACAACATGGGTATGCAATTTCGAAATGTCTCTATAGCCAACTGGGTAGTTATGGGCATCCTAGACAATGTAGCAATTGTCTCATGTTCACAACCTTTTAATCCTTAAGGAAACTAAGATAATATACAAGAGATGTACATACACAGCTTCCTTGGAGACAAAAATCTTGCTTACAAATAAGGTTGTCAAGAACACACACACTACATTCCCCACACAGTGTCTACCACTAACATAGATCATCTTATGCCGAGGCACTAAAAGGCAATATCCCTAAACCTGAAAGACCTCCTATGCCTGCAACAACAATACCTATCCTCAGTCAAAGGCAACACCAAACAATACACATAAGCCTACACTCAATGGACCCTCAAAAATAAAGTGCATAAGGCAAGTAAACAATTTGCCCAAGACTCTTATTACTGGGGGACTCTGCTGTATAACACAAATGCCCCAAACACCAGACTGGACAAGGAGAAGATTACAGTCAGTTGCTTATCTGGATCCAGGATCCACCAAGTTACCCACGTACTCAAATCTTTGCACCACAGGTAATAGAATGATTCTATCATAGTCCATCATCTTCATTATCCCCTTTTTCCTGTTCTACATGGGGTTGGGGTCTCCTCTGTACTCAATTCCACTCTCCTGCCTTATTCAACACTCATGCTTGACTGTCACAGATCTTCTCTCACACAATCCATCCACGTCTTTGCCAGATGCCCTCTTTTCATTTTGTCTTGTTCTGCTCTGTCCCAACTCTTCAGATTGTCTTCTGTTTTTCTGCACATGTGCCCAAACCACCATAATCTGTTATCTGAGACCTTTTCCACAACTGGAGCTACTTTGGCTTGTGCTCTTATGACCTCATTTCTCTGTTCCATAGTGGGCATCCTATCACCCATCTCAGGCACTTCATCTGCATCACCTATAGCTCACTCAGCTGCTCTGCCTTTACTGCCCAGGTTTCTGGACCATACAGTAGAACTGGTCACACCACATTTCAGCTTCCTTGGCATTCTTCTGTCATATACTATACCTGACACTGTGCCAGTTGGCTGCAGCCCCTCTGATACTAGTTTTGACCTCCTCATTCAGACTTCCCTTCTCCTCAATCACTCCTCCCAGATACTTGTTGTTAACCCATTCCACTATTTTTCCTTCTGTTTAATTTCTCAGCTTCTTCTGATTTCCCCCGTTTGCTGACATTACAGCTATCTTATCTGTACTGTTTCACCCCACGTGCCTTCAGTTTTACATTCCATTCTCCTATCCTTTGCTGACATTATTGCTCAGAGTCTGCCTGTAATGCCACATCATCTGAATACAGTAACTTTGTTGATCTGTCCCCTCCAACCTGTTTGCTAATGTAGTCTATCACCAGTATGAGCAGTCCACATAGGTCTAAGTGACCTGAGATGTACATCTCTGGATTATATGAAAACAGACTTATGAACCTCTCTGAATATATGTCTCAGACAATGTGCCTTGCATTGAGCAGTGTTATAACTTCACTGAGGATGATGTCACAGAATGAACAAAAAAATTACTGAATGTAATAATTGGCTTGGTTTCTGATATCAGTCAAGGGGCATTCAGTATCAGTCACCTGGGAGGACATGATCAAAAGACCATATTGCTGTGTCAAAGATGGACTGCACCTGTTAGCCCTGGCTTCTGAAGACTGGATAAAACTTTATCCACCCCATATAGCATTTTTAGGTAATGTCAAAGTGATAAAAATACCGACAAGGCAAGTAAGACCCAAAGGAACCTAAAGGTTTTACTGGTCAGTGGTAGGGTTCTTAACAAAAACATCTCTCCTTACATGTTCTCCCCACTTTGAAGACTATAGACATCTGCGCCATTACCAAGACATGGTTTAAAGCCACAGAAAGTACTCCAGCTGTGCAAGGGTACAGTGCTTTTCACACATTTCGTCCATCAGCCATGCAAACTGGAATTAAAGGTGGAGGTGTCTTAATCTACATTAGCAACAAGTATACCTCGAGTTTGGTTAAAGAGGATGATAACCTGTTGGTAATCTATTTGCAAATCACCCTAGATCATTGTCTATGTCACAAGGATCCCACACTCTTATCTAGACCTCATAGAGGCACTCTTCATCCAACCAAACACTCTCTTCATAGGAGACTTTAATTACCCGTCTGTAGACTGGGAGACATACACTGCTTCCACCCGGCAGGCACAATGTTTCCTACAATTTATTAACACAAATGCCCTTGATCTGTTATTGCCCACTTTAACCACCTTTAGCCAGAGGTTCGAGCATATTGGACCTAGTCCTCACAAATATGGGAGCATGTAGCCCCCCCCATGTCACATCTTCATTGGTGAGGTTGGATCTCAAAGTGTCTCCTTCAAAATAAAAATCACCTTGGAAAACCCAGCAAAACCTGTTAGTTAGAACTATTCTAAAGCAAACTACATCTTTTATTATAATTACCATGAATGAAACGTGCATTTTTGTAACCCTTGTTTGTTTCATGACAATTTCCGTATATTGTAAAACTGTATATATTAACTTCTATGCATGTTTTTGTGAATTCTTTAATTTATTTTAACAATTATTGTTCATAATCATAGAGCTTTTCTCCCCTGGCCTCTGCTGAGAAAGGACTTATGTCCAGTCAGACTTTCTTGTAACCAAATGTAAAATAAAATACAATAAATACTTGACAGTTTGTTAAAATTCAATGCCACACCTAACTCTGAGTTCACAACAGCCTAAGCAAAATTGTTCACAGAAACACTGTACAAACAAATGGCTTCATAGAGACTGCTGTACTTAACAGAAGTCCAAACCAAACTCCAAAAACAAACCACACTGTTGGACCCTAGTCTTAACAGGGTGCATAAAAAAGGGAAAAAGTCATGGCCAAAATCAGTAAGAACAATTCTCATAATGACTAGACCTTACTAATTAAACTAAAAAGGAAGCTAAGAGGAAAAATTAAATGCAAGGCTAGCTATGAAAATTGATAGCCTCTCAGGCTAAAGCCAACCACAAGTCCTTCTATACCTATTACTGAAATCTCAATTATAACATACAACATTGTGCAGAACTAGTAGTAAATGGTAACACCTTCAATGAGCAGAGTGACATATTGAATCACCTCAAACTTCAGCCGCCACTCCCCCCACTACCCACCATGAAATTTATACCAGCATAAGCCCTCCAAGCTTAGCAGTTAGCAGGTCATAACGATGCTCACTAAGGCCAAAAACACAGCCTCAATGGGGTCTGACAATATCCAAGGCTCCCTCCTAAATAGCCTGAAACATGACCTATCTGGACCACTTGAGTCACTTTTCAAGTATAGCCTCAAACAGGCTAAGAACCAAGTGAATGGAGGATGGCAACAGTTGTCCACCTTCCTAAGGGTGGGCCATTAATTGAGCCAGAAATTACAGACCCATTGGTCTGACAAGTCTAATATGCAAAGCCATGGAATGAATTATCACTGAAATTATAAAAGTCAGTGTCAACCTACAGACACTGCACCCATCCTAGTTTGGTTTTGTCAGGTGAAGGTCATTCTTACTTAACACAGAAGACTTCTCTGAGAAGGTAATGGAGGTAGTGGATGGAGGGAAAATGGTACATTCTGACCAACCAGATCTGGTTAAGGCATTCAATACATTACCCCACTCATGGGTTCATAGGTGTTTACTAGGCTAATGAAAACAAGGGCCTTTTTAAGCTTAGCTATGCATCCCAAATCTCTGACAAGTTTTGATACCCTTGATAAGTCTAAGCAGGGGTTTAGGAGATGAAACATTCACAAGCAAGGGCCTGGGAGATGAACCATTTACAGGTTGCATGTGTCCATTAGAGACATAGGCACCAAACCAGGGATGAATTTCATGTTCCCCATCCAATTGTCCAAGTTGCACTTGAATTGGGTTAGGGAGGAACTCTGCTTTACATGGATGGGGAGCCTGTTCCATAGATGGGGTAGTCTCTGGGATACATACCTCTCTCTCCAGTAGGTCCTTTTTATATAATAGGCAAGGTTTACATTTTTAGAATGGGTAATTCTGGTGCTCTTTGTTTTGGGGATATACAGGATATGCCTGGTTAGGTACATATCAAAGGGGCATTGTAGTCAATGATAGGTCTGATGAATGCAGAATACAGTGGAACAATGACTTCCTTGGACTTAGATGCCATACCTTTATTTATAAGTTGCACAATATAGAATGATTTCCTCACTACCGTAGACATGTGATGGCCAAAGTCTAGATTACTATGTGTGTCCCTAAGTCCTTGACTACTGGGTCAACTCTAAGGGGTGTGTTGTCAAAATGATAGTTGCCAGGGGTGGATGACTTCCCAAAGGATACTATTATGCATTTCTTGGTATTTAGTTTTAGTCCATGGCTCTCACACCAGTTGTATGTCTGCATCAGCTCCTCCTGGAGAACATTTGTGTAAGTGTGAGATTCAATAAAAGCTCCTAATTTGCAATCATCTGCAAATTTAGTCAGCCAGAGACCACTGACATTGGTCTTGACTTCAGAGAAATAAATGCAAAAAAGGAGCTATCCAAGGAGTGATCAGTGAGGGAATCCACTTGTGACTAGCCTCTTTGTAGAGGTGGATTCCCCAATTCTAACTTCATGGGTTCCATCTGTATGCCATTTGGCTATCCGCCGAGTGACATATGAGTTTGTAGCTAACCTCTTGACTTTGTTAACAATGCTGGAGTGGGGTATTGTGTCAAATGCCTTGGCCAAGTAAAGGTAGGCAGTCTGACCCGTTTTCCCTCATCCATTGCTTTGCTTCCCTTCTCAAAGAATTCCACCAGGTTGAGTAGGCATGATCTGCCCTTGATGATACCAAAGTGGGTTGGGTCCAGTGTCTGGAGGTTTGCTATATCTCTGTTGATCATTTCCATGATAATTCTTTCCATAGCTTTACATATAAGACTAGTGAGACTTATGGGTCTGTAAGTTCCAGAGTCTGTAGATGGCCCATCTTCGTGCAGAGGGATGATTGCTGCTGTTCTTCATTCATGGGGCATGAAGCCTGTTTGTATGCTACAGTGAAATAGTAATTCCAGAGGCCCTGATAGGTCATGTTTCATGCTACTCAGAAGGCATCCTGGGATATTTTCTAGGCCCATTGATGCAGTGTTCTTGGTCTTAGAGAGATCATTAAAGACCTGTTCCCTAGTGATAGTAGGGGGAGTAATATTTGATGGAATTTCTTGAGGGAAGGTTGAGGGGGAGAGAGGGGTAAATTTGGAGCTGAAATAATCAGCCGGGAGGTTTTCTATATCTTCTGGCTCAGTAGAAGTGGCTCCATTTACAATGAGATCTGCACACAATTGTGTATTGCCTCTGAGGCTGCAGACATAGCTAAAGAATGTTTTGTGGTTGTCTTTGGTCTGGGAGGACAAACGTATTCTCTGAGTTGTTTTAGTTTGATGAGAGTGCTTTTATGCTGCTGGGTGCTGTACCTCCTAATTTTGCCATGTTTTTCTTTCTTCTGTTATACAACCTATTGATTGTGTGATTCCACCAGGGTGGCTTGCTATTTGAGTTAGTTCTGTACTTCTTCCTGGTGAATACAACTGCCTCTATGTAGCTATTAACATGTTTGTACAGGGTGTCTGTGAACAGTTCTGTACAGGCAGCAGTCTTCCTAGGGTTTATGGGAGCTTGAAATTTTGCAAGGTTATCACTTAATAGCAGGAGGCTAGCCTTAGAGTAGTTTCTGAATATTCCAGGTTTAGCTGGGGTCCAGGTTTTATTTTTACTTGAAAGAAGACCATTTTGTTGTCTGACCTTTACAAAGGAAGACATTACAGTAGGGGGTGTCACCACTCTCCTATATTATTGAGGTCCAGATCTATTATGGTTGCACCCCTGGTTGCTGTAGTGACTATCTGGTCCAGGGAGTTTGTGTTTACAAAAATCCAAGAATCTCTGTGCCTGTACATTTGATGTCATATAAGATTTCCAGTCAACAGTGAGGTAAATAAGTCACCCATGATTATAGTATTAGATGCCGCGGTGGTACAGCGGTAGCATTACCTCACAACAACAGGTTCTCCCGTTTGATTCTGGGCTGGGCTTGGGAGTGCCTTCTGTGTGGAATCTGCATGTCCTCCCCGTGGTCGGGTAGAGTTCGAAAGACATACGTGCGTAAATGGGCATGCCTTCGTTGAAGGTTGGGCGTCGAGCTGGCACCTCGGCGTTTCATAAAAATCTACTGCCAATCATAAGCGGACCGGAGTTCCGCTGTTGCAACCCCTTACTGGGAAAAGACAAACAACAATATGATTATGGTATTGGGTTGGATGGTTAGTGTTTCTAATAAGTTAAATACAAGAGGTCAGGATTGGTGACACCATTTCCATCAAGATACAGGTCATCATGAGAATACGACAAGGCACCATGCTGGGCAATCTCCTGTTTTGCACCTACTTTTCAGAGATCAAGGTTAATGCCAAGGGCCTCTGATTCACCTAGTTTGCAAACTGCAAATTGGGAGGTATCATAAATTCCCTCATGACTCTAGCATCCTATAAAAAGGTCTAATAGACAAATGATTGCTGCCAAAGACACAGATTAAAATTCAGTGCAAAGAAGTGCACTATAGTGCCTTTTGAAAAAAATCTATCCAGGCAAATTACTCCATTGATAAGGTACCCCTAAGAGTTGACCCAGTAGTTAGAGCTCTTGGAATATATGTAGACAGTAATCTGGCCCTTGACTAACACATAGCCAAGGTTGTAAGAAAATCATTCTATTATGCCCAACTTATAAGTAAGGGGATGTCATCCAGGTCTAAAGTTCCATCACTGAGTACAATGCCCCTTCAGCATATACCTGACTATGCATAAGCAACAGCTGGAATGTCCACGGAACTTCCTCACCAAGAGAATCCAGGGTAGTAGCAGATTTGTCTATACAGGTGATCTTACAACCCTGTTTATATGTAACCTTGACCACTGGATGGGAAAGTACAAATTAATTCTTAGTCCGCCACATGTCTCTTATAGAAAGAAGCCAACAGTAAACATTCCATAATTATCATACCCCCATATAACTTTTTAGCAACCACTAATATACCTCTTCTCACTTACATAGCACTCCAGTTTAGATGTACATGTTACAAAGGGATGTATTCGGGATAGGGTTACAAAGCTTGGTTTATAAAGGCCCTGGTGTTAGTCTAGTATATACCTATGAACAAATGAACAAAACTAGTGCTAAGCATCAACTTGTTTGTGTTGAACAACACTGCCTAGAACTATTTAAATCCAAAACAAGGGCCAGAGTAAATCTCATATAACAGTAAATCAATTGCAGCTTACCTCTGGTCTACCTTCTACTTCTCAAATCCAATTCATAGTATCTTATCTATGTCTTTTTACCTCTGCCTCTCAAAAGCTGTGCTGATAGGTAAGTACATAAGATTTAACTATAAAACTATTTTGTTTTTTATGTGGAAATGAGACAGGTGTAGGCTTAAACTGCCAGCATTCTGTATTCAAAAAACGTATTGTGTTGAACAATGTACTCTCTGAGTAATTATGACCCACCAATCAAATCCCAGGTTAAACCTACTCTGCCATTTCAGTGTACAGTCGTCATCATAACTATATGGTTATGTGGAAGAACAGACATGATACTCATGTCAGGCTGGGATGTCATGTAGAAGCACAGACATGTATGTGATAGAATAGGCATGATACTGTCATGTCAGGCTGGAATGTCATGTAGAAGAACAGACATGACACTCATGTCAGGCTGGGATGTCACATGGAATCACAGACATGTATGTGGAAGAATAGACATGACACTCCCACGTCAGGCTGGAATGTCATGATACACTGTTATATCAAGCTGGTATGTCAGGTGGAAGAACAGACATGATACACTATGTCATGTCAGGTTGTCATGTCATGTGGAAAAACAGACATGACAGTGTATCATGTCAGGCTGGAATGTCATGTGGAAGAACCTGGAATGCTACTTGCCATTCTTGGGTGGTTAATGCGATAGTCTTACATCTTTTAAATTATCTGGTAATTCCTTCTGGCAAGAGATACTTACAATACATGGGTGTTATTAATGAGAGCCTCCCTAACATCTTTTAAATTATCTAGTAATTATTGAAGTTAAATCCTCTGGCTGGAAGGAAAGGGAAACATAAAATAAATAAATAAATAAATACATACATACATACATACCGTATACATTCATTTAGTCATCCGTTACCTTGTCGACTTACCAAATGTCGAAAGCAGTGCAGCAAGTTCTCACAACTGCGAACCAGAGATAGTCGAAACACACAATATCCTCCCCTTTTGACCCATGGTAGCGCTTGTTTAGGTGGTAAAGCAGAGACTCCCCAGACTCTGGAATAGACTGCCCATACATGTCAAGCAGAGCGCCTCCTTGGTCCTCTTCCAAAGGAACCTTGAAGATTGGATGGGAGAAAGGAAATTCATCCCGGGGATCACGTCAGTCACCCTGCTAGACAGGGGACCAGGGAAGTAAATAGTGTGGGAAGAAATAGCCATGGAATTGTTATGGCCAGGCTTGTATAGGCCCTAGGGCCGATAGCCTAGTACCAACCTATGAACCTATTTGGTGTTTTGTATGACATTCTGACAGCTCGCCACTTTCAAATTCAACATTTCGGCGTTACACCCATTCAAGGTTGGTGTGGACGCTCAAATGAATGTATACCCATACATACAAATATCCAGCAGTAAAGCAAAAAAGTGTATTGTACCTTTATATACTTACCATTTATGTTTTGGCAGCCAACAGTAATAACCAGACATCTAGCATTGTGTTGTAACTTCCACATCTCTTCTTTTCTCTCTTCCCTCTCCTAACTAAGCAACTTATTTATTTATTTATTTATTTATTTATTTATTTAAATTTGTTGACTGGGAGTGTCCGACTGGACGTAGGTCCATTTTCAGCGGAGGCCCTGGAAGAATAGCTCCACAGTTGAAATAAACAGACAGTATTTACATTGGATTACATAGTGATTAACAATTTACATAGCAATTACTTACAACATATTTACAGATGAAGAACATAGTACATCAGTAGACAACTAGAATCTTTATCTGTGAAGTGCATACCAGACATTAACAAATGTTACAAGAAGAAGAAGTTCGTGCTGTATAATAAGTACTGGCTTATGAGCATCTGAGCTTGCTATAATCAAGGTAGTTAGTGGAGTGGAAAGAAAGGTAGTGGTTGGATGGGATGGATGATATTAGAGTGGGAGTTGCAAGGGCATAGCCAGCATGTTTTTACATCATACTGATTTAAAAAAAAAAAATAAACTAATAGCTTACACGTTTCAGCCAGATGGTCTAGTTTTGCCACATGATATCCCGGCTCATTTCCTCTGTCTAGCAGAATCAGTGACTTAGCAGTCCTTTAATTCCATTCCATATATCTCACTTAAAAAATAGCAGATCAAAAACCATTTAATGCAGCCCTGGTTATTTAGGCCTAAAAATCAGAAATGGTGTACAGCCATGATTTCTTCCTTGTATTTGAAATGGTGCTACTTCACTCCTACTGCAACAATTCTCATTGTGATTGATACCTGCGTATTCAGAGCTTTCAGTGGTTTGTTCTTTCATAAAGTTCAGGGCTTTCCCTTGATCTGTAACGGTCTGTTGTTACTACACTAAGAACAGCTATATATAAACAGAATACAGGAGTCTATAATGAATTATTCTTTGCCCACACTCTCTCATCAATGGGAAGGACTTGTTTGTCTTACTCCTTGTCTGCATAAAATAACCATGTCCAAGGAAGGCCCATTGGTTCTTAACTTTACAGATTGTTACAGGTCTGCAATATTACACTTGAAACAATCTTGTCTTTTAGTGCAGACATCTCCACTCTTACTAATCAATGTCTTGGTCTTCTTAAGAATAAAGCGGCACCAGGCACAAACTTTCTGTGGGCTCTTTCAATTCTTAGTTCACGCTCTGGGAGCTCTTATCTTCTCATTAGATGTTGCTGGACAAATAGAACACAATCTTGGTCTTCCAGTCTCTTGGGCACCCCACCTATATAGAAACTTAACTTACGTGCCCTGTTACATTCCCCAAATTATATGGATATCCCCCACATTAATGTGCTTTTCTTTTAGCAACTTTACCTTTTGTTACAGCTCTTCCAGTCTATCCTTCAGCAATGTATTGTCCTTCTGCAGTGTAGCAGTTGAAGCTGACTGATCAGTAAGAAACTACTTGTGAATTATAACTTATTGTCCTGGACACAAAATCATATGCTTTTACACTCACTTTCTGTACTACCAAAGAATCATCTCAAAAACTGTTTTTAAGTTGTCTTGAATAGAGTTGTCTGAGACTCCTTGCAAGGAGTTAATATCCATCTATGACATAGTTGCAAAGTGGTCCATAAAATGTCCAGGTATGCATACTCAAATACTTTAATTTTCATCTTTACTTCAAATGTAAGATTTTTTGTAGGCATCAACACTTCCAAAATAGTATTCTGGAACAATTATTTATTTACAGTGTGGTTTTAGTGTCTTACTTTAATTTATAAAGGAACGGCATCTAGGAAAATATGATATTACAGAAGTGTCCTCTACCTTTTCAGTACCCATAAATGTGGCACTGCAGAATAACTGAAGGGCAAAGAATATGTTTCTTGTAATGATGCAAAAATATATGATGCTGGTACATAAGGAAGCACAGGAAAGATAGAAAAGGTGTTAACATGAGTAGATGTATTGTGTAAAACATGTCAGATTAAATTTAGTGTAAAAATAGCAAGCAATAAACCTGAGAGAATACCTGCAAAATAAGAATATAACTGGGAAGGAAACAGTAGGTGCACTAGTACAAAAGGACTCTATGGGTGCACATATCAGGTGACTTAAAGGTAAACAGGTAGTGTGATGTGGGTTAAAAGCGCAGGCAGAATGCTGACATGCATAAATAGAGGTGTCTGCAGTAGGTAACTAATCATTATCCCTGTGTATAGGCAGCTGTAAAACCTCCTGTAATACCACACTGCAGTGGTACAGTAGATAACATTATTGTCTTATGTCCAGAAAATACAGAGTTCAAACTCAAACGTATTTTCCTAGGCCAAATTTGGAATGGATCCTCATGAATCAGTGTTCTACAACAGTTAACAAACAAAAACAAAGCGATTCCATGTAGAAAAAGTTATTTTACTTTGGTGTAAAATTATTAATGTAACCCCCTCCATTCTCTGTTGGATTGCAAATTTGATAATAGACAGTTCACAAGTTGTAAAAGCTGATGGCACTCCCTGAATGTAAAATTATATCAGGTGGGTACAACAGGGTTCAGTGTTTGTCTTTCACTTCTTTGGTATTTATTCTACAAACTTCCAAGCCAAAAATCTTAGAAATGTGGTTGACCATGTTTTCTAATATCTGCAAGCTTGGCACTGTTATTTGCTCATTCACTGATACTAAACAACTACAGAAAGGGTTGGAATAGGCACATACTCAGTATAACAAAAATGCCTCTTGCCAAGTGCAGAAAAGTACAGCATAGTAGCATCTGACAAATTCTCTCTTCTAACCCTTTAAGTTTTAAATGTTACTCCACATCAAACAGATACAGTTTAAGGGTATTTACAAGGACATCTCTCTCTCTCTCTCTCTCTCTCTCACTCAGTCATCACGTTTCCAGGAAATCCTTCTATCTGTCCCACTTAACTTCCAAGGGAATATCCTCAAGATACAAGGAAGTCATCCTACTGCTGTACTCTTCCCTTATCACACCCATTACAGAATACAGTACCCCGTTTTGTACGTACAAATCCTGACATATTTATTTATTTTATTATTTATTTTACATTCACACCCATTACAGAATACAGTACCCCCTTTTGTACATACACATCCTGACATATTTATTTATTTTATTATTTATTTTACATTCACACCCATTACAGAATACAGTACCCCCTTTTGTACGTACATATCCAGCATATTTATTTATTTTATTATTTATTTTACATTCACACCCATTACAGAATACAGTACCCCCTTTTGTAAGTATATAACCAGGCATATTTATTTATTTTATTATTTATTTTACATTCACACCCATTACAGAATACAGTACCCCCTTTTGTATACAGAAATCCAGGAATATCAATTTATTTTATTATTTATTTTATATTTGTTTACCAGGGAGGTCTGACTGGGTACAGAGCCCACTTTCAGTAGAGGCCTGAAGAGAAAAGCTCTGTAACACTTTACAACACAGAATGTTTACAAAAATGATACAATATATCAAACATTAGTTTACAACATGTAATAAATGCAGTAATACTGAGTATCAACAATATTGCATACAGATTAGACAAGGAATTTAATAGTAGTATAACATTAAAGTGATTTACTTTGATAATATGTATTTTCTAGTATAGTAGCTGTTGTCATATAGGTTATTGTGTCAAATTGTCTGATTGTCTGTCAGTTTTAGAAAGCAGTAGTTGTTGTTAGCAGGCTATATTGCCTGATGTAGAGATTAAAGGTGAGGCCAATGGGAAGGAGAAGAAGGGGATGGAAGTTTGAGAACAAAAGTTTATGTGTGGCATGAACATATCCAGTTTTTGATCAGATAGTCTTTAAGTAGTGACTTGAAGTGGTAAGTTTTCAATGATAAGATTGATTGAAGGAGACTGTTCCAAATTTCGGAGATATAAAAAAATGAACAAGCACAGGAATCTGTTTAATTCCAATCTCACCAACACAAGTGGTGGAGAAAAATAAAGCAAAAATCAGAAAAAAGTAGTAGTCTTCATACTTTATTGATGAGTTCAGTCACAATAACTTCCAAAAATCATGAAACCCAGGTAGTGTCTAAAGCATCAAGCTTTTATTCATCCCAGACAAGCCATCCTCAGTAACAAAAATCTGAAAAACTTTACAATGTTAAGAATATCAGGTTTTATACACCTAGAAGTAGGTGTGGAAAATATATGTACTGTTTCATTTTAAATCAACCTAGTCAAGGCAAACAATATAAATAGGGCTGTAAACATTGAAATACCCACCCCATACACTACTACTCATCTTCTTTCAGCTGTTCCTGTTAGGGGTCACCACAGCGGATCATCTGTTTCCATTTCTTCCTCTCCTCTGCATCACACCAACCACCTGCATGTCCTCTTACCACATCCATAAACCTTATCTTAGGCCTTCCTCTTTTCCAGTTATCTGGTAGCTTCATCCTTAGCATCTTTTTCCCAATATACTCAGCATCCTTCCTCAACACATGTCCAAACCAATGTGATCTTGCCTCTCTGGCTTTGTCTCCAAACATTCCAACCTGAGCTGACCCTCTAATATACTTATTCCTAATCCTGTCCACCCTCGTCACGCTCAGTGCAAATCTTAACATCTTTAACTCTGCCACATCCAGCTCTAACTCCTGCCTTTTTGTCAATGCCTCTGTCTCCAACCCATATAACATAGCTGGTCTCACTACCCTCTTGTAGACCTTCCCTTTCACTCTTACTGGTACTCATATGTCACAAATCACTCCTGACATTCTTCTCCATCCACTCCATCCTGCCTGTTCTTTCTTCTTCACCTCTCTACCACACTCCCCATTACTCCAAACTACTGATCTCAAGTATTTAAACTCATCCACCTTCGCCACCTCTACTCCTTGCATCCTCACCATTCCTCTGGCCTCCCTCTCATTTACACACATATATTCTATCTTAGTCCTGCTAATTTTCATTCCTCTTCTCTCTACAGCATATCTCCATCTCTCCAGGTTCTCCTCCACCTGTTCCCTACTCTCACTACAGATCACAATGTCATCTGCAAACATCATAGTCCACAGGGACTCCTGTCTGATCTCTTCTGTCAACATGTCCATCACCATTGCAAATAAGAAAGGGCTCTGAGCTGATCCTTGATGTAATCCCACCTCCACCTTAAATGCATCTGTCACTCCCACCGCAGACCTCACCGCCATCACACTACCCTCATACATATCCTGTACCACTCTTACATACTTCTCTGACACTCCTGACTTCCTCATACAATATCACAACTCCTCTCTAGGCACCCTGTCATATGCTTTCTCTAAGTCTACAAAAACACAATGCAACTCCTTCTGACCTTCTCTGTACTTCTCCATCAACACACTCAGAGCAAACATCGCATCTGTAATGCTCTTTCCCAGCATGAATCCATACTGCTGATCACTAATCATCATGTCCCTTCTTTACCTAGCTTCCACTATGCTTTCCCATAACTTCATGCTGTGACTGATCAGTTTAATCCATCTGTAGTTACTACAACTCTGCACATCACCCTTTTTCTTAAAAATCGGTACCAAAACACTTTGTCTCCTTTCCTCAGGCATCCGCTCACTTTCCAAAATGTCATTAAACAATCTGGTTAAAAACTCCACTGCCATTTCACCAAAGCACCTCCATGCTTCCACAGGTATGTCATATGGACCATCAGCCTTTCCATTCTTCATCCTCTTCATAGCTATCCTTACTTCCAACTTGCTAATCCATTGCACTTCATGATTCACTATCCCCACATCATCCAACCTTCTCGCCCTCTCATTCTCTTCATTCATCAACCCCTCAAAGTACTCTTTCCATCTCCTCAACACACTCTCCTCACTTGTGAGTATGTTTCCCTCATTATCCTTTATCACCTTTACCTGCTGCACATCTTTCCTAGCTCGGTCCTCTGTTTAGCCAATTGGTACAGGTCCTTTTCTCCCTCCTTAGTGTCCATCCTTTCATACAACTCTTCATATGCCTTATCCTTAGCCTTCGCAACCTCTCTCTTTGCCATGCACCTCATCTCCTTATACTCCTGTCTACTTTCTTCATACTCTGACAATCCCACTTCTTCTTTTCCAACCTCTTTCTCTGTATACTCTCCTGTAATTCCTCATTCCACCACCATGTCTCCTTGTCGTCCTTCCTCTGTCCAGATGTCATACCAAGCACCTTTCTAGCCATCTCCCTTACTAGCTCTGCTGTAGTTACCCAGCTATTTGGTAACTCTTCACTACCACCCAGTGCCTGTCAACTTTACCCCAAACTCTACCTCTCAATTACCCTTTTTCAATTTCCACCATTTGATCCTTGGTGCTGTCCTCATACTCCTCCTCCTTTTCTTGATCACCAATGTCATCCTACAAACCACCATCCTATGCTGCCTAACTACACTTTCCCCGGTCACCACTTTACAGTCTCCAGTCTCCTTCAGACTGGCCCTTCTACATAAGATATAATCCAACTGTGTGCATCTTCCTCCACTTTTGTATGTCACCCCATGCTCCTCCCTCTTGTTAAAATACGTATTCATCACAGCCATGTCCATCCTTTTCACAAAATCCACTACCATCTGACCTCCTGCATTGCTTTGTTTAACACCATACCTACCCATCACTTCCTCATCCCCTCTGCTCCCTTCACCAACATGCCCATTGAAATCTGCTCCAATCACCGCACTCTCACCCTTGGGTACAGTCATCACTACTTCATCCAACTCACTCCAAAGTTTTTCTTTCTCGTCCATTGCACACCCAACTTGTGGAGTATATGCACTAACAACATTCATCATTACACCATCAATTTCCAGCTTCATAAATCACAAAATCCACTACCATCTGACCTTCTGCATTGCTTTGTTTAACACCATACCTACCCATTACTTCCTCATCCCCTCTGTTCCCTTCACCAACATGCCCATTGAAATCTGCTCCAATCACCGCGCTCTAACCCTTGGGTACAGTCATCACTACTTCATCCAACTCACTCCAAAATTTTTCTTTCTCGTCCATTGCACACCCAACTTGTGGAGTATATGCACTAACAACATTCATCATTACACCATCAATTTCCAGCTTCATAAACATCACTCTATCCGACACTCTTTTCACCTCCAAAACACTCTTAGCATACACTACTACTAATTAGATCAAACTAAATCCTAAAAAAACACTACCTATTTGAAACCCACATTCCAAAATCAAGTATTAAGGAAAGCATGACATACATTCAAAAGACAGACTTTTTACTATAATCGCTTTTGATTAATGTTAAATAAAAACAAATGATAACAACACAGGAGGCTCAGATGCAAAAGTTTACTAGTGTACACCAGGAGGCAAAAAACCATACAAGTACAGAGTTTTGTCTGACATGATGCAGGAAATACACAATTTTATATAGTCTTACATTCAAGCTGTGCCCACCTTACTGAGATGGTTAGTCACAGGGCACCTACATCACTATGGTCTACAATATTCTATTCATAAGAAAAAGCTGATGTTATACATTTTAAAAGTTTTCCCATGGGAATAATACAGCCTTGCAAAGCACCTGGTTAGTTATAATGTCTTTCTGTAAAATGTTACTCCTTCAAGGTTTCAGGCCTGCTCGAATACAATAGTTGGTTCAGTCTTGTAATATACTTCTTTGTTCTTCTTGCAACTTTACTTTAGCAGCTGTGTCTTATCTTTGATAACATTCACAAGGCCAATTATCTCAGAGGAAGGAAGAAGAATTTTCAATGCTTTATACATTTAATTTCCTGACCCAGCAGATAATCATTAGTGAAAAACATAAGCTTGCTGAGCTGGCTACTGCCAGGGTCAGAGTTCAAATACACTGCAGCTCCAAAGCTTCAAGCAATTACATGTAAAATCATTCTTATTGCCATATTGTAAATAGAATAAAATGCATTATATACTATTTGCTTTTAAACTAGCACTTTATACATGTTCAAATACATATTTTTCTAACATTTTCCTCCCTTTTAATACTTTTTATTCTATTCAGAAACATAAACAATGTTATATCGTCCCCTAGCCTTCTCCTTTAAGGACTTTCAACTAGGCAAGTCATTTAGTTTATATTTCGGAAAAAGTTTCGTCTGGAATCAATAGTTCCAATTCAATGTCTTGGTACAAAGTTTCAGTTACAGATATATCAACAAAATCTTTGACTAATCTTTTCATACAGGGGATCTCACAACAGACACATGCTCCTAATAGGAGCAGACCAACACAAATAGCAATCAAAATATTCATTAGGATAGAACCCCACCCACCAAACAGACTCTGGAAAAAGTTCATCAGTGGGTTTGGGCCTGGTTCAGTCATGGCCGATACTTGCTGTATTACCTCTAGGTGGTCATTAATCTTGTGTCGATTGTCTGGTATGAACACACAGCATTCTTCTTTGATAAGCGTGCACGTACCACCTCTCGCCGCTAGGGTGAAGTCAAGAGCCATTCGATTTTGTAGCACAACAGTTCTCATTGCATTCAGTTCATCAGTCACTAGTTCGAGAGCAGAAAAAGTTGCGTTACTCATTACTTCGAGAAGCTTCGACAGTTTTCTCAACTCCCAGATCGATTTGACTGCTCCATATGCTGGAAATATTCCAGCCCAGGAGATAACACTGTCACTCAAGTCCATATGAGTCAATTTTTCTTTAACTTTCACGGAATAATGGTTCTTCCAACCAGCTTCAATTTTTCCCATTGGATATACAGGTTTTCCGATTGGATCTTCAGGTTTTCGGGCTACATCTCTTACATTTTGTATCTTACCTAGAGGTAATTCTGCAGTATGCCTTATAGCCGGACCAGATGACCCAAAAAACAACTGCCGGACCAATTCTCAGGTAGTCATTTGTATGCTTTTTTCCCCACAAACAAAATAACAGTTTTTCTACTTTAGTACTGATGCGGGTTAATTCTGAATGAAACATTTTCTTGTCTATAACAGACAATTGTTTATGCAAGACAGGATTTCTCTGCACATCACTTAATGTTGTTTCCATTAAGCTCAAATATGAATCATAATTTGTGTTACAAACAGTGCCTTTATCTTTAGCTTTAATATAGCATTTATAAGATATAGTTATGTTACAGTTACTCCAACCCACTTGGAGTGTATCATTCTTATAGAAACATACAATTCCCCTCCGTGTAATAGGCAAATACAATGCAATTTTGTCCTGTGATCTTACAGAACCTGTATCAAAAAGTAAATTTTCCCAAGTCTCATTTATCCCCAAGGGGACAGCGGACATCAACAGTCCTCCATCTGCTGTTGGTATGGCAGTACAAACCCAGCAATTTGAAATGTTCATAGTCTCTGCATATACATGCTTCATAGCTAGGTATGTGTTAAAGTTTGGATGCCAGTCTATAGACAGTTCATCACGTTTCTCCACTTTCACTTGTGTGGTTATATGTAGGAAAAACCACAACAAAAGGAAAGTCATCACAATCATAGTCAATAAATGCATAGTTAGCAAGATGATTAAACAATATCTTCGGGGTTGATCTGTATTTTTACTCATTTCGCTCTTGGTCATCCTGCCTTTGTTGTGTGTCAGTCACAAAATGTTTATCAAGCTGAAAATTCTTTACTGGTTTACAGTGCGTCATGTGGACCCAGGACGACCTCTCAGCAACTTTGACTGCAGTAGGCATCGCCAACAGTACCTGGTACGGTCCTTCCCACTTTGGACTCGCCCAATTCTTCCTCTTCGTGACCTTCAACCACACCCTGGACCCTGGGGTCAGCACTACTTCCAATGGTCTGGTCTGTCTTTTATCTGAAAAGGAGTTCAACTGCAAAACAGTTTTATTTGTTAACAGTTTCTTCATATAGCTAGCTAATGAGCTGTCAGCCTCTAGTTCTGCAGGCATGAGAGCTTTCCACTGTGGCACATAATATGCCCTTCCAAATATCACTTCAAAGGGGGTCAAACCCTTTACATTTGGAACTGTTCTCATGCTCAGCAGTGCCAAAGGCAAACAGCAAATCCAATTCTTCTGTGTTTCATTTATTAACTTCCTCAACTTGTTTTTTAAAATTCCATTGTACCTTTCCACCAGTCCTGCAGACTGTGGGTGGTAAGCACAATGATTCTTCAAGGAGATCCCAAAGAATCTCCCAAGTTGGTGAATCGTTTGATTAACAAAATGTGTCCCATTGTCACTATAGATTCTTTACGGTATGCCAAATCTAGGAATTATTTCTTTTATTAGGGCCTTTGCCACTGTTGCTGCATCCGGATTTTTAGTTGGAAAAGCTTCTACCCATTTGGAAAACATGTCTATAATTACTAAACAGTATTTTTTCCCTTCACATTTGTTCAGTTCTATGAAATCCATACAGATAGTATGGAACGGATATGGTGGTATAGGAAAACACCCTTGCTTGGGTTTGAATTCTCCTTGTGCATGATGTTTGTTACAGATATGACATGCTGCAAAAAATTTTTGTGTGAAGTTTGTGAATCCATATGTTTGGAATATTCAATTTACCAACTGTACCATCCCCCCTGTTGAGACATGGCACTGCCCATGGTTCAACAAAGCTGCATATCTAAATAAATTAGACGGCAATGTTGTTTTTTTCTCTTTGGAGATATACAGTCCATTTTCGAGGATTGCACCTCGTTTCTCCCATTTTTGTTTCTCAGCTTTTGGAGTTAATGTCTGCATCGTTTTTAACATTTCTAAATCTAAAATCTCAGAGGGTTGTAATTCCTCGGTTAAAAGTAAAGTTTCTGAGTGAGTCTGAGGCTGCTTGCTTCGCAGCTGCATCAGCTTTTGCATTTCCTTTTGAAATTGCATTCTGTTGTTTTGTATGAGCTAAACATTTACAAATAGCTACTTTAGTAGGTAACTGAATGGAATCTAACAAGTTCAAAATAAGTTGTGCATGATTAATCGGTTTGCCAGTAGATGTTATCATTCCCCTATTTTTCCATTGCTGTGCAAAAACATGCACTGTAGAGAAAGCATACTGACTGTCAGTATATATGTTCACACATTTATCTTTTGCTAGAGTACAAGCCCGTGTTAAGGCTATCAGTTCTGCTGCTTGAGCAGACAGGTTATGCTGTAAGGGTTGGGCTTCTAAAATCTCTGTATCTGTGACTACTGCATACCCTACTAGATTTTTCCCTGTAGGACCCTTTCTGCATGAACCGTCCACATAAAATGTCACCTCGGCATCATCCAAGGGCATATCAGTGAGGTCTTGTCTGGGCAAAGTTATTTGCTCAATTTCCTGCAGGCAACTGTGCAGTGTGCCATCCACAGGAGTTGGAAGTAACGTTGATGGATTTAATGTTGTACAACGTTCAATTACCATATGAGGTTGGCTTAGCAGTATGGTCATACATGAAAGATGTCTAGCAGGAGATAGATATGCTATTTTCTCTTGCAGTAAAATTATTGGGACTGCATGAGGCACTCTCAATGTGAGAGGGTGGAACAACACCACTGAGGCCGAAGCCTGTACTGCGATTGCAGCTGCGACTACTGCTTGTACACAGTGAGGCAATGATCGTGCCACTGGATCTAACTGTGATGAATAGTAAGCTATGGGGCGTTGCTTATCCCCATGCTGTTGCATCAAAACTGACGTCATGTATCCCTGTTTACAATCTACGGTCTGAAAAAATCTTTTGTGGTAATTTGGAAGTCCTAAAACTAATGATGAAGCTATCAATTGCTTTAGTCTGCAGAAAGCTGCTTCTGCTTCAGGTGTCCATTGTAATACATCTTGTGCTGCCATTGGTGTTTTATATATTAAATCAGCCAATGGAGCAGATTCTAAAGCATAGTTTGATATCCAACTTCGACAAAAATTAGTCGTTCCCAAGAAGGACATCATCTCCTTCTTGGTTGTTGGTTTAGGTGCCTGTAAAATCGCTGTTTTTCTATCCTCATCTAGTATTCTACCTTCTTTGGATATTACATATCCCAGGTATCTAACCTGTTTTCTCCAAAGTTGTAATTTATTCTTGTTTACTTTGTGTCCTTGTGCTGCCAAAAATTTCAATAATGCTATAGTATCTTCCCTGCATTGCTGTTGGGTGGGGGCTGCTAGCAAGATGTCATCTACATAAAGTAGAATCTGACTACCTCCCGGTGGGGTAAACCCTGCCAGGTTGCTTGCCATTTCTTGTGCAAATATTGTTGGAATTTCACAATATCCCTGCGGTAGCCGAGTATAGGTATATCTTTTACCTTGAAATGTAAATGCAAACCAATACTGGCTATCAGGGTGTATAGGTATTGAAAAGAAAGCATTGCTTATATCTACCACAGTGAAATATTTTTGTTGTGGTTTCAAATCATTCAACAAGGTGTGTGGGTCTGGCACCGTAGGTGCTCTGGATAGTATTGCATTGTTTACAGCTTGTAAATCCTGTACCATCCGCCATTCCCCGTTTGCTTTTTTAACAGGAAATAGAGGGGTGTTACATGGTGAATCAAGAGATTCTACCAGTACTCCTTCCTTGAGTAATGCTGCTATTATAGGCTTGATTCCTTGCTCTGCATCTTTCCTCAAGGGGTATTGTCTTTTCTGTGGTCTAAATGCTGATTTTGGTGTAATAGTTACTGGTCCTGCTGTTTGAATAAGTCCTACATCTGATTTACCTGTTGACCAAAGAATATCTGGTATATCACACAAGGCTTTTTCTTCTTCTTCTAATAAGAATGCTAATCAGCTGTCTTCACTAGTTTGTAAGTGTACAGCTGGATGTGTCTGTGTTAGCCAATTCAATTTCTGTTTTTGTATTCCCTGTTCTGATAATTCTAAATCAGTTTGTTTTTCCCATCTTGTTACTTTTTCTCCTAAGTCTGCCCATCTCACATCCTTATACTTTCTCAAGCTGACATGTGGTAGTCTATTAGATTTGTACAGTGTCATGAATTCCTGAGGTAATGAACAGCTTACCACACTGTTTCCCTCAGTATCCCAATACAAGGTTCGTAATACTAATCTGTTAGCAGGATTTTTGAACAACTCCTGTTCATATTCTTTATCAGGTCCTGGCATGCTACACTAGTATAGAGTACAATGTAACAAATGCTGTTGGTCAGTGTCAAGGGAGGGGGCCTTACTGATGGCTACATTCATCAGTTCTTCGGTTACTGCCCCTGGACCAGTCGTAACTAGGTCCTGGCTGTACCAGTAAAAGGTTTCACCCTCCAGTCGCACCACAAAAGTATCCATTTGTCTTTGTGCTTCCATACCCTGCATAGTGGGAACTACCGCTATGCCAAATATCTGCATAAGATCTTTTCCCAGTAAGTTTACTGGACATTTTGCAGAAACTACAATTTTACTTTTCTGAGTCATACCCGAAACAGGGTCAGTTATTGCTATATCATGGGAGAGTGGCTCCCTATATAGCTGTCCATTTGCTGCTTTCACTAATATATAGTCAGGTGATTCAGAATATTCTGGTAACTTTGAAGGGTGTATCAAAGTTCGTGATGCTCCTGAGTCACATAAGAATTTCACTTCCCTTCCTTCCACCAGAAGTGTAACTTCCGGTTTTGTGTCTGCCAAATAGAGCTCCAAGCTCAGTAATGCCAAATCTAAAATTTCACTTTCTTCATCCTCTACATCTGCTTGCACTTCCTCTGTTCCTTCCACTACATTTACGTTTGCCCTTTGTTTGTTTGCCTTCCCTGATGATTTCTGATTTTCATCACTATCATATAGTCAGTCCTCATCACCTTTATTTTCTGTAGTCACCTTTTTATTTAGCCTGCAATCCCTTGCTAAATGTCCTTTCTTACCGCACTTAAAGCACTCACCTTTCTTTTTTCTCTCTTCAAAATCTTCTGACCTTTTGTCAGATTGTCTATTTGTTACGTAACCCTTTTCACCACATGGTATTTCAGTTTCTTACACAGTTTATCTAGAATAACTGCCTACCTTATTCTGTTTCCCTGATCTCTGACAAAATATACAGTAATTTCCTTTTGTCCCTGATCTGTATAACAAATCTCTGACAATGACATTTACTGTAACCTAGTCCCTGATCTAAAACAGAAAAAAGGCAAATATCTTCCTACCTGAGCCTCCTGGGTCGACCAGTTCAAGACCGCTCTTCGGCCGCAGATCAGAAAGTGGCCAGCCTCTCAAAACGACAATTCAGTCGGAGGTCTTTGTGTTTCAAGAGGAACCGTTTCGGTAACTTCTCCTGCGCAGTATTCGACCACCGATACACTCTGATCTGCAGCTTACCAAGGGAATTCCGGTTCAAGGAGGACCAAACTGTTAAATAAAAACAAATGATAACAACACAGGAGGCTCAGATGCAAAAGTTTACTAGTGTACACCAGGAGGCAAAAAACCATACAAGTACAGAGTTTTGTCTGACATGATGCAGGAAATATACAATTTTATATAGTCTTACATTCAAGCTGTGCCCACCTTACTGACGTGGTTAGTCACAGGGCACCTACATCACTATGGTCTACAATATTCTATTCATAAGAAAAAGCTGATGTTATACATTTTAAAAGTTTTCCCATGGGAATAATACAGCCTTGCAAAGCACCTGGTTAGTTATAATGTCTTTCTGTAAAATTTTACTCCTTCAAGGTTTCAGGCCTGCTCGAATACAATAGTTGGTTCAGTCTTGTAATATACTTCTTTGTTCTTCTTGCAACTTTACTTTAGCAGCTGTGTCTTATCTTTGATAACATTCACAAGGCCAATTATCTCAGAGGAAGGAAGAAGAATTTTCAATGCTTTAAACATTTAATTTCCTGACCCAGCAGATAATCATTAGTTAAAAACATAAGCTTGCTGAGCTGGCTACTGCCAGGGTCAGAGTTCAAATACACTGCAGCTCCAAAGCTTCAAGCAATTACATGTAAAATCATTCTTATTGCCATATTGTAAATAGAATAAAATGCATTATATACTATTTGCTTTTAAACTAGCACTTTATACATGTTCAAATACATGTTTTTCTAACAATTAACTAATGCAATAAAGCCTTCATCAGGTCTGTGACAAGAACTAAAAAACTAACTAGATAGATACAAGAAAAACACACATAGCTATGTAACCATAAACATTATCTAATTATAACACTATAAATATATATATGTGTAATAATATCTAATAAGAATCCATCCATATATATTAGTGTGCATAAAAACTGAGTTATTTACTGCTCAGAAAAAACATTTCAGTTTCTGTATTCATAAAATGTTTAACAAAATATGATATTCAAAAATAAAAAAAATTTTAGGTAAAAGAAAAAATGTCAGTTTTTTGCAGTCGAGAGAAAAAATTACTATCATGACAGATTTCATGTTTACAGTTCCAAAAAATGTTTAACAATGAAAACCAGTAGAAAAAACACATAAAAATACAGAAAACAGTGGATGAAGTAAACTAGTAATGTATAAAGTGCACAGCTGTGTGCATGAGTGTGTCTGAGTGTGCACCAGTATGCTAAGTGGGGGAGTTATACCAATACTTTATGGTAATATCGGTATGAAAAAATGTGTGTTTTGAATCTACCATTTAAATCTCTGGTGTGATACAAGAGTGTACTAAATCTAATTAAATCAGAACAGAAGTAAAAGTAAATATATATATATATATATATATATATATATATATATACACACACACACACACACACACACACACACACACACACACACACACACAGACATTCTACACATCTTTTTTTATTATTTTTTACTTTGTTTGGTAACTTTAGTACATAAAAGTATTTCCTCATAAATTCCCTAAAAACAAAAACCTTTACAGATTGTGTGGCAGCTTACATAAATTCAACACACTGTTAAGAGTAATAGTAAAGTCCTGGTTTTCTGAATGCATTTGATTTCAGCTGACAGCATATTTCTTTTTTCTCCAAAACACCGCTGACATCCCCTTCAAGCTCATACATCTCCACATAGTCCAGAATGCTAAATTTAAAATCAGAATGTCTGGGGTGTTCTAATATGTGTTTGGATAAGACGTTCCTCTGGCATGTATGTCTGATGTCAGAAAGATGACCTGAAATACTCCTTTTCAGTTTATTCATAGTCTTACCAACATAAAATGTGGGCATTCATTACACTTGTCCCTATATACAACTTTTTCAGTATTACAGTTACTATCGTCTGAAGATTTCACCATCTTTTTAAGATAGAGGCACTCAAATGAGTCGCATCCCATCAAGTACTCACAGAAAGTGCAGTTAAGTCGCACACAGATTTTAGTGCTCATGTCATCCTGGTGTTCCTTAATGTTCTTTTCCACATGGCTACGTATGCTTCTGCTCTTCTTATATACAAAAGTATGGTATTCTCCTAAAACCCCTACAAGCTGCTGACTGTCAATGAGAATGGCCCAGTTCTCCTTTATACTGTATATTGCCCTTACAATAGGTTCAATGGTTCATAGGTGTGTACTAGGCTAATGGCTCTGGGACCTTTACAAGCCTAGCAATAGAATTACCCCGGCATCATCTCACTCGACCTTAGTTCCCAGTGCCTCTGTCAAGTAGAGCCACTGGAGTTATCTCCAGGGTGAATTTTCTATTTCCCATCCACTCATCAAGATTTCTCTTGAAGAGGGTCAGCAAGGTGCTCTGCTTGACATGTATGAGAAGTCTATTCCATAGCATGGGCAGTCTCTAGGTTATGAACCTGTCCCTCCAGTACATTCTGTTGTTTGTGGTAATTAGGTTGAGGTCTCTGGAGTGTGTGGTGTGGAGGGATTGGGATTACTTTAGATGTAGCATTTCTAACAGAGCTGGGTCAGACATGGCTTTGTAAGTCAAACAGAGATCGGCTCTAACTAGACAATATGAGACAGAGAGTAGTTGGAGTTTTTTTGAGTCTGTCCATATAGGACAAGTGTTTAAGGCCTAGGATCATCTTTGTGAGGTACTTTTGTGACTTCTCCAGTTGTTGCAAGTGTCTAGTGAGGTACATGCCAAATGGGGCATTGTACTCAATGATTGGCCTAATGAAGGAAGTGTAGAGGGAGACAATGACCTCTTTCTTCCTGGATGCAAAACTCTTAGTAATGATATGTGCCACATAGAAGGACTTTCTGACCACAGTGACAATGTGGTGATCAAAAGAGAGGTTGCTGTCAACCTGTGTTCCCAGATCTCTTATAATGCCTTCTGTGTTCAGTGGGCTACCAGCAATGTGGTAATTCATGGGAAATGGGTTTTTCTCAAAGGGAATGATGACCCATATTTTGGCATTGAGCTTAAGGCCATGGTTCTGACACCACTCGTTGGTCTCAGTGAGGCCATTCTGTAGGATGTCAACATCACTCGAGGAGTTAATTATAGCTCCCAACTTGCAATCGTCTGTGAACTTTGTCAGCCAGAGTTCCTTCGTGTTGGCCTGGACTTCTGAGAAGTAGATACCAAACAGGAGAGGACCCAGGACCGAATCCTGTGAGACTCCACTCGTGACTAGTCAGCAGTCTGACTTGGAGTCAGCTACTTTCACACTGTGAGTTCTATCTGTGAGCCAGTTTGCAACCCACCTAGTGATATAGGGGTTGATGCCTAGCTTAGTGAGTTTTTCTATGATTCCTGAGTGAGGAATGGTATCAAAGGCCTTGGCCAGATCAAGGTAGGCTGTGCCTTCATCCACAGCTCTGGTGACTGACTCAACGAAGTCAACCAAGTTAAGCAGGCATGATCTACCCTTCACAAAACCAAACTGTGTGGGATCCAGAGTTTGGAGATTCTCTATATCCTTGTTTATTAGTTCCATGATGATGTGTTCCATAGCTTTGCATATCAGACTCGTTAGGCTAATGGGGCAATAGTTCCCAGGGTCTGTAGTTGCTCCTCCTTTGTGGAAAGTGATGACTGCAGCAGTGCACCATTTGGTAGGGACAAAACCTGAGGTGAGGCTGTGACTGAACAGGGCACACAGGTGAGGTGCCAGTTCACACTGTAGTTCATGTAGAACACAGCCAGGGATATTGTCAGGTCCCATAGAAGCTGTATTCTTAGCCTTGGATAGTGCTGTTTTAACCTGTGCAGCAGCAATACTGGGTGCCTGGCACTCTACTCATATTGTGATTAGTCCTTTAGGGGGGATAGAGGGGTAAAGCTGGCACTGAATCTGTCACCAGTATATTGGCAATATCTGTTGGCTCAGTATAGGAGGTACCATTGTGCAGTAGCTCACAGCAAACCTGGGTATTGCCGTGGAGATTCTTTACATAACTATAGAAGGCCTTGTGGTTGTCTTTACTATCTGCTGCAATTCTGTTTTCATAGCTAGCTTTAGAGGATTTGATGAGGGATCTCAACTTTTTGTTGAGGCTGGTAAGGGAGTTTTTCCATTGTTGGGACTTCACCTTATTCTGCATCAGTTTCCTCCTTCTATTGTACAGTTTGTTTATAGCAGGGGACCACCAGATTGACTTCCTTTTTGGAGGAGAGTATCTTGGTTCTATTGGGTATTGTGAGATCCATGCATTTGTGTACATGTTCATACAGTTCATCGGTGTATGATTCAGCAGTCATGCAACTATTCTGCATTTGCATGGGTGGCATGAAGTTAGCCACCTCTGTTTTTAGGAGCCTAAGTTGGCTTTGGAGAAGTTCTTCATGGTGGTTATCTTTGTGGGGCGGGTGAAAGGGATGTGAATTTCCAAGGTGATTAATTTGTGATCAAATCTAACCAGGGAGGAGCTGACTATTGATGTAGAGCAACGGTCAGCCATGCTAGTAATGACTAGGTCAAGGATGTTGCTACCTCTAGTGGGGGTAAGAATGAGCTGGTCCAGGACATTGGAATTAATGACCTCCATGAAAAGTTGGGCAAGTGTATTGGTACATGAGTTGTTTTCCCAGTTAATGGAGGAGTAGTTGAAGTTGTCTTGTATGAGAGTGTTAGGTTGGATCCTAATATTCTCCAGGGTGCTTAAGAACATGGAGTGTGAGTCTTGGGACATGGTTGGAGACCTATAGCAGGCTGTGAACTGAACTGCTGTCTTACCCAGTGTTAGCTGCACCTGCAGTATCTCTGATGCGTTATGTTGGGCTACCAGTCTGGAGGTGTGCGCATCCTTAATGAATAAGGAAACACCACCACCTTTGAAGCTTCAGTCCAAGTTCTGGGGCTGAAAGGTGTGGAAAGGGTTAAAGCCTGATAGTGTAGGGGTGCTTTCTGCTGCCTTAAACCAGGCCTCTGTTACAGCACAAATGTTGATGCTCTCCATTTTAATGAGTGCTTTGAGTGAGTGCGTGTTGAGATTTAGACTTCGTGTTGAGCAACATGACCCTCAGATTGCATTTGTTTGTAGCTGTTATGGTGGTAATTTGGTCTTTGGAACACTGCCTAAAAAGGCACTATAGGGGTGGCAAGAGCCTTGGCCAGTATCTGGAAGCCCAGGGGTGACAGATGCAGGCCATCTTTAGCAAAGCATTGAGGTCTGTCAATCATGTCATCCCAGGAAGACAAATACTGGATTCCCTTAGAATGACACCAGAAACTTAGCCAATTGTTGAAATTAATCATTTTCTGCTTGTACTGTGGTATAATTCTGGGTGATGGTAGGATGCTGCTCAAGGCTAGGGTCATACCCACCTGGGCTACATAATCCGAGAGCTCCTCCATGTCTCTTTTCATATAGTCCAGGGATGTACACCTCAGGTCATTCACACCCACATGTACAATGACTGAGTCATATTTGTACCTGTTGTTGAGAGACCTGGGTGCGTGCGTTATGTGGTGGATCCTGGCACCTGACAGGCAGCTGACTGTTACTTTCTCCTTATTCAACCTAGTGAGTGGGACATCAGTGTGACTCACTATTGAGTCACCTATGACTAGTGTATTGGACATGCTGTTTTACCTTAGGGGCTTTGGTTGAGTGGCACACTGTTTAGGAGAGTTATGTGTCTCATGACTAGTGTTGTGTTGTTGTGGTCGAGTGTGTTTCTGCCATGGAGGAATCTGCTGTTTGGGTAGATTTTTGAGACCCTCAGTGAAAGTGGGTGTGTGGTTTGTGTTTTTGTTTTGTATTCTGGAGGGCTATATGTTGCATGTGGTATGGTGCAAATGTTAACCTTCTCCTCTTGACCAGCTATTCCAGTCTTGGCTGGAGAGTGCATGGCTTCCAGTTTGGATATATAAGTGCATCTCTCACAAGTCTGAGTGTTGGGAGGTAAGAGGAGAGGGTTGTCGGTGTACATCAGGCAGTTGCTACATTGCCTCAGGATGCCCATGTTCACTAGGTTAATAGGAGAAGCACAGGGAACTGACCTTTATACATGCCTGGAGAGGTGGGCATTAATAATAAGTACTAGATCTGTTTCCTTGTTGAATGTTTAGTGCTGGCAGCACTTTTGTGTGCTACAGTAATTGCTACAAGAAGTCTAAAAGTGCATTTTTTTATTTTTTTTTTATTTTACATTTGTTGACCAGGATAGTCCAACTGGATGCATGTCCATTTTCAGCAGAGGCCCAGGGAGAAAAGCTCCAAGAGTAAGCAGATACAGCATTACATAATACCAGCATTACATATTACAAACAGACTACAGAGATTACATAAGTAAGCAAGTTAAACAAGTTCCACAGGTTAGAGTTAATCCCGAGTGTAAGGCAGGATTAAATTAAATTACACAGTAAAATGGTTAACAGATTTTTACACATTCTAGAGAGAGTTAGCCAGGCTTGATACAGTGACATAGCCAGTTAAGTGACAAATGTTGTTTGAGTCTAGTTTTAAATTGACCTAAGGTGGAAAGTAAGGTAATATCAGCTGGAAGAAAGTTCCAGGATCTACTTACAGAGTTTGCAAAGAAAGAGTCACTGGCTGTATTATTAATTTTGCTAGTCTGAATTAGTAGTTTGTTAGAGGATCAAAGCGGTCTAGGATTGTTATAGGGGGGTGATAATATTTTTAAGTGCAGGAGTATTGTCCGGATTATAGAGGATTTTATAGGCCATAATCAGTTGGTTATACTGGATTAGGCTGGGTAGTTCAAGCCACCCAAACTGGTTTAGATTGATGCAATGATGTGCCCTAAATGGCAGCCCAGTGGCAAACCTGGCAATGTGGTTGTAGCAAATTGAGTGTTTGTTAAGGACAGTCTTGTTTAAATTCGAGAGTAGAGGGGATGCATACAGAAGGGTTGAAAGAAGGTGAGAGCGAGCTATGGCAATTTTAGCTGGAGGGGTTAGGAAGGATTTTATTCTGTAAAGTGAACCTAGTTTTTTACTGATGGTTTTGATAGTTTGGTTAACATGTAGGTTGAATTTTAGATTATTATCTATGATGACACCTAAGAGTTTTGTAGAGGGGTCAGAGGAGATTATTGTGCCATCATTTGAATTTATAGTAAAGGTGAAAGTGGTAGACCTACGTGTTGCTGAAAATAACAGCATTTTAGTGTTTTGGGGATTTAGGATCAGACGACGTTCAGAAATCCAGTTTTCTATTGTATTAAAGGTGGTCTGGGTAGCTGACCATAACTCTATTGGAGATGTGGCCGAGCAAATCAGAGTAGAGTCATCAGCATATTGGCTACAGCTGACTTTTGGGATGACAGTATAAAGGTTGTTAATGAAGATGGAGAACAGCAGGGGCCCTTGTATAGAGCCTTATGGTACTCCAAGGGTGTTAGGTAGAGGGTTAAATAGTTTGTTCTGCCAGAGGACATGCTGCTGTCAACCATTCAGGTAGGATTGAAACCATTGAAGGGCTCTAGTATCTAGACAGAATGTTTGCAGGGTGTGGATTAAAAGTTGGTGTTCAACCATATCGAATGCCTTGGAAAGATCGAAGAAGAGGGCTGAGGATATATAATTATTGTTGCAATTATGGTTTATGGTGTTGGTAAAGGCTAGGAGGGCTGAAGTAGTGCTGTGATGAGGACAGAAGCCATACTGAGTGTCTGCCATAAGGTGATTCTGGATTAGGTGGTGCATGAGTTATCTATGAATACATTTTTCCATAATCTTTGCAAGTGGAGAGAGTATAGCTATTGGCCTGTAATTGGAGAATTCAGTAGAGCTGCCTCCTTTGTGAAGTGGGATTACATAGGATATTTTCCAGATGGTGGGAATTTTAGCTTCTACTATGGTTCGATTGATTAGTATTGAGAAGGGGTAAGCAATAGCATCAGCTGATTTTTGTAGGTACTCAGCAGGGAGTTGATCAGCAGAAAGTGTAGTGGGTTTTAATTTTTTGATCAAGGTACGGAAAGTGGCGACTGGTTGGAAGTTGAATGCGAGTAGGTTTCTAGGGGTGCTACTTTCAGGACCAGGGGAGCTAGGAGGTAGTTGGCAAGCTAGGGCTTGAATTGTCTCAGTAAAGAATCAGTTAAAACTGTCAGAAACATCTTCAGGGGGTTTATCAATAGTAGCAGCAGGGATTGGGGTTGACATTTGTCCAGGATGTAGTAGATTATTTAAACCTGCCCAAAACTTCTGAGGGTTATTTTGATTTACTGTCTGTAAATTACAGTAGTATTGTTTTTTGCCTTGTAAAATGGATTTTTTAGTTTCGTTCCTGGATTGACTGTATTTAATGTGATCGTGAGGGTCTTTAGAAGAACGCCATAAAGTCCATGCTTTGTTTCTAAGGGTAATTTTGAGTTTAGACTCTTTAGAAAGCCATGGCACAGTTTTTGTCTTTGTTCTCTTTGAATGAACAGGTGAATGCAAATCAAGGATCTCAAGGAATTTGTTCTTAAAGCATGCTACTGCTTCCTCTAAGGAGAGGTGATTTAGAATAGACCAATTACATGAGTTTAGTTCTTGTTGGAATTTGTCAGGTTCAAAGTTTATATTGTTTCTAACCTTTCTGAGTAAGGATTGTTGGGAATTAATGGCTTTGTGCTTAATTACATATGTGAGAAGATGATCGCTTAGGCCATCAGGGAGGGTACCAGAGGTGTACAGTTGGGGGTGACTATTTATGAGTACCCAGTCAAGTATGCTTTCTTTTTGGTTGGGTTTACCTATCCTGGTAGGAATGGATATGATTTGTGTAAATGCATGCAGGTTAATATAGGTAGTTGGGGATTCTGAGGAACAGGTGCCCCAGTCTATGTTAAAGTCTCCAAGTAGTAGGGTTTCTTGGGGGTAGTGACATGATAGCCAGTGCAGGATATCTTCAAGTGTAGATATATTGTTACCTGAGGGTATGTACATACAGATAATATTAATGCATTTATTTTTATTAAGTTGCAATTTGGTGGCAAGAATCTCTGAGTTATTATTCTGAGGTGGTTGTATTACATCTATGGTGACATTCAACTCAGATTTACAGAGTACAGCTACATAACCCCCTTCCTTGAAGCATGATCCAGCCTATGTATGTTGTACCCAGGTGGTAACACTTCATTGTCTGTAGTATTAGGTTTTAACCAGGTTTCAGATAAACAGAGAATCTTAGGGGAGTGGACATCCAGAAGTGCATGCAATTCATGTACCTTGTTATTAATGCTTCTAATATTGAGATGACAGGCTACGAGAGAGTTAGTTGGCCTATTAATTGTAGGTTTGTAGCTTAGATTGCAAGTAGAGGGGGTATGTGTATCTGAAGTGGGTGGGCCAGGGTTGGGGTGAATATCACCACCAAGTCTTAGTTTAAGTCTATACTTGGTGATGAACTTCAAGAATTTGTTTATTAGTTTGTGGTAGTGTTTGGATCTAGAGCTAATGTGCCTGGGGTTGAGATGTTGATAGACTGAACAAGATGTTGGATAGGACCTAGTACTGTAAGTATGGTTGAAGGTGGGAGGATTTACAGCTGGGGTGATAGTATCGCCTTTCGGGACCTGAAATTCCATGAGAAACTGGTTTTCATACAAGGTAAGGAGGTATGGTGCAAACAAGAGGGGTAGTAAAGAGGAGTATATCATTACCTGTGATTCAGCTAGGGAGTTAAGGAACTATTTTACCTGGTGATGCAACACCAGAAGATAGAGTGGTGAGGTAAAGGTACTGGAAGGGGGATGGGAGAATACCAGATGAAAGCTAATAGGTGCTATTAAAATGTAGGTAGAAGAATGGGGGTGGGAGGAATTATCCCAAATGAAAGCAGATAGGATCTAGAAAGTGGGGAGTGGCTATAGTACTATAAATTTAGAGGTACTGAGGGCGGGAGGTAATTGGGGGCAGGAGGGGAGTGAAGAGAGCTCAAGCATAGCGAAGGTGAACACAGCAGGGCTATTGCAGTTTACAAGGTTTCCTAAGGTGTCCTAAAGCTATAAGGTAAGTATTATAGTTCTTAATGTAAGAGTCAGTTTACTTAAGTTACAGGGGAAGGAGGCAAACACTCAAGTAGAAAAAGAGCCCGATGGCTGACCAAAATGTTGACCTGCTTAATTACACAGCACTGTAAGTGAAAGCTTAACAAATGCTTTTTGTGTGCAGCCTACTCTGTTTAAATGCTGAGAGAAACTGATTGCAGTCCTGTAGACTCCGTTTTGTGGGGAAGTGTAGAGTTCAATCTGCTTAAATGCTGAGAGAAACTGATTGCAGTCCTGTATACTCCATTTTTGTGGAGAAGTGTAGAGTTCAATCTGCTTAAATACTGAGAGACTCTGATTGTAGTCCTGTAGACTCCGTTTTGTGGGGAACTCTAGAGTTCAATCTGCTTAAATGCTGAGAGAAACTGATTGCAGTCCTGTAGACTCTGTTTTGTGGGGAACGCTAGAGTTCAATCTGCTTAAATGCTGAGAGAAACTGATTGCAGTCCTGCAGACTCCATTTTGTGGGGAACTGTAGAGTTCAAACTGAGTCACACCAGGTCCGCCAAAGGGGGGAAGAGAGAGGGAAATCCTAAGCACCTAGATTTGAAAATAATACTAATACCATATAAGAATACAACAGACATTCTGGGTTTTAAATTTATCATTCTGGACCGTGTGGAGATGTATGAGCTTGAAGTTAACTCAACTGTATTTTGGAGAAAAAACAATTATGCTGGCAACTGAAATTCAAATAATTCAGAAAACCAGGACTTTACTATTGCTCTGTTAAGAGTGTGTTGAATTTATATAAGCTGCCACACAATCTGTAAAGGTTTTTTGATTAGGGAATTTGTGAGGAAATATTTTTATGTACTAAAGTTACCAAACATATTAAAAAATAATAAAAAAATGATGTGTAGAATGTGTATATATATATATATATATATATATATATATATATATACATGGTTTACTATTAAAATGTCGAACGGCACTACATTGACTGTACTACAGTCGAACACGGAAGTTCGAAAATAGTAATGTCAACGACAAAAAAACAATCTAAGACTGTGTTTTAACATGGGTCGAGGTAGGGGAGATGTTTGTAGTTCTGAATAATACTGAACACCTACCTCGACCCATGTTAAAACCATTCCTAGAATGTTTTCTTGACGTCGACATTACTATTTTTGAACTTCCGTGTTCGACTATAGTACAGTCGTAGTGCCGCTGACATTTTAATAGTAAACTATATATATATATATATATATATATATATATATATATATATATATATATATATATACATATGTTTAGTTATTTTAAACTGATTTGATTAGATTTAGTACACTCTTGCATCAGACCTGAGATTTAAATGGTAGATTCAAAATACACATTTTTTTCATGCTGTTATTACCATAAAGTTTTGGTATAATTTCCCCATTTAGCATACTGGTGCATGTTCATGCATACTCATGCACACACCTGCACACTTTTATACATTATTAGCTTACCTCATCCACTGTTTTCTGTACTTATGTGTGGTTTTTCTACTAGCTTTCATTGTATAAACATTTTTTGGCAGCTGTAAACATGAAAACTGTCATGACAAATTTTTTTCTTGACTGGAAAGTGCTGACATTTTTTTGAGCTGTAAATAATTTAAGCAATAACCCACGCCTGGGTATGGGTAATGCTGGATTTACCCACGGTTGGTGTGGTTTGGTCACAAGGGCAAAGCCCAGGTGGCCAAACTAAGACAACTGTGGGTAAATCCAGCATTACCCACACCCAGAAGTGGGTTATTGCTATTACACAATGACATTATTTAAGAAAAAAAAATACTTACTTTTCTTAAATAATGGCATTGTATAATGCCTCCTTGCTACCCTTCCGCAGCTGTCCAGTATCCTGTGGCAGTTCTGATGTACTGCACATGCATATGGTTACGCAGTACATCAGAGCTGTGTGTGTGGAAGCAACGGAGAAAGGAAGATGTCTGCTGCTTTTATAAACTTGTCTTGCTATGTTAAAAGAGTTTAACATAGCGAGACTACTTTAAAAAAGCAATGGACATCTTCATTTCTCCGTTGCTTTTTTTTAAGCTATTTCGCTATGTTAAACTCGTTTAACATAGCGAGATAACAGCAACGGAGCTCTTCCGTTCTCTGCTGCTGTCCAAAAAAAAAAAAAAAAAAAGACTTATACTAATGGTCTGATTTACAATGTGCACGCTGACCAATCAGCGTGCATGTTTTGGAATATTAATGGGGGGGGTCATTGTATAATTATTTTTTATGCACACTAATACATATGTATGGATGCTTAAAAGATATCACTACAAGGATATATATTTATATTTATAGTGTTCTAATTAGATACTGTTTATGGTTAGAGAGCTATGCATGCTTTTCCTTGTATTTATCTAGTTAGCACTTACCTACCTATGTATATGATTTTAGTTTTTGTCACAGACCTGATGAAAGCTTTATTGCATTAGTTAGCCAAAAGCGATTTTAGTTAAGTCAGTCTTTTTATATCTCTGTTATGCTTTCCTTAATAGCTGATTTTGGAATGTGAGTTGCAAATAGATAAGTAGTGTTTTCCTAGGATTTAGTTTGATCTTGTTACTAGTAGTGTGAGGGTTCGGGTATTTGCTGTACTTAAATGCACTTTTACAGCCATGTTTATATTGTTTGCCTGGAATAGGCTGGTTTAAACATATATATATATATATATATATATATATACATATTTTCCATACCTACTTCTAAGTGTATAAAACCTGATATGCTTAACATTGTAAAGTATTTCTGATTTTTGTTATTAAGGATTGCTTGTCTGTAATGAATAAAGGCTTGTGCTTTGGAATATTACCTGGGTTTCATGATTTTTTAAATTATTGTGACTGACATTTTGGAGATATAATTTGAATAAAGAGAGTTTCCAGCCTTCTTATTAGATTTGGAAATATATAGAAGAGATTTATTTGAGGCGTGGAAGAGGTGATTATTAGTGTATGGCTGGAGCATTTGTGTTGGAGGGTTAGGGTTTTGTCTTGTTGGTGAATGAGTTTGTAGGTGGTAATAAGTCAGATCTAGGTTAAATGGTGGGGTAGTTGTAGCCAGTTTAGTTGTTATAATGGCTGGCAGTGATGGGTTCACTGAGGGTCATTGGTTGCAAACTTAGCAATTTTAAACATGTGAACAAACCATTATCAACTAGAAACGTGTCAACAATCTCTAACCAAAAAATAAGAGACCTTAAATCCTTTGAACTATCCCAAAAGATTAGCACAACTTTATCCTTATAGTCAGTAGCCTACCATTAACCTATGTCCTATGTCTTACTTTTGGAGCCATGAAAGATCCAGTCCTATTTTACAACCTCCTATTTCTTGTACAGAACTAGTGGCCATAATAGCACCTGCACTAGTGATTTAAACACAAACAAGTAATTAAGAGTCACTGGAGGAATAGGTTTGTAATGTAGCATATACCCAACGGTGTAATAAGTTACTGTACAGGTCAAAAAAGTACTATCTTAGCTACCTTTAAGGCTATTCTTTACACCTGGATTGTTGGACACAAATTTACCAGAGGGAAGTCTTGTTTGGAAGGTGAGCACTTTTAATACTCAAAAACTGTGGCAAGAACTTTTAAGTAAAAGGTTTACATGGCTAGGTTTCCTACAGGTCCCTGTGACCTGCCTAATATTGTTCCATTGTTTCTAGCAGAGATTTTGCAGAATGGATGTAGACCAGAGGTATTAAAAGAAACTCTTTATAATCTATACCAGAAACACATAGACAGACTATTTTGTCTTAGTTACATTTTGTTGACCAAGCTAGCCATACCGAGCAAGGCCCATTTTAAGAGATGACCTGGGATAAAATACAGTGAGTACACGGAAACACTGGCAAACCATAACAGCAAGACATCAGTAAAATCCGTTACATTTGATAGCAAATGTAACAATGACTAGAAGGCTTTAACTTGTACACTGTTTTAGGTTGAAGGCTGAGGATAGAACAGAAATAATAGAACCATTTAAGTAACTCTAGGGGAATCTGTATAGTACATTGTTTTAGTAAACTGATATAGAACAGCAGGACACAATCCGAACAAATAGCTTGAAAGGCTCAAGAGAAATATAAGGAAGTATTTTTTTTTTACAGAAAGGAATATGCCTAATGAGGTGGTAGCATCAAAAAAACTTTTACTTTAAGAAAATAGTGGACAAGCCTAAGGCATTTATTTTGCTGAATAGAAGAAAACATACATAAGCTACTGGTTATGTATGAAATTCACCTAATAGAGAAGGTTGCAGAAACGTACATAGTGTCAGGCAAGCAATTCTTATCTGTTATCAAAATCTGTTTGTATTATCAGCAGTTCTTATAGTATCCCTAGGGAGCTTACCACATAACTGTATCCCATGTTTTAC